>NW_020838015.1:5823869-6136634 GCF_003676395.1 Aethalodelphis obliquidens
CGTCCCAGCTTACCCTTCCCCCTCCCCGTGTCCTCAAGTCCATTATGTCATACAGAGTGAAGTAAGTCAGAAAGAGAAAAACAAATACCGTATGCTAACACATATATATGGAATCTAAAAAAAAAAAAAGGTCATGAAGAACCTAGGGGCAAGATGAAAAGCTTATTTATTGATTGAAGCTGGGAGGAAGGGAGACAAAGAGTGAGGGACAGACCTTGAATTACCATCCTCTAGCTGCTTCCTCCGAGAAACACAGCTAAACAGTTGATAGAGTCACAAAAACAATCTGTGGTTTGAAATGTGCTCATTTACTTGATCACTTTGATTACAAATAATTTACTTAGCTATCTAGCATTTCCACGCGGGCTGCATAATGTGGCTTTGGACTGAGACTCCCTGGTTTGAACTCAGTTCCTTCACTTACAAGCTCTGTAACTTGGGGACCAGCTCCGTATTTTTTTCTGTGCCTTAATTTCCTCCTCTGCAAAACGGGGAGAATTATTCATAGCATGTAGCTCATAGAGAGGTTGCAAGAAACGAGGAAGCAGCGTGTTCAGCACTTAGCTGAATATCTGGTTCATTTGACTCATAACTAATACTGATAAATTGTACTCCATATTTTCTGTCAATTGATTTAACCAGGACAAAAAGTCTTCCCCAAGCCATAAACACCCAGCTCAAGAATGTCATTTGCATACAGACAGCCAGTGATTGGTTCCTTACCTTTGCCTTTGTCTGACCACCCCGTGACTGCTCCTGTTAACAGATGCAGTGGCAGGCACCAGGGCCAATGGTGCTTGGCCACCACCTCCTTCCTTGTCTCTTAGATTATGTACGTCTTACTTCATTCCATCTTGGGCTATCCTGCTCTTCCTCTTCGCTCCTCTTTGCCTTGTCTCTGTTACTACACATGCCTTCTGTTTATTCCCCCATCCCTCTTCCACTTTTTCTCCCTTCCCCATTTGTGAGCTCCAAATAGGCATCAACATGAGGGAGACAGAAAGTGAAATAAGGCAAAATAGAAAATCATCGTAAGTAACCTCTACAGACCTTTAAAGAAACCTGGAAGATTCCCCCAGTCACATTTTACCTTTTCAAATGCTTCCAAGCATGCTTTTATCCCAAACCCCAGCATTCTAAATCGTTAAAAACAAAACATGTATTTTTTTCATTCCAATTTTATCGAGATATAATTGACATACAGCACTGTATAAGTTGAAGGTGTACAGCATAATGATTTGACTTACATGCATCATGAAATGATTACCACAGTAACTTTAGTGAACATCTATCATCTCCTATAGATACAAAATTAAAGACATAGAAAAAAATTATTTTCCGCTTGATGAGAACTCAGGATTTACTCCCTAACAATGTTCATATATAGCATAGGGTAACGTTTATTATATTTATCGTGTTGTACATTACGTCCCTAGTACTTATTTATCTTCTAACTGGAAGTTTGTACCTTTTGACTGCCCTCATCCCCGAACAAAACACATATATAAAAATTTTTTTCTTAATAACTCATTTTGCCAAAGCTTCCTTTCCAACTAAATGTACATTATTTGTGCTAATAATATCCCAACTAAAACTTTTCTGCTAAAAATATTCTAAAATGATTCCAACTCAAATGTACATTCTGATTAGTGTTGTTTTTCTTGGGGGAGGGGGTGATACAGACTAACCTGGGAACCTGAATACCCCAATAACATCGCTTCTATAGGAAAATATTGTAGAGCACGAACTGTAAATGGAGAACTCCTTGTCTATGCTGTTGGTTACAAATAGTTGAAATGATGGGCTTCTTTTGTCACTCAGTGTCTTTTTAGGCCCAGGGAGGCCCGGGCAAGGAGAGATTACCCCAAGCACCACTTACGCACCAACAAAGACGCACTCAGGGTACAGCCTTTTCAAGGGACATGTGTTTTGCTACAAGGAAACAATCCTTTGCTTTTGTAAGACAGTCTGTTCAGAATGTGTGGAGAGTGAGTACAGCAGGACCCAGCAGGATGTGTGTTTTGCTGAATATCAGCATGTTGATCCTAGACACAAAGCTTATCTGCTTTGCTCAGAAAAACATTACTTCTGCAATTCTGTAGAATTGGATAGCAATCAACACGGGGACTCTACACCGGCTCACCATGAGCGCTGTTTAACTGGAAAGCTAGGGTGTTAGGGAACCTGCCCTTTAGAAGTCCAAACTGAGTTCAACTATTTCTTATCCAGTGACCTTTAACCTTGTTTTGAAAAACTCCTCTTAGTGCAGGAATAACCGCTTTATGACTCCAAATATATAGTTACTATATAAATGATGTAGTCATGATATTAAATTAAGATATACCGGTAGGCTAGCAAGAAAGTCTTTATAAGGAGTAGAATACTGGGGTGTGTTCCCTAATGGCAGTTATCTGGAGAAGAAGTATTCCTTTAAACCAAAGCCAGACCTGAAAATAAGGTTTTAGGTAGGTAGAGGAAACTTGGTAAGTGAAATCAAGTTATGTCGAAAAGCCCTGGGTGATGGGCAGGGCCACTAAGTACAGTTGGGCAGGTTGTTCACTGTGCAAAAGTGCCTGGTTGGGGAGTGAGTTGAGGCTTCAATTCAGGCCACCCTCTGCTCCCCAAGAGAAGAAACTACAGAGCATCTGCCCAGAGGGGGCACCTTTGTCAAATTCACACAAAGATGCCTCACAGACTAACCAAGACCCTGGGTGACAGGCTTCATGATGGCACAGTCAGATGGCAACAGAAGCAGAGATACAAAGGGGTCAGGTAAGAGCCTGACAATTCGGGCTTCAGTACACAAATCCCAACACAGCACATGAAAGGGCCTATGGGCTAAAAGCCCTGGAAACACCCTGACCAAATCAGGGTCAAAAAAACTATCTTTGAATCTTGTACCTCTATCTGTGTTTATTTCCCTTTGTTTTTCCTTAGAACTGTACAAAACTTTTAGAGTTCCAGTCTGTCTTGACTGTGTTTAGAGGAACCTTGGGAAAGGTTCTGTTTGACGTTTGGGTCACAGTATTAGAGAGTCATCTGCCCCCAGGGCCCAGAAATGTGATTACGGAAGAAATTAGAACTGCCTACCTTCCCTCCACCCCTCCCTCTCAGGGGGTCTTAGAGAGTTCAGCCTATTTGGGAACCCTTTGGTCTGATTTTCTTTTTAATTCATTGACGTTAGGGAACTTAGTGGAATTTCTTTATGTCTCTTATGGGGGAGGGGGGTAAAGGCTGAGGGCCTTCCAGCCGTTCCCATAGTTGATTTTCTTTGGGGGGAACAAAGGAAATTGTCCAGAAAGAGAGTGATGAAATACTACTTTCTGCTTTTTGTGAGAATCTTCAAGGAATGCCACAAGATTGTAACTTTCATCTCAGCCTCTCCAAAGGAGACTCAGGCACTCACTCTAGCAACCATCTGAGTAGGAAGCCATCTGTTTGGGTGTCTTCTCCTCATAAAGTTGTGAAAAAAAATTTTTGCTCTTTCTAGCACTGTCGAGGCTTCCAGCAGGGCCTGAAATCATCACGCAGTTGGCAAGCAAGTGAACAGAATCAACTGTTGATTCCTTCAGCCCTCAGAGTGAGGACTTGTCTTGTTTCTTCCCATGAGGACAGGATAGCTCTGGGTTATCTTAAGATGGCACATAAGAATGGGAATTTTATTTTATTTTATTTTTATTTATTTATTTATTTATTTATTTATTTTGCGGTACGCGGGCCTCTCACTGTTGTGGCCTCTCCCGTTGCAGAGCACAGGCTCCGGACACGCAGGCTCAGCGGCCATGGCTCACGGGCCCGGCTGCTCCGCGGCATGTGGGATCTTCCCAGACCAGGGCACGAACCCGCGTCCTCTGCATCAGCGGGCAGACGCTCAACCACTGCACCACCAGGGAAGCCCCAAGAATGGGAATTTTAGAGATGAAGCTGGATTGCCTGTGTTGTCAGAAATGCCTTCCATGGCCCTGGACTCAGTAAGAACTGCCTTTCATTCTCAGTATGTAGCTCTAAGGCCAGAGAAAGAACAATGTCTTGGACTGTATTGGATGCACACTTAATGTGCACCATGGCCTGGGGAAACCTGAAAGCTCACCAGTGCTATCAGTTTCCGCTTTTTAATTTTTTTATTTTTTTGACCACGCCATATGGCTTGTGGGATCTTAGTTCCCTGACCAGGGACTGAACTCGGACCCCGGCAGTGAAAGCACCGAGTCCTAACCACAACCCCACCAGGGAATTCCCACTTTCCAATTACTCTTTTTTCTTTTTCTGTTTTTAATTTTTAAAATGAAAACATTTTGTAAATTGTAGTAAAATATACATAATATAAAATTTACTATCGTAACCATTTTTAAGTGTATGGTTCAGGGGTATTAAGTACATTCACATTATTGTGCAACCATTGCCACCATCCTTTTCCAGAATTCTTTTTGTCTTCCCAAACTGAAATTTTGGACCCATTAAACAACAATTTCCCATTCCTCCCTCCCCTCAGCCCCTGGAAAACATCACCCTACTTTCTGTCTCTATGAGTCTGAGTAGGTACTTGAGTGGAATCCAACAGTGTTTTTCCTTTTGTACCTGGCTTATTTCACTTAGCATAACGTCATCTACATTCATCCATGAGGTAGGATGTGCCAGAATTCTTTTTTACGGCTGAATATTATTCCATTGTGTGTATATACCACCTTTGTTTATTCACTCATCTGTCAGTGGACACTTGGGTGGTTTCCACCTTTTGGCTATTGTGAGTAACGCTGGTATAAACATTGGGGTACAAATATCTCTTCAAGACTCTGCTTCAAATTCTTTTGGATATATACCAATAAGTGGGGTTGCTGGATCATATGGTAATTCTAGTTTTAATTTTTTGAGGAACCATGGTATTTTCCATGGTGGGTGCAAAACACAGCTTTTCACTTAGACCCATGCATCCTCTGGGTCCTTTTTAGGAGTTTCTACTCATAAGGATGAAAAGGACCAACTTGGTCATTTGTAACAGCCTTTCCGCTGCCCCTCATCCTCCACCAAAAGCAGGACACCTAAGCGGAAGAGACTCTTCTGATTAGCCTCAATGACAGTTTTGTTTCTTGAATTGGGAAAAAGACATTAAAGTTCCCATAATTGTATAGGTCAACCCCTGTTCTCTTTTCTTGGGGATATTCTGACCAAGACTAGTCACTGAATTATTGGTAATAATCCCCTGGTCTTTATATGGCTTTGTACTTCCAATCATTCCTTTCATCTCAGGATCACAAAAGACTTCTCTCCCAAGTAACTATGATTGAGAACTATCATTTTATGATTGTGGAAGAAATGAAGAGCAGAACGTTTAAATGACTTGCCCAGGGTGACTGGGGGTAGCAGGGGCGTCTCCTGTCTGAATCCCCAACCTGCACTCATTCTAAGCCGCACTGGTGGAGCCAGAGAGGGCCGTGGTTTCCAGAAGCTGCCCTCTGAGGGGCTGACAGGTTAGCCAGATCCAGCTGAAGAGAACAAGCAGTATTTGCCACTGGGTTTACCCTACCAAGGACAGGAGAGTGTGACGTCGGACAGTAGAAAAACAGCTCGAGGAAGGTTATTTTCTAGTGGGAGGTGTAAGGAAGAAGTTACTCTCTTGAGACTATTAGAAACACATAAGAAAGCAAGTCATCAAGTTCAGTTTGGCAAAAGGATGCTGTTTAAAGCATCTGCTTCCTCAGTTAAAATGCATGTCTGAGGGTTCACAGAATACTACCAGCCAATGAAAACTTAGGGCGCATCTTGCCTTATCGAAGCATTCCGGTCTAGTAAAAGTAAACATGGGTGATACGGGTCAGCGAGGCAGCCAAACACCTCTGGGGCCCAGTGAGCACAGACCCTGGTTCTAATAAAAGACTTCGTCCTGTTGTTTGACAGGGTATACACAGCTCCCTAAGGGACTCTGTAAAATTCCTTTGACTTGCCTACAACCTCCCTATATTCGAGTGTTTTGTATTTTCTAGATTATGTAACAAGGGGGAAAAAAAATATGTGACCAACTGCATTGAATTTTGCTTATTTTCTGTGACATGATGGTTATTGTGTATAAGTTACAGTGATGCAGAGGAGAAAACACACTCCTTTCTCACAGAAACACTGCATAAACAGAGCTGTTAATCTTCCAAAACGAACATATCGTTCTTTGTATTGTATGTCTCTGGAAAATGTTCAACCCGGTTGGGGTCATGTGGGTTCTGTAAAAGTTACAAACCAGTTAGACCTTGCCCTTTCAGCAGCCATGCAGAAGTTAGAGACTGAGGAAAACGGATGGGCTCTTCCAGAATTTTCCTGTTGCCTATTCCCTACACATGCAAACAACAAGAGAATGTTTTAAGTGATTAATTTCAATAAGGGTATTGGGGACGCATGAGTCTATTTCTGGTACGTAAATCGTCCATAAAAGATAGACTCCAATCGGAGAACTTCCTTTCTTTTCAAGAGATTTTAGGAAACGTTTCTCTAATCATGAGAGCCTAGACAGAGCCAGTCTTAGGGCACTGGGGACAATGGTGCCTCATGCTAGAGTGACTCAGGAGGCATGAGAGGGGAGAAGGACATGGCTCTATCAACTGGTGCTAAAAATAGCTGGAGACATAGGCAATTCTGCCATCTCCCCAGGACTCATGCCCAAGGCCAGGTGGGCAGTACTACCCCTTCTCCCTCGGTGCATCCCTTCAAGCTACAGACCTTTGTGTGGTTTTAATCTGCTTCAAGGCTGTCTGAGGTTTATTTTAGCTTCATTTTAAGCTAACAAGAATGCTGTGTTTAGAAGATAGGGAAAGAAGGGAGGGAAGGAATGTATACTTTGTCCCAAGGTTTAAACACCCTGCCTCTGAGTCACCTTTATTTTGTTTTTTTAGGTCATAGTCTATCATGTGTTGCAAATCACATCCACAGAGACCATCCAAATGGCTTCAAATCTTACTGTGTGTGAAAATTTTGCACTGGCAGGTTACCTCACTGACCAGAGAGTAGTAAATCTACGAAAGCCTTTAGTAAAATGTACAGCCATGTGAATGATGGTGGCCTTGTCCAGAATTTGTCACAAGCCTGCAATGCATTATTAATTGCCTCCCAGCTGGGGGTAAACCAGGCTTTCCATATTTATTATTTATTTTTTCATCGAAGCCAAAAGAACAAAGCAAAATGCATTCAGTGCCAGAGACAAGATGAGACATCCAGGATTATAAAAGCCTGAGCAAGTGCCGATCGGTCACTAAAATGTACCGAAGCCTCTTCCTTTGCCTTCTTGTTTTAAAGAAGTTCCCCAGCTATGTGGTGATTGCGTTCGATTTATGCTCACCGAGCTCAAAGAGAAAAGCAGCCGTTTTCCCCAAATGACTTTCATAGTTTTTCCCCTTCCAAAGCATTTTTACATCTCTTTGGCTTCACAAAATCCTTGGAACTCTAAGTAGGACAGGAATTCGTACTGACTCAGCTTGGCAGGGGGCTGAGGGTGTTCTCCCAGGTGGTATAACACTTCTGTAAGGCAGGAATTGGACTCTCCCTGGAGTAAGGAAGACCCAGACAAGCCCACAAGATCTCCATGCCAGCGTGTCTCAGCTGATGCTTAAAGGTCAATTTCTCTCCTCAGTGACTCTGTTCTCCTTATTGGCCCAGGCTATCCAATGAGAGCCAGCCCAAATCACTTTCCAAGAAGCAAATCACACGAAAGATAGCTACAACAACAGGGAGGGGAGGCCTTCTCCCTCCCTTCAATTTCATTGGGACACCGAGAAGCTGTTAGTGACCTGAGCTGTCCCCAAATGGGAATCAAAATAACTAACTTGTCAGGGAAGAGAGCCTGACTAGGGTCAACGGGCTCCTTATACTTTGGTTCCTAAGTGCTCTGCATTTCTTTGTTTTCTGTGCCAATTAGTCCATCGTGGTATGTATCTCATGTAGAGAACACACTCATAAATCTAACTGGAAACCAGAATGTGGCACGACCATTTGATTCTGGGAAAAATCCATTTGATTTATGAGGTATTATGACCCAGTGAGCCGTATTGTACTTTCTCCTCTGCTGCGTGGCTTAACTGTGCTGGCAATCCAGTTGGCCTCTCGGCCTCACAATCCCAGGATTCACGGCCTGCTTCTAGCAGCCGCACGGGTCAGGGAGGGAAGGGTGAAGAGAAGGGAGGAAGAGTTGCTCTTTAATTACCGCTTATTTGAATATTACATTATTCCTCGTGAAAATAGCTAGATTCAGCAGTCTGGGGCTGGGGCCACATTTTTCTGTTAATGTGACCAAGAGCCTTGCTTCAGAAGAACTCTGGGAAAGCCCGCACTTGAGTAAGTGTCCTGGGAAGTCTTGTGAATCAAAGGCAAGCTGACATTTCCAAAAGGGACACCATTACAAAGGCCATTACAATTCGGTTACTTTAAGGGAATTTGGTCTAGAGAGCACATCAAATAAATGACGATTCCTCTGAGGATACTGCCATGTGTATAGTTCTGGCACTCCGAATGGCATTTTGATGGAGGCTGGTGATTTCCTTTGCTGTGTGCTTGGGAACAGAAATTGACTTTGCTTCCATCCGTGAGGCTAGCGTAGGTGAACCCAAAGCGGGGGCAACGGCTCGTCCTCCCACACAGGTGCAAAGTAGCCAATTACCGGAGCAGCCCACCGAGGAGCACCGCTTTCAAAGGAAGCACAGCAAAGTGATCTGTGCTTCTTACCTCTGCAGAGGGCCCAGCCCAAGGGCACGCTGGGAACTCCTAGTCACAAAGAAAGCACAAGCCAAGGAGGGCTGGGGTAAGAATGGAGAGTGGGGAGTCCTCTGGGGCCAGCAAATGTTCCTCTCTTGACAAGGAGGGTATGTCGGAGCAAATCTCTAAATCTAAATGGGCACAGCAATCCAGGTCTGTCAAAATATAGGGCAGGGAGGCAACGAGGCTCCCAAGCACCAGTGCGAATGGTGCCTAATTGAGCAGACACAAACTGAAAGAAGGAGCCAGGCTGGGGAAGGGGGCAGAACCTACACTGTGAGATCCATGAAAGCAGAGGTCCCATCTGTTTCATGTCCACACTCCCCTGTGCTGAGGACATGGTCAGGTACACATTAGGGGCTCGATAACAATGTGTGGAATGAACGAGATGCTTGGGGCTCCCCGGCTGGTAAAGGTAGAGCACTAATGGGTGTAATAATAGTTGTACCCGCATCAAAGAGTAGTACTTAACAGGTAGCATGATATTCGTTTAGCTAATGCATGTACAATGCTTAGCCCAGTGCCTGACGCATAATGACTCTCCCTGGCATGTCTACTAATAGAGTAAGATGCTATATCCAGTCCTTCAAACTACTGGTGAGGGGGCTTCCCCCATCAAGCCACGCTTCCATTGATTCCAGAACTTAGTGGGGTCCAGCCCATAGATGGGTGAAGATAAGGCTGGCAGGGACCAACAGACACATTCAGGCCTGTGTGAAGTCCCAACCTGGGTCTTCTTCCTCACTTTTCTATAGCTAAGAGTTGAGGCTTTTGAGTCAGAGAGTCGGGTTCAAGTCCCTGCTCGGCCAGGCAAGTTGCAAAATTCTCTGAGCTTCAGATCCCTCATTTGTAAAATGGGGATGTTAATAGTACTTACTGAAGGGTTGTTGTGAGGACTAAATGAAAAAATGTTAGATTTTAAGCACAGGGGCTGACTGTTGAATACGGCGACCATTACCGACGCACCCAATAATGGTAGCTATAGCTAGTACTGTTGTTAATCAGACATACTATGATCTAGTGTCTCATTCTTCCCATTGTTCTCATGCTTGGGACCCTGAGACAGTGCCTTACGTAGGGTGAATATTTAAGAGGTGCACGTGCCTAACTCTTGCTCTTTTCTCTTCCCCTCTGTTGGGATGCCATTCAATGGAAGAGCTAAGCTCTACTTCAAGCTGCAGGTCCAGCTGGCTCAAGGGAGTCCCAAGTGTGTCTCGTCTTCTTCTCGGGACCAGTAGTTGAGGCATGTTCTTCTCATGGTGGTGTCTGAAGCACAAGAGTGCAAGGCCAACCACACAGGCACATTTTAAGCCCCTGCTTGAGTCATATTTGCAAGCATCCCATTGGCAAAGTATGTCGCATGGCCAAGTCTAAAGTCAAAGTGTGGGGAAATACACTCTAAGGGAAGAATTGCCATTACATGGCAAAAGTCATAGCTATAGGGAGGGGTGAAGAATCAGGATCAACCATCAGAAAGCCTTCCCTGATGGTGCCCCAAGATATTCAATCCCAATCCTATATATAGTATGCCTCCACACCAGCACTCACCACACCAGCTTCTAGATATGTTTCCTAGGCTCCCTGCAAGACTGGAAGTTTTTCAAAGGGAAGAATGGTGTCTTATTCCTTTCTCTAACCCCAGCACCTAGCACAGTGCTTGGCACACAGTAGGTATCTCATGAATGAATGTTTGTTTTCATTAATGAATACATGTTTGTTCCCATGAATGAATGGATGCTTGTTCTCGTGAATGAGTGGATGTTCATTACCCTTGTTTAATCATCTCTCATCAGTCTGTGGACAATCAAGGTTTGGGATAACTGGGGCTTTGGGAGATGGTGATGAGCCCACCCACCATCATTAGGGACCTGTGTCCCAGATAGAACCCTCTTCCATAAGTGGCTCACAGACCTCCTCATTGGTTGTCTTCATTGTTCTCCAAAGCTCCAGTTCACCTTCTCACCCACATTTAGGAACACTTTTAGGGGCAGGTCTCTGTTTTGTTTCATTCCTAAAGAAGGGAAGTGTTTTCCTCTCAAATAAATATAGTTTTTAGCCTTCCTGGGTGCTTTAACCACAACTCTTTTTAGGTCTTCAGAAGTCACCTTTATCTCTCCAATATGAAACGGTTGTTTATCCAGCATCTTGAAGCAAGTTTTAGGGGGATAGGTCCAAAGAGTATTTGAGCAATGACCAACAAATATCTGAAAGCCAGACACCTTTCAGCTCTGTCCCTCTCCAGAATGAGTTCCCAGTGACAATCCTTAACTCCCCACACACAATCCAAAGATTTATGCAGCTTTTTTCCCTTTCTGTCTTTTTTTTTTTTTTTTTTTTTTTGGTGGTACGCGGGCCTCTCACCGCCGTGGCCTCTCCCGTTGCGGAGCACAGGCTCCGGACGCGCAGGCTCAGCGGCCATGGCTCACGGGCCCAGCCGCTCCGCGGCACGTGGTATCCTCCGGGACCGGGGCAGGAATCCCTGTCCCCTGCATCGGCAGGTGGACTCTCAACCACTGCACCACCAGGGAAGCCCTCCCTTTCTGTCTTGATCCTTAATCCCAGTAACCCAGGAGGCCAGGAAGCCTCCATGCAACTAGAACTAAAGTCTTGCCCTGAAAGCTCAGATTTCTGAAGGTAGATAGCAGATTACGCCCCTTGTACAACTGCATTTGACACGTACTGCAAACAGAGCAACCAAGGATGTCAGGAGTTGTTGGCTTTATTATAGAAACATACTTGGAGGGCTCAGTTTACTTTTTATTCTTCATTGGATTTCATAATAGTGGACACTTCTATGCTCTGTCATAGATTATTTGCTTTTCTAAATACACTTTTACAGTAAATTAAGAAGCATTTTACTCAACAAGACACTTTTTGAATTTCCAATGGGAGTATTTTTGCCCAAAAGGGAACTAGTATTGTCAAAGTTGTCTTTGTGATTTGCACTTGAGGTCAAATTAAAAACAGTCTTCGGAGCCCAATTACAGAATCATAGAAATCGTAGGCCTTGAAGGGAAAATATCTCTTTTACTTCTGGTAAAACAGTCAAATTTGAACTTCTAAAGGTTGAGCTAGAGTGAGAACTATGAAAGGAATATTTTCTCTCTTATTCTAGGGCTGGGTTCAACTAAAAACTGGACCGATCTTACAACAAAAGTACCCCTAACACCTTTTCTGTGCCCAGCTAAGTGCTGTGGGAGAGAGAAAAAAGTTAGAAAACATGGTGACTGCTCTTTGGAGTCACGAATCACACCCTGGAAGCAACCAGAAAGAATACTGTATAGCGTGTTCTAGTCTAGAGCTTCTTAAACTTTAACGTGCATACAGATCACCTCTGATTCAGGAGTTCTGGCATGGGGCCCAAGAGTCTGCATTCCTAACAAGCTCCTAGGTGATGCTAATGTTGCTTGTCTGTGGCCCACACTTTGAGTAACAAGGTTCTACTTGTGGAACATTCCAGAATATTGTGGAAGAACTGTAAAGGCGAGAGAGATAATAAAGGTGAAAGTGCTGAGGAATTCTTCTCAGAGGAAGTATGCAGATCTGAAAACAATGTACATCTAGCAGAGTCAAATTCCCACCAAAGATTCTCACTTACAAAGGCCCCCGTGAGGAGCCCAAAACAATCCTAGAGTTAATTATAAACATGGTGCCCATTAACTCAGGTTTGCTCATGCATATTCTCACTCAATTGGTGAAACGTAAAATTGATGCTGCTCCCACCTAAGAAGACAGAGTCCTAATAATATATATATATATAATATATTTATATATATACTTACATATTATATATGTGTAAATTCATATTCCTTGCTGATCTATTTCCATTGAATGTTTTGTGACACGCAAGTACAACCTCCAAAGATCTTACTACCCACCTAAGACTAATTACAGTCAACTGAACTTCTGAACCTGAGTAAAATTTGGTGGGGAGTGCCTACCAGAAAAGAGTGATGGACTTAATAAGCTGCCTGTTAAACCTCATAACACGCTTCCACAAAAGTTATGTGACTTCGGAAATGATAAAAGAAAACCGAAGAGAGAGCAGAAACGACTTAAAAGACAAAGAATTTGGTTGATTTTTTTCACGTTTGGAGGTTTTTAATTCACTTTTATGACACCTGAGCTGTCTGAGAGCATCAGGATACAGGCACAACGCAGAGAACGGTGGGATTATCTGCTGGCCCTCGCCTTCCCAGGTCAGGGAGAAGGAGGTTTCATTACAAGGACTGCAAGTCCTCTCAGCTCCCAGTCGATGCTCTTGGCTCAAACAGGGGGAAGGGGAGAAAACAGGGGATGGGGTAAGTTCCTGAGGTTCGGACACTGCTTGCTTCTCCCTTCTCCTTATTCCCTTCCCTTCCCAGCAGATCGTGGCTGGCCTTGGGCAAAACAGAAGCCCAGGGGCAGTTGGAGGGAGGGGGATGGGACAGAGCATCAAGGGGAACGGCCCTTGGCCCAAGGCCGGGGTTGGGGGTAGGACCCAGCCCTCCCCGCTACAGTTCCCCACTGAGTTCACAGCACAGCAAATACCTCTAGTACAACAACTCTACTTGGAGGTATACTGAGTCCAGGGTCCAAAGGGGCAGGTGTGTGTTGAGCATTTGGAAGGGAATTAGAAAGTGAATCTGTTTCTTTACGTTATTTTTATTAATTAAAAAAAACTGTTGGGAGTTTGGGATTAGAAGATGCAAACTGGTATATATAGGATGAATAAATGGCAAGGTCCTGCTCTCTAGCACAGGGAACTATATTCCATATCCTGTGATAAACCATAATGGAAAAGAATGTATATATATATGTATAACTAAGTCACTTTGTTGTACAGCAGTAATTAACACAACACTGTAATTCAACTATACTTCAATAAAAACCAAATTTTGAAAAAGGTAGCTTTTCCCTCCATCATACCTACTAAAAATGTTGAATAAACATTTATAGAATATCAGTGTGAAAAAGCACACAGCTATTATCCTGGTGTCCCCATCACCTCTCTCTAAAGGAAAACGGTTTAGCCTGGTTGAAGAGTATTTTAGGCAGGAAGAGAGTTCAGGCAACGGTGGCAGTACTGTTTGCTTAGAGCTGGAAAGAAGGTTGTGGAAAGTCAGGTCGCCAAGGCAGGTTGTGGCCAGATGGTGGGGAACCAGCTGAATGCCAAGCTGAGAGTCTGGGCACTCTTCTTTTAGGTAAGCATGTTTTTGACCCAGAGATGAAATAAAATCTGAAATTGGCCGTATTGAAGTACTTGGTAATTGGCACTTGGAGCTGCTGCTGTAGGCCATTCACCCACTTGACAGCTCCTCAGGGAGTTCTAAGTGTGGTTCAGTAGGGAGGGGCGTCCAAGTTCAAGGTAAGTGCAACAGCAGACCTCTGAAAACAACAGGCTAATCCCCGGCACCTTGGGCCCAGACTCAAACCAGAGACTTCTCAGTGAGCCCCAAAAGACATAGAGAGTAACTGGTCCTCAGACGGGCACAGTGCCCAGCAGGTCCCCCAGAGAATGGGGGGCATCCGTATTTTTCTCACTAACTTCTTCGTGGCGTGAAGTATTATGTCTTGCTGAGGATGGTGGAAAATATTTCACTGAAGTCTTAAGTTGGAAAAAAAAAAAGAAAAAAGTTAAAGAGTTTTTTTTCTTTCTCTTTATGACCCCAGGCCAAAGAAAAAGTTTGTCACTCTTCTGGCTTACCCCTCTCATGTTTATGAGAGGGGTAAGCCAGAAGACCAGACATAGCCAAATCCCTCTGACTCATTATGAACAGTAGGAGTGGCACGCTCAATTAGTAGGCGATATAATTTACCGAGCCCCCAGGGCTGGAGGTGGTGGGACATGGGGTTGGGGGGGCGGAGTGAGGTGGAAATTAGAATTTTCAAAGTTATAAATTTACCCAAGTGAATGAGATAGCAGGTGACCCCCTCTGAGTGAAGCCAGGGCTACCTGGCCGGCAGTCACTTGTGAGCTCCAATAGGTCACTTGTTTGACCCTGCTGTCTATATTGCTCAAATGAGTAATGGATTAGCAACGTGAGAAGCCTTGGATCATAAAACCAAAGGGGAATAAATCCGCCAAGACTGTCAGGTTGTGGAAGAGGCAGAAATTTAGAGCTGGGACCTGCTAGGCTGGGTGATGCTCTTCTCGCCCTGAGGATGCCAATTTCTTCCTCCCACGGTCAGGTCAGCTCCAGGGTTGCCCTGTATGAGAACCAGCCCAGGACTGAATTTTCTGCTGCTCCTGGTGAGGGAGGGCTGTTGGTGATAAATAGCATCCCATGGAGATTTTCTTGATTGGTGTGGTTTTTAACACACCTTTTTTTTTTTTTTTTTGTGGTACGCGGGCCTCTCACTGTTGTGGCCTCTCCCATTGCGGAGCACAGGCTCCGGACGCGCAGGCTCAGCGGCCATGGCTCACGGGCCCAGCCGCTCCGCGGCACGTGGGATCTTCCCAGGCCGGGGCACGAACCCGTGTCCCCTGCATCGGCAGGCGGACTCCCAACCACTGCGCCACCAGGGAAGCCCCTTTAACACACTTTTGCTCTCTGTTTCACCCTTGCGTGCTCGTTCATTATTTTCTTCGTTTATTTGTTCATTCAGCTAAGACCGTTTGCACACCAGCTATGTGCCAAGTGCTGTGCAAAGCATGGGTGACTACAGTGCTGGCCAAGACTCAGGCCCGCCTTCAAAGGGCTTTCAGTAAAGAGAGGCATGATAGTCTGAAAGTTTTGGGTTCTAGATTATTCCAGAATGGCCCGTGCAAGAGGCCACTCCAGACCACAGGGCAGTATAAGTCCACAGGGAAGGCTGAATCTGGCTTGGACTGAACAAGAAAGATTTCTCTGACTGCCTCGTGGTTTGAGAGGGAAAGAGGTTTGGTGGAAATTAGTCTAGAACTTTTTTCTCCCTGTCATCCTGTGTGAGTGATAAGACCTCTACCTGGATTCCCAGACTCAAACCTGGACCAACGTACATGAGGCTTTACTTCCTCTTCTGCCCAAGCCTGAGTGTTACACACGCCCAGCCCCAGTGTCATTCTCACACTCAAAGTTGCTCTGTCCCATATTGGCAGTTCTGTCAGAATTAAACACTGGCTCCTCCATAGTGGATATAATTGCTCGATGGTGAAACCAGAGAAATCTAAGAGTGATAGACTAATTTTCATACCTGGAGAGTAAAAATAGTATACTTACTACAACATTCCTGAATAGGGATGGGTCTCTCAGGAAGACTATTCTGTTCCATCTTAATGTGACAAGATAATTTTTGAGGTCTTAATTGATGTCCTCCCTCTCCCTATGTACTTTTCCCTTTTCTTTTTCCTGTTTCCAGCTGATAACCAGACTCTGGGCTTCCTCATCTCAGAGAAAACTGGCAGTGGGACAACTGAAGTTGATATTGTGTAGTGCTGCTGGGGCCACAGGAAGAGAGAGGAGATGCCTTAAGGCAGTGAGTCTAGAGGAGAGAGAGCCAGGGAAACCCAGGAGGGGTCGTATTTTGTGGCTTCTGAGAATAGAGGAGATCTGCAGATCTGCACCCTGGGGGGCAAGCAAACGTCATAGGGGAAGGACTGTGAGATACTCCTTAGGGAAGCTTCCACTGGCCACAGGGGCTCCCATTCTAGAGCAGAGCGCTGTGCTCCAAGCACACCTGGGGAGCAGGGGAGCATATGGGCTGTGAGGAAGGACTTCTCAACAGTACCAAGCGTGGCAGTTGACCTAAAGACTTAAAGATATGTGTATGAGTGTGTATGGAATGATTTTTTGTGTGTAAATAAAGGTAGGAATTTGAATGGATAGACAGATAGACTGATTGATTTCTTGGTATATACCTAAATAATTTGGGGGGTGGGGCGGGAGAGACGAAATGTATTAACAGTAGTTGCCTTTGGGGAGAGAGACTAGAGGTGCAAGGAGGAAATGTTTACCTTCAATTTTGTTCATTTATGTACTATTTGAATTTTCCAACCACGTATATGCTTTACTTTTTAAAACTATCTACCAAGATCATATAAAAAGTGAGATTTATATAAAGTTTTTTTAAACTTTCTTCCCCAGACATCTTTTTGTACAAACAACTCATAAATACAAGTTACCAAAAAAAAAAAAATTGCACTATGCTTGTCAAATAATTCTAATATTCTTATGCTTCCCCCTATAGGCCAGGAGAATTCTGAGGTGATCCTTAAGACACCCCCCGTCATGGCCGGCTTTGTCAGGGGGTCGGATTCTAGATTGGTCTGAATGTGAAGAGGCTTGTGTAACAGATGGAGAAGGTACCTCTTGATTACATCTGCTTTCCCCACCCCCAAACCCTCAAAGACCCTGTGAGGAATCTAGAAACTGCTAGGAGGATGAAGCTGACACAGCCAAAAGCATTTTTTTAAACATCTTTATTGGAGTATAATTGCTTTACAATGGTGTGTTAGTTTCTGCTGTATAACAAAGTGAATCAGCTATATATATACATATATCCCCATACCTCCTCCCTCTTGCGTCTCCCTTCCACCCTCCCTATCCCACCCCTCTAGGTGGTTACAAAGCACCGAGCTGATCTCCCTGTGCTATGCGGCTGCTTCCCACTAGCTATCTATTTTACATTTGGTAGTGTATATATGTCCATGCCACTCTCTCACTTCATCCCAGCTTCCACTTCCCTATGTCCTCAAGTCCATTCTCTATGTCTGCGTCCTTATTCCTGTCCTGCACCGAGGTCCTTCAGAACCTTTTTTTTTTTTTTAGATTCCATATATATGTGTTAGCATACGGTATTTGTTTTTCTCTTTCTGACTGACTTCACTCTGTATGACAGGTTGTAGGTCCATCCACCTCATTACAAATAACTCAATTTCATTTCTTTATATGGCTGAGTAACATTCCATTGTATATATGTGCCACATCTTCTTTTTTCTTTTTTAACATCTTTATTGGAGTATAATTCCTTTACAATGGTGTGTTAGTTTCTGCTTTAAAACAAAGTGAATCAGTTATACATATACATATGTTCCCATATCTCCTCCCTCTTGCGTCTCCCTCCCTCCCACCCTCCCTATCCCACCCCTCTAGGTGGTCACAAAGCACCGAGCTGATCTCCCTGTGCTATGCAGCTGTTTCCCACTAGCTATCTATTTTACGTTTGGTAGTGTATATATGTCCATGCCACTCTCTCACTTTGTCACAGCTTACCCTTCCCCCTCCCCATATCCTCAAGTCCATTCTCTAGTAGGTCTCTGTCTTTATTCCTGTCTTGCCCCTAGGTTCTTCATGACCTTTTTTTTTTTCTTAGATTCCATATATATGTGTTAGCATACGGTATTTGTTCTTCTCTTTCTGACTTACTTCACTCTGTATGACAGACTCTAGGTCCATCCACCTCAATGCAAATAACTCCATTTCGTTTCTTTTTATGGCTGAGTAATATTCCATTGTATATATGTGCCACATCTTCTTTATCCATTCATCCATTGATGGACACTTAGGTTGCTTCCATGTCCTGGCTATTGTAAATAGAGCTGCAATGAACATTTTGGTACATGACTCTTTTTGAATTATGGTTTTCTCAGGGTATATGCCCAGTAGTGGGATTGCTGGGTCGTATGGTAGTTCTGTTTTTAGTTTACTAAGGAACCTCCATACTGTTCTCCATAGTGGCTGTATCAATTTACATTCCCATCAACAGTGCAAGAGGGTTCCCTTTTCTCCACACCCTCTCCAGCATTTATTGTTTGTAGATGTTTTGATGATGGCCATTCTGACCGGTGTGAGGTGATACCTCATTGTAGTTTTGATTTGCATTTCTCTAATGATTAGTGATGTTGAGCATCCTTCATATGTTTGTTGGCAATCTGTATATCTTTGGAGAAAAGTCTATTTAGGTCTTCTGCCCATTTTTGGATTGGGTTGTGTGTTTTTTTGATATTGAGCTGCTTGTAAATTTTGCAGATTAATCCTTTGTCAGTTGCTTCATTTGCAAATATTTTCTCCCATTCTGAGGGTTGTCTTTTCGTCTTGTTTATGGTTTCCTTCGCTGTGCAAAAGCTGTTAAGTTTCATTAGGTCCCATTTGTTTACTTTTGTTTTTATTTCCATTTCTCTAGGAGGTAGGTCAAAAGGGATCTTGCTGTGATGTATGTCATAGAGTGTTCTGCCTATGTTTTCCTCTAAGAGTTTGATAGTGTCTGGCCTTACATTTAGGTCTTTAATCCATTTTGAGTTTATTTTTGTGTATGGTGTTAGGGAGTGTTCTAATTTCATTCTTTTACATATAGCTGTCCAGTTTTCCCAGCACCACTTATTGAAGAGGCGGTCTTTTCTGCATTGTATATTCTTGCCTCCTTTATCAAAGATAAGGTGACCATAGGTGCATGGGTTTATCTCTGCACATTCTATCCTGTTCCATTGATCTATATTTCTTTTTTTGTGCCAGTACCATACTGTCTTGATTACTGTAGCTTTGTAGTATAGTCTGAAGTCAGGGAGCCTGATTCCTCCAGCTCCGCTTTTCTTTCTTAAGATTTCTTTGACTATTTGGGATCTTTTGTGTTTCCATACAAATTGTGAATTTTTTTTGTTCTAGTTCTGTGAAAAATGTCATTGGTAGTTTGATAGGGATTGCTCTGAATCTGTAGATTGCTTTGGGTAGTATAGTCATTTTCAGAATGTTGATTCTTCCAATCCAAGAACATAGAATATCTCTCCATCTGTTTGTATCATCTTTTATTTCTTTCATCAGTGTCTTATAGTTTTCTGCATACAGGTCTTTTGTCTCCTTAGGTAGGTTTATTCCTAGGTATTTTATTCTTTTTGTTGCAATGGTAAATGGGAGTGTTTCCTTAATTTCTCTTTCAGATTTTTCATCATTAGTGTATAGGAATGCCAGAGATTTCTGTGCATTAATTTTGTATCCTGCTACTTTACCAAATTCATTGATTAGCTCTAGTAGTTTTCTGGTAGCATCTTTAGGATTCTCTATGTATAGTACCATGTCATCTGCAAACAGTGACAGCTTTACTTCTTCTTTTCCAATTTGGATTCTTTTTATTTCTTTTTCTTCTCTGCTGTGGCTAAAACTTCCAAAACTATGTTGACTAATTGTGGTGAGAGTGGGCAACCTTGTCTTTTTCCTGATCTTAGTGGAAATGGTTTCAATTTTTCACCATGGAGAATGATGTTAGCTGTGGGTTTGTCATATATGGCCTTTATTATGTTGAGGTAAGCTCCCTCTATGCCTACTTTCGGGAGAGTTTTTATCATAAATGGGTGTTGAATTTTGTCAAAAGCTTTTTCTGCATCTATTGAGACTATCACATGGTTTTTCTCCTTCAATTTGTTAATATGGTATATCACATTGATTGATTTGCATATATTGAAGAATCCTTGCATTCCTGGGATAAACCCCACTTGATCATGGTGTATGATCCTTTTAATGTGCTGTTAGATTTCGTTTGCTAGAATTTTGTTGAGGATTTTTGCATCTATGTTCATCAGTGATATTGGTCTGTAGTTTTCTTTCTTTATGACATCCTTGTCTGGTTTTGGTATCAGGGTGATGGTGGCCTTGTAGAATGAGTTTGGGAGTGTTCTTCCCTCTGCTACACTTTGGAAGAGTTTGAGAAGGATAGGTGTTAGCTCTTCTCTAAATGTTTGATGGAATTTGCCTGTGAATCCATCTGGTCCTGGGCTTTTGTTTGTTGGAAGATTTTTAATCACAGTTTCAATTTCAGTGCTTGTGATTGGTCTGTTCATATTTTCTATTTCTTCCTGCTTCAGTCTTGGAAGGTTGTGCTTTTCTAAGGATTTGTCCATTTCTTCCAGGTAGTCCATTTTATTGGCATATACTTGCTTGTAATAATCTCTCATGATCCTTTGTATTTCTGCAGTGTCAGTTGTTACTTTTTTTTCATTTCTAATTCTATGGATTTGAGTCTTCTCCCTTTTTTTCTTGGTGCATCTGGCTAGTGGTTTACCAATTTTGTTAATCTTCTCAAAGAACAAGCTTTTAGTTTCATTGATCTTAGCTATTGTTTCCTTCATTTCTCTTTCATTTATTTCTGATCTGATATTTATGATTTCTTTCCTTCTGCTAACTTTGGGGTTTTGTTTGTTGTTGTTCTTCTTCCTCTAATTGCTTTAGCTGTAAGGTTAGGTTGTTTATTTGATATTTTCTTGTTTCTTGAGGTAGGACCGTATTGCTATAAACTTCCCTCTTAGAACTGCTTTTGCTGCAACCCATAGGTTTTGGGTCATCGTGTTTTCATTGTCATTTGTTTCTAGGTATTTTTTGATTTTTTCTTTGAATTCTTCAGTGATCTCTTGGTTATTTAGTAGTGTATTGTTTAGCCTCCATGTGCTTGTATTTTTTACAGTTTTCTTCCTGCAACTGGTATCTAGTCTCATAGCGTTGTGGTTGGAAAAGATACTTGATACAATTTCAATTTTCTTAAATTTACCAAGGCTTGTTTTGTGACCCAAGATATGATCTATTCTGGAGAATGTTCCATGAGAACTTGAGAAGAAAGTGTATTTTTGGATGGAATGTCCTATAAATATGAATTAAGTCCATCTTGTTTAATGTGTCATTTAAAGCTTTTGTTTCCTTATTTATATTTTGAGATGTCCAAGCAATATTAGAATGCAAATATCTGGGCAGCAGTTGAATGGGCAAGTCTAAAGTACATGATAATAAATTAGGTCAGAGGTACAGATTTAAGATACATGACATACAGAATAAATGTCAAAGATATGTATATACACAATGGACTACTACTCGGCCACAAAAAAGAATGAAATTTTGCTATTTGCAACAACATGGATGGACCTGGAGGGGATTATGCTTAGTGAAATAAGTCAGACAGAGAAAGACACAAACTGTATGTTTTACTTATATTTGGAATCTAAAAAATAAAACAGAAGAATAAATATAACAAAACAGAAACAGACTCACAGATACAGAGAAGAAACTAGTGGTTTCCAGTGGGGAAGTGGGGCTAGGGAAGGGGGAGGGACAAGGTACAGGTAGGGAATTAAGAGGTACAAACCAGGTATAAAATAAATAAGATACAAGGATGTAATGTACAGCACAGGCAATATAACCAATAGTTTATAATAACTTTAAACAGAGTATAATCTCTATAAAAATATTGAATCACTATGCTGTACACCTGAAACTAATATAATATTGTAAGTCAACTATACCTCAATTTAAGAAAAGAAACAATTGTGAGATTTTGATAATATTTGGCCAGGAAGCCAGGAGTGCCCAAATCCTGTTTATGATAACTGTCTCTGGCTCCCACAAGTAGGACTCGGCTCCAGGAGCAGTGTCTGTGAGTAGGGGAATGCAGCAAGCCTGGTAGCTGGAGCTTCAGGCCCACATCCGCAAGACAGAGGCTCTGGTAAGAGGGGCTACATGATGGCATCCAGCAAATATATAGATGCTCAGGGGGCAAAGGGCACAACTCATCTTGGTTTGCCCCAGACTGCCCCCATATCCCGGGAAATCCCGCAATTCCAGGCAAACAGGATGACTGCTGTTCATTCTACCAGTTGGTGTCCTCACAGAATTCTAGACCCAGAAGGGATCTTGGTGACTAATTCAATTTTCTGTCTACCCGAAATTTAAGTAACAAAGGTTATTATTTGATTCAATTTGCTTTATATGTAAAAGTTGTGTGTGTGTGTGTGTGTGTGTGTGTGTGAGAGAGAGAGAGAGAGAGAGAGAGAGAGAGAGAGAGAGAGAAAGGGATGTGAGAGAGAGAAGAGAGGGAGAGATATTCAAAGTGGGGAAGGAAATTGCTTTGTTCATCCAACAGTGATTTACTGAACACCTACAGCATTCTAGGAACTGTGTTCAGTAAAGGTTTGGTGCAGTCTTCAGAAAGAAATAACTAGAATTTCCATAATATTTTTAATTTTAAACAATAAGAAATTAAATAGACTTTGATGATATTTAGTATGCTGGTTGAATTGGCATCCTCTCAGAGGTCACAGGAGACACACAGTAGGCACCTTATTCTGAGAAAAAGGAGGGAGCTTCAAAACACAATGGGGACCAAAAGCAGATGGGGGGATTGCCAGGGGCTGGGGAGAGGGTAGAATGGGGAGTGACTGTTTTAAAGTACAAAATTTCTTTTTGAGGTGATGAAAACATTCTGGAATTAGATAGTGTTGATGGTTGTACAACAATGTAAATATGCCCCAAATCACTGAATTCTACATTTTTAAATGATTAAAATGGTAAATTTTATGTTATGTGAATTTTATCTCGATTAAAAGAAAAATAATTAAATACAATGGGATGGCCAAGGCATCCTTACAAGTTCACTTGCCACCTGCCTTGTGAGGGATTGAAGTTTGAATGCTCATTTAGGTAGATTTATGGTTTATGGATTATATTATCTTAAATACCAGAATCTGTATAAAACTTCCTGGTGGAATGGGTAATAATCATCTTCCGCTTGCACCATACGGGGAAGATCTTGTCGGAAGGAAATTTTAAAAGTAGTGAAACTTAAAGATGACTACTGCATTTTTTTTACTCTAAATAAGGGTTCCAAATTTTCTAACCTTTACTAGGATGTCAAGTGATCCTAACTTTTGTTATTTAGCATAAACTAAAGAAAGCACACGATCTATCCCTTTGAGATTAAAAAATTGAAATTTTTTAAATGAATGAGAAATTAACTACTTTTTGAAAGAAATCTACGCTATGGAGAGAGCATAGATATTTGGAAGATTCCTTCATTGTGTTATTTTTGTTGCAGCAAACAATGTGTATGGGTGACACTTATAAAAACTTTCATATCTTCACACATTAAAAAAATAGAAATGAAATTTTCAATCCTGTTTACCTATCTTCCAAATGTTGCATCTTCTACTTGTTTTATTAGAACAATGTGACATTAAAAGATAGAAATTCACTAGTCAATTTTCAACAAAAATCTTTGCAGAGTTGGTATATGGCTTGAAAAAAAGATTGTTGCAATTAGTCAGTGCAGCCAATGATCCACTTCTTCCTTTTGAATTTACATCTTTGTCAATGTCTTTTCCAGTCATGTCAAGCCATTACAACCAAGTTTCATCAAAATAAATGAAACTTAGAACCAGACGTTCAAATCACATTTTCACAAAGTGTTAAACTGAGATTTTGCAAAAGTACAAAGCATATTCAATCACACTGCTTTCACTTACAAAGGAATTTTAGTAAGATCAAAAAGAGGTTTTGCTCCTCTAGTTAATAATAATAATAAAAATTTTTTTACCAAGCGGGATTTATTCCAGGTATGCGAGACTAGGTCAATGTTCAAAAATCAATTAATGTAATCCGTCACATCAATAGGCTAAAGGAGAAAAATCTCATGATCATATCAATAGATGCAGAAAAAGCATTTGACAAAACCCAACATCCGTTCATAATTAACAACTCTCGGTGAACTAGGAATAGGGGGAAACTTTCTCCACTTGATAAAATCAGAACATTTACAAAAATCCTACAGCTAATATCATACTTAATGGTGAGAAACTTGAAGCTTTCCAACTAAGATCAGGAACAAGGCAAGGATGTCCCCTCTTACCACTCCTCTTCAACACTGTACTGGAAGTCCTAACTAATGCAATAAGAAAAGAAAAGTAAGTAAAATGTATACCGATTGGGATAGAAGAAATAAAACTGTCTTTGTTCATAGAAAACATGACTGTCTATGTAGAAAATCTGAAAGCATAAACAAACAAAAAAAACTCCTGGAACTAATAAGTGATTTTAGCAAGGTTGCAGAATACAATGTTACTATACAAAAATTAATCACCTTCCTAAATGCCAGCAGTGAACAAGTGGAATTTGAAATTAAAATAAAGTTTATTAAAAAAAATAGAATGACTACAGTCTATAGCAGTGGTCTATATAATTTTTTACATGCATCACGTCAGTAAAATATTTAGCATATGCTTCCTCAGTGAATGCCCATTTATCTTTTATAAATTTTGTAAGTAGTGACTATGATTATACTAACACATTGTGCACACTATAACAAACTGAAAATAGACATTCAAAAATTATTTTTAGGGGGCTTCCCTGGTGGCGCAGTGGTTGAGAGTCCGCCTGCCGATGCAGGGGACGCGGGTTCGTGCCCCGGTCCGGGAAGATCCCACGTGCTGCGGAGCGGCTGGGCCCATGAGCCATGGCCGCTGAGCCTGCGCGTCCGGAGCCTGTGCTCCGCAACGGGAGAGGCCATAACAGTGAGAGGCCCGCGTACTGCAAAAAAAAATATATATATATATATATATATATATTTATAATAATTGTTTTTGTTTATTTCATCCTTTCAGAACTTCTTAGTGTATATTTTACAGTACATATAATAAAATAATCATGAATATAATTTATAAATAAACAAATATGCATACATCAGGGGTGGACTCAGAATTTTTTTATTAAAAGGGATTCAAGTTCCACCAGAAACAGAGCTAAGACAAAACCTTGGTGCAGGGATTTCATCTGGTAGGTGATCCTGGAAGCAAGAGTGAAGGAACAGGGAACATGAGACAGGGAAGCTGGCAAAGCCAATACATGGTTGAGCTGGTTACCTTTGTGGGCAACTGAAGCTCAGTCCTACTAGGAATCCCCTGAAGAACTACCAAGTGTACCTTGGAATTGGAAGTGTTCCTTCAAAGATGGGAAGCTGGAGCATTTATCTGCTGACTCCTATCTCTCACTGATGAAAGGTCCCTCCCACCCACTAGTGTTAACTCCACCCACACACGCTTCTATTAAATTCCAGCCCACTGCCCTGTGTGGGCTGAATGAGTTCCTGAAAGCAGACAGAAGTGACTAACACTTGGGGTGGGACTTTAAATGTGTATGGAAACTGTCCACCACAAGCGATGTGGTGTGGAACACCAAAAGCATTTGCTACAAGGACTATGTTAAAACAAAAGTTTGGAGAATCCCTAGTTTGTTGAAATGAAGATAGGATCCCCCTTCACCCTGTAAAGGAAGCACATCCACGCAAACGTCAATGACATTATCACACTAATTATTATTGCTGTTTACACATATATTTCTTTCCACTGTCCTGAAAGTGGTTCCATGAGGTTCTGACATCAGACTGAACTCGGTGAATATCCCTGATCCTTTTCTTACTGGCTATGTGACTCTGAGAAAGTTACTTTCTTTTTCTCAGTCTCAGTTTCACCAGCTGTACACTAGAGATAATAATGCCTACCTCAAGGTTTAAAGTTAGGATTAAAAGCAGATATATGTGTAAAGTGCCTGGCACAAAGACACCATCAATAAATAAGATTTGCGGTTTTCTTTTTTCATTCTTTGCCTCTCCTATACCCCGATGCAGTAGTCACATAGCTTGGGGGTTAACAGTATAAATCTTAAGACACAAACACTTCAGAGCCAGGCTTGGTCAAGTACCAATTTCAGAAACTTGAACAAGATCTTTCAAGTCTTGTTGAAACTCTTTCTAGCTAATTAATCCACCTCTTTATCTAAGCATATATAGAATATTGAACATAATTTAAATAGGGTACCTATCACTGTACTTCACACTTGCATCATGCATCTATTTCTTGATTTTATTTTCTCTCTTGACATTGAGGATCTCACAGTGTCTTGGATTATCTTTTCTTAAATTATGGAAAAGTTTAAATGGATACAAAAGAAAGAGAATAGTATAATGAGCCCCTATTACCCAACTTCAACAACTACTACTTTTCTTTCATCGATAGCCTCACTCACTTCTTCCCCTCCCATATTATTTTGCAACAAATCACAAACATAGGATCACCTTATCCAAAAAGATTTCAATACGCATCTCCAAATGATAAGGACTCTTTAAAAAAACATAAAGACAATACTATTATCACAGCTTAAAAAATTAATAATTCCTTAAGATTATCAAACACCCAGTCAGTGCTCAAATTTCCATTTATCTCATATATCTTTTTTAAGCATTTATTTGTTTGAACTAGTATCTAAATAAAGTCATCACATTGTGATGGAATAATCTACCTTTTAAATATCTTTAATTCTGTAGATACCCCTTGTATCTCTTTTTTTCTTTCAATTTGTGAAGACACTGGATTGTTTGTCCTGTAGAATCCCTAAAGTTTAGATTTTGTGGATTGCATCTTCATGGTGTCAATTAATAGGTTTTCTGTCTTTGTATTTCCTGTACATTGGTCGCAGGATCTAGAGATTTGATCAGATTCAGGTTTGCTCTTTTTGAGAAGAATGCTTCATAAATGGCAGTGTGTCCTTCCATCAGGAAGTACATAATATATGATTGTCTCTTTGTGATGTTACCAGCCATTGATGATCAATGCCTAGATCCATTAATTTCCTAAGGGTGGCACACTAACACTCTAGGTCCTTAATAAAGATGTTAGATAAAGACTCATCTGAAAGTGACCCCCAGCAGCTCTGTTAGATGTCTCTTTCATAAATTGGAAAGCCATGGAAGGGTGAACTTAAGCAGGATACTTTGCATTATCCCAACATCCCTTTGTTCATGATGTTTCAATCTGCTTGAATTCGTTTGAAGTCCAGATTCAAATCAAATTAACATGTTGCCTACAAACATCTCCTTAGGCTCTGGAACAAACTCATCCATCATTAAATACCAAACATGTGACATGCTCCACACTCTCTGAATGTACCATTTCTGTAAGTTACTGAAAGGGAATAGTTCATTGTGATAACATAAAGTGTCCTTTTTCACCATTCTGGGGCTTTCTAACTGAGCCAGCTGTGGCAGTGGGGCGGTGGGGGGAGGGGGGTTTTGCTATCAGCTAAGTCCTTATCTAACATCTTTACTAATGACCTAGAGTACATCAAACTACCCATGAGTGAGTGACCACTGACCTGGAAATAAGGACAGGTCACACCTGAAATGGAGAGGAAAATAGCAATGTGTTGTGACGTCGTGTATGAACAAGTCCCTTGTATAATGGTCCGGGGAATGGGCCAGACCTGTTTCTTCACTCCAGGATATGTAGGAAAACAACTGGTCTGCCACCTGGGAGGAGATCTGAACTGGAAAAGGTGTGTGAGAATGATAAAAATAAATGCCTGTGCAAATCTTACATAACAAAAACTGAAGAGGAATGGCCCCAGAAATTACAGAACAACACATGTCATTTCTGTTTTTTGGAAAATATAGGAATAACTGAAGCAAGATAAACTGTTAAGTTCTAAGCATAAAATGGATACAGGAAAGTAATCTTCATAGCTTTGTAAGGAGTTAACTCAACAGAATTTCCCATCTTAAATCACTGCAGAGACAATATGCGTACTTGCTCTTGACTTTAAAGAGCCTTTGATTTTGTTTGGAACAACAGACTCATTAGCAAACTAGAAAAATCCATGCAGTCCAAATCACACAGTTTTGGGGAAGGGCAGAAGTTCATACCCAGAGACTCATTATGAATGGAGCGGTCACCAAATAGCAATCTCTTGGCTATGCCAAGCGCTTTACAAACTCCAATAATCCTGACAACTTTGTGAGGTTGCTATTATTATCTCTACTTTATTGACGAGGAAATTGAGGCTCAAAGAGGCTAAGTGGCTTGTCCAAGGTCCCTCAGCCAGTAAGTGGCAGAGCCTGCTTTTAAACCCTAGGTCTGTCCGTCCAAGCCTCATGCTACTCTGCCTCATGACGTTTTGGAAACAGCACAAGGACATGACATTTATAGAGCGTCTTCATCTAAATTGCCCATCAAGGGCCACCACTTAGCTTGCCCAAAGATCAACAAATAAACACAGTGCTCTTAACAGCTATACTCTACCACCAATGGAAAGGTAGTATGAGACCTCACACTTGAACGATGACCCTGAAGGTCAGTCTTAAATCCATTACAAAAGTGACCTGGGGGACAGAACAAGTCTGATCAACATGTTTACACATAATGGCATTCTGGACATGGGGAATCCCAGGGAAGAAGCTGCCCTGGAACTAGGGACTACAGTATTGAAAGCCCCTAGTAAAACTCAGGAAACAGCTATAAAGCAAGAGGAAAGAGATCAGTAAAGGTAATCGCTAGGATTCAATACAATAAAATTCAACAGCCATGCCCATATATGACTAAAATACCTGCAGACTTAATTCCTAAACATGTTAGCTAAGTAGCTCTATTATTTAACAAAGATCCAAGAGAGACATATAAGCAGGAATATTGCATACAGGGGCTAAAAGAATTTTTTCACTGTAGGGTATCCCCTTCTGATTTCTACCATTTAAAAATTCAGAAAGTCTGCATGAAAAGTTGTAGAGATGATTGAACAGTCCTACTATAAAATCTACAAAAGAAAGAAACTAGGAGTTTTACAATAGCTAAAAAAGAAAAATAGGAATAATTTAATCATGGGCTCTAAGGAAATTACAGATTTAATCTTGTTGGAGATATTCAACTGTAGCAAACTGAAAAAATTTGCTAGGCATGATCTTAATATGAATCCATTGTAATGAAATAATTAGCTCTATCAGGGAAGTTTCTCTTCTACTCAACCCAAATTCCAGATTTTCTTATTCCTTTCTTTCCCTGGAATGGTGTGAGAAAGCAACTTTTGTGTAGCTAATTCTTTAATAATTATTTTAATATAATCTGGCCTTTCCATTTTAAATGTTCAAAGAAAAACCTGAAACTAACTAATTGGCTAGGCCATCTTGGGGGGGAGTTCTGTAGGAAGTAAAAGTAATAAAATGTGGGTATTCCTATTCATAAGAGAAAGGCCCAAGAGTAAAAACAATCACACAGCACCAGCACTGTAGTCAAATTGTTCTTTCCAGATGGGTGATTGGTTCTAATTTATCCTTTTGGCTTAAGTTTCACTTTGAAGCAACCCAGAGTGAGGAAGTGCAACAGTTTAGTTTTATAAAGAACTTTACAGTTTATAAATCATTTTTGCATTCTTTTCCCATTTGATCAGCCAGCAAACTCTGTGAGAGAGATGGTGTGGGAATTTTGGTTCTCTTCTGGCAGAGAAAGGCCCTCTCATCTCAGAAACTGTTGGCAAAATGGTTGGGATAGAACTAATAAGACATTCAATTGTCCCCTGCATTAGGATTCTCCAGAGAAGCAGAACCAATAGGAAATAGGAGATATATCTATACCTATACCTATTGATATAGAGATAAAAGGAGATTTATTTTAAAGGATTGGTTCATTAGATTATGGAGGCTGAGAAGTCCCAAGATCTACAGTTGGTAAGCTGGAGACCCATGAGGGCTGATGGCATAAGTTCCTGCCCAGGTCTGAAGGCCTGACAGACAGCCAATGGTATAATCCCAATTTGAGGGCAAGAAGACTGATGTCTGAACTCAGTCAGACAGAAGAGGTGAATACTCCCTTCCTCCACCTTTTTGTTTTTTTCGGACCCTCAACAGATTGGGTGAGGCCCACCCACAATGGGGAAGGCAATCCGCTTTACTCAGTCTACAGATTCAAATGTTGGTCTCTACCAGAAACACCCTCACAGACATACTCAGAAATCATGTTTAGCCAAATATCTGAGTACCCTATGGCCCAGTCAAGTTGGCATATAACATTAGTCATCACATCCCCTAATCTCATCTCAAGGAGGCAGTTTCCACCTCTGAGGGGCTCCACATTTGCTCTACCCTGCTGGTCACCTCAAGACATTTCCTCCCAAGGAGGCCTGGATGAAATCCCCTCTGAAGATCTCATGCAATGCTGGACACCAGAAACCTATCCATGTGAAAACAGAGACTCATTAACAAAAGTCAGGACAGGGTAGCCATCAGTGAGAAATAAAGAGACTCTCCAAATGCAGAGAACAGTAGCACAGAATTCATTTAAAAATACAATCTCAAATATTTGGTGTGGTGCAACCTGAGGGAGAGTTTGAGATGATTCTTAATTCAGACTGAGAAGGATTCTAATACCAGCTCTGACCCTTCTCATATGACCAGGGCAAGTTCGCTAATCTCTCCAATCTTCCGTTTACTCACAGGTAGCATGGGGATTAAAATATCTCACCAGGAACTGCTAATAAACACAATAACAGCCTCCCACAGACCTCATGTGGAGTGAAAAAAGACAGACACAAAACAATAACACATTGTATAATTCCATTTATATGAACTCTCAGAAGAGCCAAAATGAACCTATGGGGATAGAAGTCAGAACAGTACTAGCCTCTGGAGTGGAGAGAATTGACTGAAAAGGAGCAGAAGAGAACCCACTGCGGTGATGAAAACGGCCTGCATCTTGACTGTGGTGCGGGCTACACAGGTGTATATGTGCATCAAAATTCATTTACCTGGATGCTTAAAACCTATGCATTTTACTATATAGTATATTTCAATAAAATTTCCAAAAAATGCATATCTCGTTGGGCTATTGTGAGGGATGAATGAGATAATATAAGAAAAATATCTTCTGGTGGAGTACTTAAACACACATCAAGAAATGATGGCTAAAACATCTTTCTTAAAAGTAACCAACTAAATGTCCATCAACAGATGAATGGATAAAGATGTGGAATATATACACAATGGAATATTACTCAGCCATAAAAAAAGAGTGAAATAATGTCATTTGCAGCAACCTGGGTGGACCTAGAGATTATCCTATACTGTTGGTGGGCTCCTCGTACACTGTTGGTGGGAATGTAAGTTGGTGCAGTCACTATAGAGAATAGTATGGAGGTTCCTTAAAAAACTAAAAGTAGAGCTACCATATGATCCAGCAATCCCACTCTTGGGCATGTATCTGGAAAAGATGAAAACTCTAATTCAAAAAGATACATGCACCCCGGTGTTCATAGCAGCACTATTTACAATAGCCAAGATATGGAAGCAACCTAAATGTCCATTGACAGATGAATGGATAATGAAGATGTGGTACACACACACACACACACACACACACTGGAATATTACTCAGCCATAAAAAAGAATGAAATAATGCCATCTGCAGTAACATGGATGGACCTAGACATTATCATACTAAGTGAAGTAAGTCAGAGAAAGACAAATGTCATATGATATCACTTATATGTGGAATCTTAAAAAATGGTACAAATGAACTTATTTACAAAACAGAAATAGACTCACAGACATAGAAAACAAAGTTATGGTTACCAAAGGGGAAAGGGGGGAGAGATAAATTAAGAGTTTGGGATTAACAGATACACACTACCATATATAAAATAGATAAACAACAAAGACGTACTGTATAGCACAGGGAACTATATTCAATATCTTGTAATAACCTAAAATGGAAAAGAATCTGAAAAAAATATATGTACGTATATATGTATGTATAACTGAATCAATTTGCTGTACACTTGAAACTAACACAACGTTGTAACTTAACTATACTTTGATTAAAAAATAATGTGATGGTATAAATATGAAAAAAAGAGTAACTGACCTCAGAAATCTTAATTAGTCTGCATAATCCAGAAATCCCAGAGGATTCCAGAGTGGGGTGGATATCAGAGATTTTCTCCCTCCTTCAGTAGCCTATTGTGGTCTCCCACCAGCACAGCACCTTGGCCTCACCGAGCAGGCAGGTGAGTACTGTTCAAGGAAGCTGACAGCAGGCAAGGACCCATAGGTGCATGGGTCTGAGATGGCCCTGGGCAGGGCTGCAGTCCCAGGAGGCTAAGGAGGGGACTGGCGAGGGAGGGATTCCCAATCCAGAGGAAATGAATCCCAGTCTGGGGCCCCAGAAACTGAACTAGGGAGTAGGAACGAAGGGGCAGGGCAAGGACCTGGCTTCTGGAACTCAGTGTCAAGGCAGGGCCTGGGCAGGAGGCTGGGTCCACCTTCTAGGACAAGCGAGGAGGAAAATAAAGGTCTTTCTGAGGATTAGGCTTACCCTGGAGCCTGCGGTGAAATCAATCCTGAGTGGATCCAGTTGACTCTGCTGCCACTCAAGTTGTCTAGAATTGTCCTGGGATGAACACTAGAGCAGCACTTCTCAAAGGTTAATGTGCACATGAATCACCTGGGGATCCTGTTGAAATGCAGATTCTGATTCAGTAGCTCTAGGATGACGCCTGAAATTCTGCGTTTCTAACAAGTTCCCAGGTGATATCCATGGATCACTGGGATTACCAAGAACCTCCTAGGAGATGCACTCTGTGGCAGCACCCAGGTGACTGGGATGACTCCCGGAACTCTTCAATGATCTGTTTCCTCTGACTCTGGGCTCAGATGAAGAGAGAGGGGAACGACCCCCAAAACACACACACACACGTACGCGCACACACAACTTTAAAATCATGGAAGTCAATATTCTATGAGCCATTCTAAGAACCTCACTCCTATTTACTCTGGGTTTAAAACACTGCCATAGATGGTGTTGCAAAGAGATTTATAGCTTTTAATCTTCTCATATGGCACAACTGTTAAATACAGTATAATATATGTGACAGGAATTAGTCCGGAATTTATTTAAGACTTTATCCCCTCAGTTCATATGTCAAAAGATTGCCATTTCCAATTATTTATTAGGAATGTGATGTTTTTCAAGGTGGATGCATTACTGTTGTTATCTGCTTTCAATTAGCTGAGAATTTACTATGCTCAGGCAAACGTCCATTCATCAGCAAATTCCAGATTCCTGGCAGTCTGATTAACTTCCCAGGGCTCTTCCTTTAGAGTTAAAATAAATGAGGCTGTCTATATCCTTTGCTTTCTTGCTTATGGAAGGAAAAAGAGTAGGTTTTGGAATTGAAGAAGAGAAGGGCGGGGGGAAGAAAATAAAGCTTCCTCAAGCAATCAGGAAATATTATAGATAGCGATAAATGCTTACCTTAGACCAAAAGCTACTCCACGCTAGAGTTTTTTCAGCCCTATCAAAGCTACCAGTTCGGTAGTATTATACAATGCCTTCAGTGAAGGGTTGAAGGACTTGAACTTGGCACATTATTCATTGCTATGGGGCCTGGTGTAATGGGAGAAGCATAAGCTTTGGAACCAATAGGGCCTGGCTCTTAAACCTGGGGTGCGTGGGCTAAGTTGTCTAACCTCCATTTTAAACGCTCTAAGCTTCATTTTCTGTAAAATCATGGCAATAATGACTAACTTGCAGATTTACCATGAATGTAAATGAAATCGGGTTTATGAAAAAAAACGTGTCAACTAAGGTAACCCGGACCTTGAGTTTCAAACATTTGTTCCAACTGCATCCACTGTGTGTGGAAGATCTCAAATCTCTCCCAGTCTCTCTGGGGACTTGAGGAGGGATTGGGGATAAAGGGATGGGGATGGTTAATGTTTGTCCTGGCCATGGCTGGCCACGAGCTCTTCTACCTTCTGAATTAGTCCTGTTCTGGATTCCCCACTGTATGTACGACATAGGTCACCCCTGCTCTTGCCAGTGTATTAGCACCCATCCCCAAATCAAGCCACTCATGCAAGGTCATGTGTGTGTAGCAGATTTTATTACTGGGGATAAAGGGGAGGTTTACCTTGCAGCAATCACACACTTAGAATCAAATATTTGCCACCCTGCACTTACAAGCTTACAACGCCATTTGTGTTAACTATGACTCCTGTTGTCAAACACGTGACTTGGCCCTCTTTTGGCCTTCTCTCTATCTGTCTCTTTCTCTTCCCCTTCTTCTTGGGTCGGTGGGAGGAGGCAATAAAACGAAACCTAGAATCTCTAGCATCCCTTTACTCATATCGGTTTAGCTCCCGACTGGCACTGACCTTACTTTTGGGAGCCCACCTTGAACCTGAGTCTTGACATCTCATTGACTCTTCAATGTGCTCTTCTAGGGAAGCACAATTCCTCACTCTCAGGGATTTCTGTCTGAGTGGTTCAGATCACTGTATTAGAGCCCTACATCAGTCAGACACATACAGTGCAAGCTTGATGCATGGCACATATAGGTACTGGACAAAGGTCGCTCTCACCTTAAAGTTTGCTGAATACCAGGCCTGCCTTGGGGGAAAGTGGCAAGGCTGGTGAAATGTGCCTTCCATCTGATTTTCTAATTTTTCTCCCCTGTGTTTCATTTCTTAGTCTTTTTTTGTATTTTCTGGGAAAATTATTTTCTTTCTTTCGGCCACAATACATGGCTTGTGGGGCCTTAGTTCCCCGACCAGGGATCAAACCCAGGCCCTCAGCAGTGAAAGCGCAGAGTCTCAACTACTGGACCACCAGGGAATTCCCTGGGAAAAGTATTTTCAACATTATCTTGCAACCCTCTACCCAAACTTGTAAACACCCTATTTTAACTTCCAAGGATTTGTACTTATCTTCCATTTGTTCTGCTTTATCATGTCATGTTCTTGATTCACGAATTCAGTGTCTTCTCTTACAAATTTAGGAGCATTAATTATTATTGGATTTTTTCTTTGCTGTTATTGTTGAAGTTTTCTCTGTCCCCTGAATTTTCTCTAGGTCCCTTCATTTCATGAATTTACTTGTTTGATCTCTGTCTTTTGTGTGATGGCTTTCTCCAAATGTCTGCTGACCTTTGGCTGTCTATCATATTTAACAGAGCTAAGCTGGTTGGAGGTTGTGTGTGTGAGGGTAACCCTTGTCAACTGGTAGCCTTCACTGAAGGGAAACCTGGCAAAAAAACGAGCTGTTTCATTGGTTTTACTAAAGAACTTTGCTCTAGGATCACTCGGTTTCCTGAGAAAGAATCTTTTCATTTTCCACCCTTAAGGCAAAGGTAGTAAAGATTGGGAAAAAGAGTGGAGAAACATAAGCCTGGAGGGCAGCACTCTTGGAGTGGGATACAGAGAGCAAAGAGGTGGGGGTCTCACGACGGAGCATGGGATCTTCAATTCTTCAGCCTTTCTGGAGTTCTATGCTGTAGAGCATAATGCGTTTCTCAAACTTTAGCTCACATAAAAATTACCTGGAGGGCTTGTTAAAATACACATTGCTGGGTCTCACCTCCAGAATTCTGATTCACCTGAAGAAGTGACACAAGCCCTGAGATGTTTTCCTCTACCAGTCAAATCTATTGGACAGTTGAAAGTGGCTGATGGGTATGACATGAGACACTAAAAAACGAACAAACAAACCCCTCTCTTCCAGCAACTATAGCAAATAAATGTCTGAAGTTAAAGAGTCCTTCCCCTTTGTTAATAAACTCCCCCTTTAAACTATGACTATTCATGGAATGCAACTCATTGAGGAGTGACATCTATGGCCCCCCTCCCCTTGAGTCTGGATAGGCTGATGACTGTCTAGACCAATGGACTAGGCGAATGTAAGACCGGGTAATTTCCAACTCTGGGTCAAAAAGGCAACACAGCTTGTGTTTAGTTCTCCTGAAACATTCACTCTTTGATGGCCCTCTTGGAATTGAGCTGCCCTGATCTGTTGAGCCCGAGCCACATGGAGAGGCCACACGTAGGGGCCTCGGTTAACAGACCCTGCTGAGCCCAGCCTTCAAGGCATCCCAGCCCAGGCTCCAACTGGATGAGTCATCTCCAGATGTCTGCAGCCCCAGGCTTCAAGCCATCCCAGGTGAAGCCCAGACATCAGGGAGCAGAGACAAGCCATTCTCGCCAGGCCTTGTCTAAACTCCCAGCCTTCCTCATCCAGAAAAGACGCTGCTTCACACCTGCTCAGAGCAGCACGAACGGGAGCTGCAGGTTCACACGGATGCATGCGGTGATGTGCTTCCTGCCTTTCTCCTTAAGGACTGTGAACAACTTGAGGTCAGAGACACACTGCTTTGTTCATTTCTATATATCCAGGGCTTAAAACAGCGCCTGGCATATGTAGAAGCCCAATTATTTCACCTTACTTATCTATAAATGGAGCATTCTAAGCAAAGCCTTTCAATTACTGTGTTAATAAATCCAAATTCTGCTCTTCACTTGGCTCAGAAGAACAAGTATTGTCTAGTGCAAGGCTCGGTGGTCACACAGGTGGGCTTTGAGGCTGGTCTGCCAGAATGTGAAGCCCAGCTCTGCTTCTTTCTGGCTGTGCGATCTTAGGTGAGCTAAATGCCTTTCTGGGCCTCATTTTTCTCATCTGTAAAATGGAGATAATAATTGTACCTACCTTTTAGAAGCATTGGGAGGATTAAATACATGTATGTGTAATATGCTTAGTACATCATTTAACATTTAGTAGGCACTCAATGGCTGCTAGCTATTTGATTATTGTTGTTGTTACTGCTATTATTATTATTACAAGGCAATTCCTCCAGGAACCAAACTGCAAATTCCCCCTTCTCGTAAAAGCAGCTCCAAAAGGATGCTCCTGGCTCTGAGCCAGCTGTTGACAGTGCCCATGGCACTTCTCTCCACTAGGCTTTTTTTTTATTGGCCTTAGTTACAAGGGGTCTTATTGAGTTTGCTACTCACCACGCATCTGCGCATATCATGTGTGCCATTGGGGACTTGTAAAATCTGTTGCTTTTTACACAATGACTCTTGGGTGCAAAAGGATCACCAGGGAAGCTTGCTAAAAATGAAGATTCTAAGGCTCTGCTTTAGCCAGTCTGGAGTAGGGCCCAGAAACATGCTCTTTTAATAAGCCTCCCCAGGAAGCTCCAATGCAGGGGTCCCTGGAAGATCTGTTTCAGCAGGTGGTCTCCTTAAGACAAACACCACCCAAACCTTGACATCACCACTGATTACTCAAATAACTGGAGTGGATTTTTTTCTAATTCTTTGACACAGAATATCAAAAAAAATCAAGAACCTCCAGGATAAATGTATATTTAAACAATAATGTTAGTTTCTATTTCAAATAATATGCTCTGTACATTTTTTTCCAACTTTAGAAATCTCCTAAGGTGAAATACCTCTAAATTTAAAGCAATGGGTCCAATAGTTAATATGAAAAAAAGTTCTATATAATATATTAAATATAGGACAATCACTATATTACAGAAAGCCTAAAATGTCTGGAAACACAGAGAAAAGAGTGTATTTATAAATACACATTTGTCATTTATAAATAAATACACTGCAGGGTGTCTAGAAACATCTGAAAATGTAGCTAACATACTGCTTGATAATAAATGTATCCTGTGTTTCCCGGACGTTCAGACACCTTGTAGAATGTCAATACGTCACTGTAGTTACATGATTCTGATATATCAGGGCCCATATCAAGCCTCCTTCCCTCCCTTCCCTCCTTCCTTCCCTCCCTCCCCCTTTCCCTCCTTCCCTTCCTTTCTTCCTCCTTCCCTCCATGTCTTTCTCTTTCCTTCTACCATCATTTCCTGAGCTCCTAAAATATGGGGGAGGCAGAATCCCTACTCTTAAGGAACATTCTCCTTGGGGTGTAAAGTATAAACACGTGACACATTTAAATGTTATTATAAGCCACATCTCAATCAGGTGAGTGATTCAGAGAGTGTGTGCTATAAAATTCTGGGGCAGAGGTGTCAGGCTGTCCGGGACAGTCCAGATCACTTTCAAGGCATTTCATTATGCTGTGTGTAGACTTTCTTCACTATCTCTCTATCTAGGAAACAATCACACAAAAGTCCAACAGCAGGTCGTAAATGAGCCCTATGATACAGTGAGAAAAAAAATGTTTTTCAAATTTTATATGAAAGGAATCTTGATTCAAGGGGATTATGCTTAATTTTCCACTCTGTGGGACATGACCCCAACTCAGGGATGAGGACAACGGCATGTCACCCAGTTTCTATTCCAAGGTTCTGACACAGGTTGGACATCGACATAGGTAGCGAAGTGAATTTCCTTTTTAAAATTTTGACTGAAATAATGTTTATTTGTTTTTAATATTGTTTATGCATAATATTCATCATTTACATAATGTTACGATTTTATGAGGTTGATTTACATTCAATTTTTTTTGAGGCTATGGAAACTTTCTTTTTCTTTTTTTTTTAATTGAAGTACAGTTGATTTACAAAGTCGTGTTAGTTTCAAGGAAGTAAATTTTTCTATCTCATTTCTTCTGGTTCCTTTCATGCAGGTTACTTCTTTGGGGAGGTGAAGAGATGAAGGAGATATCATTGTCAGTCTCCAGAAGGTAGGAGAGAGGGGAAATTTCCTTGCTCAAAATGATCATTCATCATCCTGATCAAGAGAGTCTGCTGAGACAAAGCCTCAGACTTTTACAGAGATCATCCATGAGAATTTGCCCAGAGTAGAGTTTCTCAACTTAGGCACAATCACCACTTGGGCCTGGATAATTCTTTGCTGTGGGGGGCTGTTCTGTGCACTGGAAGATGTCTAGCAGCATCCCTGGCCTCTACCCAATAAATACCAGTAGCACCCGCCCCCAGTTGTGACAACCAAAATATGTCTCCAGACATTGCCAAATGTCCTCTGGCGGAAGTGGTCAACAATTATCCTGGGGAACAAAATCACATCTGGGCTGCACACTGGAACCACCAGAGGAGCTTTAGAAAGTACTGGTGCCTGGGACTCTCCCCCAGAGTGTCTTATTTGATTGGTCTGGGGGTGGCCTGCATTGTAGGATTTTTAAACACTTCCCAAGGAATTTTGTTGTGGACCAGGGTTCACCTCAGATTTACCCACAAATTCTGACTCTGACACGGACCCCCTCACAAATCGCATGTCCAATGCCATGTTGGCCTCGTGATTACCCCAGCCTGCATCCTCCTGGCTTATTGGCTCAGTGTTGGCTTTGGTTTTTCAGGTTAGAACATTGCCTTTTCCACAACTATTTGTCTTCCATTTATATGTTTTACCAAGGAAATTCAGACATCGACATCAGGCCAATGGGGGACATTTTGGGGTCAAGGGGTCTTTGTGACATTCCCACAAAACACCTCAAGAAGAAGGCTTCTCTTTGCAACCCATCTTGTGAGAACGGAGGCCACGTGTGCATGCCCGGGTATGTGCTCAGGAGAAAGCACACGAAGTAAAGCAAAGGGGGAAAGACCACAATTTCTCCTCTTGGAATTTTCTCAGACTAGCCCTGGAATGGCAACACACCAAAATAATGAGCATCCGTGCTTCCACTTCTTTCAACCAAACTTCTCCTGAATGAATTAGGACAGCTACAACCTACTGACCCATATCCTCTGATCTAGGAACTCTGCTCCTAGCTCTCCATCCAACAGAAATGTTTACTTATATTACCAAAAGATAAGTACTATAATGTTCATAGCAGCACTCTCCATAATTCACAACTAGGAATTATCCAGATGCCCATCAACAGTGGGATGGATAAATAAATTGTGATGTATTCACACAAGGGAATACTATACAGCCATGAGAATGAACGGGCTATAACTTCACACAACACGCTGATGAATTTCACAGATAAAATGTCGAGCCATAGAAACCAGACCCCAAAAAGGGTATATATTGATGATTTAATTTATATAAGTTCCCCCAAAACAGACGAAACTTATTGGTACTGTTAGACGTTAGGATAGGGGCCACCCTCAGGAATGGGGATAACAAGTGGAGAGCGTAAAGGGGCTTCTGGGATGTTTCGGGTCACACTTCGTTTCTTGATCTGGGTATTGGTTATGTGAGTGTGTTTGGTTTGAGAAAATGTATCGACGTGTACATTTATAATTTATGTACTTTTCTGCTTGTCTATACTTCAATAAAAATATTTAGAACTTAAAAATTACCTTCTGTTTCTCAGCTGCTGCCTCTTCCCTCCCAAGCTGGGAGATTGGGGGCTTTGACACAACACTGGTGAGTCGGGAGCTGGGCAAGTCCCAGATAACCCCTCTTATCCTTGTCATCATCCCCACCCCTACACTGCTGCCCTCCACTCAGGTAGTCATGCATAGGCTGGAAGCAGATAGCCTAGAAGTGAGGGGACTCAGTGTCCCATGGCCTGTCTGCTGGAACCAAGACAGTTCTACTGACGCTCAACCTCCTGAGACCACAAACAGAGTCCAGCTCCAAACTGGGCAGAGAGCTGTGTGATTTTTTTTTCTTTTAGTCTAGATTGTTTATCCCTAAATCAACAATCTTGCAGCAATGACAGAATCGGGCTGCAGCTCGAGGGTGGGATCCACTGGTGTGGCCTTTTGGCATGCACCACCCCAGCACGTCACACTCCAGGCTGCACATCAACTCTGTCCAGGGCCTCTGCCCCTCGCGGCAGCGAATGTGTTTTTCCCACAGATGATACCATTGTATTTGTCCCAACATCTGGATAATATTCTGGATCACTCGCATATGTGAATCAGGTGTTTATTTTACTAGTGAACTACACCTGCGGCCTAAATAGCGTGTGCTGAGCAGCTGTTGGTGACTCTGAATTGAGACCTAGGTGAGGAGTCGTAAACCCGGGAGGTTCATCCTTAGCCAGAAGGATCCAAGACTTTCCAATTCAATAAATCTGGACACTATTGAGAGAAGAGAGACATCATTACAGACAGATAATGGTCCAAAATCCCAGCCAGTGATGACTGGGGAAGCAGATGTAAGCCAGGATGATTTTTATATGTTCCGATAGCCCCTGCCGGGTGGGAGATGAAATAAGCAAAAGGTCTGATTGGTGACTACATTTGGGCCACTGAGCAATTGCAGAGGTAGAAGCAATCACATTGCCTGTGCTTGCCAGAAGGAAAAGGATGGGGTTGACCTGCTAAAGGCAATCGACTTGTCACATAGCTTTATGTACTCAGACATTCTCAAACCCAGTTACATAATCCACCTAAGATGCTGCCCATCTGGGACAGTTACTGTCCCCCACCCCAATGTATTCAGTTGTTCAGCCAGTCCTTCTGATGTCTGAAAATTAAAAAAGAAAAGAATATTTATGCATGAAGTGAAGAACTGGGAATATAATAATGGAAAACGTGACCCCTCCCCTCAAGGAGTTCATCGTCAGGGTGGCCTGGTTATTGGCTGTTACATAAGAAGCCACCCCAAAAGTTAGGGTTTCAATATAATAACAGCCAGGGTGACTGTCTTAGTCAGCTCAGGCTGCCCTAACGAATACCATACACTGGGAGGCTTAAAGAACAGAAATTTCTTTCTCATAGTTCTAGAAACTGGAAGTTCAAGATCAAAGTGCCAGTAGATTTGGTTCCTGATGAGGACCCTCTTACTGGCTTGCACTGTGTCCTCACATGGCTTTTCTTCTGTGTGTGTTCGGAAAAAGAGATCTCACCCTCTTCATCTTCTTATAAGGGGACTAATCTCATCATAAGGGCCCCACCCTCATGACCCCATCTAAACCTGATTACCTCCCAAAGGCCCCACCTCCAAATACCATCACATTGGGTGGTTATGGCTTCAACATATGAATTGGGGTGGGGAGACTCAAACATTTAGTCCACAACAATGACCAACTATACTAGTTTGCTCCGGCTGCCATAACAAATATCACAGGCCAGGTGGCTTAAGCAACAGAAATTTATTTTCTCACAGTTCTGGAGATAAGTCTGAGATCAATGTGTCAGCAAGCTTGGTTTCTTCTCAACCTCTCTCCTTGTCTTGCAGATGGCTGTCCTCTTACTGCATCCCCACATAGTCACCCATCAGTCTGTGTGTTGTTTGTGTCCTAATCTCCTCTTCTTAGAAGGATACCAGTCAGAATGGATTAGGGTCCACCCTGACGATCTCATTTTACCTTAATCATATTTTTAAAGACCTTGTCGTCAAATACAGTCACATTCTGAGGTCCTGAGGGTTAGGACCTCAACGGATGAATTTGGGGGGACACAACTCAGCCCGTTAACACCAACCATCTTGGTTGCCCAGGACTGAGGGGATTCCTGGGATGCAAGACCTTCAGTGCTAAACTCAGGAAAGACCCAGGCAAGCTGGGACACATTTGTCATCCTAAAAAGATATTTCTTTTGCTCTGTAACATGGGTAGGGCTCAGAGGAGACAGCTCATATCTGCTCTACTCATTGGCTGGGGCACCTGAAAAGCTGGGGGTTGGACCCATCCTAGGTTCATTCAAAATCTGGCAATTGACGCTGGGGAGACTCACAGCTGTGGGCTGGGTCAGCTGTTGCTTCTTGGGCATCTCTCTATCTTCTGTGGTCTCTCTTTGTGGCCTCTCTGGCATGGTGGCCCCCAGGTAGCCAGACTTCCTACATGGTAGCTCCAGAATCCCAAAGCCCCTTTCCCAAGAAAGCCAGGCAGAAGCTGTGTTCTCTTTGATGACCCAGCCTCTTAAAGCCACGTAGCAGCACCTCTTCCACATTCTGTGTTACCATGGCAGTTAACGAGGGCCTTCCCAGGTTCAAAGGGAATAGAGAGAGACTCCGTCATGTGGTGGTGGATTGACCAGAACATATGGGCGTACAACGTATTGTTGTAGCCCCTTTTGAAGTTTTTTAATTGTGGTAAAATACACAAAACATAAAATTTATTATCTTAACCATTTTTAAGTGTATAGTTTAATGGCATTAATTACGTTCACATTGTTGTACAACCAATCTCCAGAACTCCTTTCATGTTGCAAAACTGAAATTCTATGCCAGTTAAACACTAACTCCCCATTCCTCTTCCCCTCAGGCCCTGGCAACCACCATTCGACCTTCTGTTTCTATGAATTTGACTCCACTAGGTACCTCGGATAATTGGAACCACACAGTATTTGTCCTTTTGTGACTGACTTATTTCACTTAGCACAATGTCCTCAAGGTTCACCCATGTTGTAGCACGTGTCAGAATTCCCTTCCTTTTTCAGGCTGAATAATATTCCGTTGTATGCATTGACCATGTGTTGTGGCCATTTCTGATCCAATCTACCACACTGGAGGATGACAGAGCCCGGTCAACTCAGTTATAGGACAGTGGGGTGGGTATTGTGATTAGAATACCATAGAATGCTATGAGGCACAGAGGAGGGGGAAAGGCTTCCTGGAGGAGGTGATGGGTTTTAGGTAGGCAAACATTGTCAACTCTGCCTTCTGGGCAGAGAGAGCAGGAAGCATAAGGTCCCTGGGGACAAAAGTGAGCAGGGTGTTTTGGAGAGCTGCTGACAAGGGTAGGGCAGGGCTGCCTGGTTCAGGCTGTGCACTCTGAGCTCTAGAGGACACCACTCACAAGACGGCAATGGCGCCCTCCACAATGGCGCTGTGTCCGACCCGCTCATCCGTCTTCAGCGGTTCTGTGAAAGAACAGGGCGGGGGCAGGGAGTGGGGGGAAAAAGCAGGGAGATGAATTGCTCAGAGACTAGGTCGCCAGAGCTCAGATCAAGAACAGTCTTCTACAAGATCCTGAGGGTTTGGGAATTGATCCTGGAGACAATGGGAAACTGCCACAGGATTTTAAATGGGGAGGAGGAGTAACCAAATTCAGGAATTACTATGATTAATGGAAATAAAGGTACCATCATGGACTGGGGGAAGGGGGCAGATCTCTTCTAGCTCTCTCTTTTTATCTCCAATGACGGATTCACCAATCAATACCTGGAAGCCTCAGGAAGCCTGGTCATGAGGTGAGATAAGAACATACATTTTCTTCCTGAGTCCAGCATTCAGAACTCCCAGCTCTAAGCCTACATGGCATTTCCATTCTAGTCAAGGGAGAAAGACAATAGGAAGTGAAGGAGTGACTGGGGTCATTATGGATGGAGATTAGTGTATGGGGAAATAAAGCCAAGCGAGCTGGTAGAGAGTGACTGGGTAGAGGCAGGTGATCACTGAAGGGCTCTCTGAAGAGGGGACTTTTTTTTGCCTCTCAGACATCACTTAAGATGTTCTCAGCCTCACCTGCTGATGGTGCCTTTGGCAAGGTTGTCTGCCCTGGTACAGTGGTGACCAGCTCTGTATGAGCTTGTGATTAACTTCAAATAGACTGAATCCAACATCACCTCACCTCCTATCTCCTCCATGTGCCTCTCACCTCCCCTTGGGATTTTCCCCCGGAGGCATGTGTACCCCTAAGTGCAGGGAGTTGATGTCTTATGTGGAGTTGATGTCTTTTGACCCACAGGAGACAGAAGTTGGTATATTCCTCCACCTTTCTCCCCTTGGACAGACTGTCTTGAGATGCCATCCTTACATGGCTTCTTGGAAGCCAGCCCATCAACTCGAGCAATCAGTTTCACTTGATACTAAATCTGTAATACATGCTCCATTGGCTCACCACCCTTTTCTGCCTCACTCCCCTCGTCCCTCACCCCAGTTTCCTGGGATTGCACATCCTAATGTCATAGGACCACGTGAGCTTTCCCACAGACTCTATTTTCTGGGAGTATCTGGGGCTAAAATAGACATATGCAGATTTGCCTTTTACAAAGGTCGCTCTGATTTCTGTGTGGGTGGTGATTATGCAGAGACTAGTGTGGAAGTCGGGAGAGACACATGAAGAGGCTCTTGCAGTTGTCCAGGCAAAAGATGATGGCTCCTGAGAGGAAGGGATGGTACTGGAGATGGAGGAGTGGATAGGTTCATGGTATATCTTGGAGGCAGAGCTGACGAGAACAGCTACTGAACTGGATGTAGCACAAGAGACAAATCAAGGCTGAATTCTAGGTTTAGGGCTTGGGCAAACTAGCCAGTGATGGTGCCTTTTACTGAGAAGGAGAACATTGGAAAAGGAGCAAGTTTGGAATACTTAATTTGCTCATCAAATGTTTTTGAAGCATCTACCATGTGCCAATGAAGGGGTTCAGAATATGCCACAGTGACATAAGGGTTATTTTGAACTGAAGATATTGAAGATTCAACAGCTGCAGGAAGAGACTTTTTCTAGCCTTCCCCTTATCTTCCTAAAAGCAAAGCCTCCCCAAATAATTCAACACTCATAAATATCCTCCCAGGAGTTTCACAACCAGGGACAATTGACTCTTATCAATGAAGAGGAGAAGTAAACACAAGTCAGCATTTGGATAAGAAGTCACTTCAAACAGATATTGTCATAAAACTATCATATCTCCCATCTATTCTCTTAAGTGCCTATTTGTCTTTCCTAAAAGTCATTTGTTCTCCCAGAAGTACTCCTCTGCCCCTCCCCATCTCCTATTAAGGTGATATGTAAAAACTGTAACCACCTCCTTGGGTCACACTTTTTTCTGAACTCCTGAGCATAGGTACTTAATTAAATCTGTTTTCCCCCCCTCTTGCTAATCTGTCTTTTGTCACTTTAATTTGCAGACCTCCAATTACTGAACCTAAGAGGATAGAGGAAAAGTTTTTCCTCCTCAACACTAGGCAATGTATTAAGTGCTTTGGACACAGGTCTGAGAGGCCCAGTCTTTGCCACAAGGGGCTCAGCAATGACAGTATTGTGGAACCATGAAAATACCAAGGGACATCAAATGTCACCTCTGGGGAGGATAGAAGGAGTCAGGGAGGGAATCCTGGAAAAGCTTAGGAGGAGTTTAAAGGGTGAGAGACTTACTCAGAAAAAAAGGAGCAGGGAAAAGGTGATTAAGGTAGCAAATGCAAATATGCAGCAATGTGAGAAGGCTTGGTCCAAGGAATTAAGAATGCTTAGGGAGGGGCTTCCCTGGTGGCGCAGTGGTTGAGAGTCCACCTGCCGATGCAGGGGACACGGGTTCGTGCCCCGGTCTAGGAAGATCCCACATGCCGCGGAGCGGCTGGGCCTGTGAGCCATGGCCGCTGAGCCTGCGCGTCTGGAGCCTGTGCTCCGCAACGGGAGAGGCCACAACAGTGAGAGGCCCGCGTACGGCAAAAAAAAAAAAAAAGAATGCTTAGGGAGAAGGTAAAGGAAGGGAAAGAATGAAAGAAAAATTTCAGAAGCAGAGAGGCCAGCCAAGTGAAGGGCTTTGTAGGAATGCTGCCATGTTTGCCCTTTAGCATAACAGCTAAGGGAAGCCACTGAAGGGATTCCCCAAACCATACAAATATTTGACTATTTTGTGCTTTCGTACATGGGGTTCCCTCAGCCTGGAGCATTCTCCCCCGTCCCCAACTCCTGACAAAGTCCTACTCATCTTTTCAGGTCTTAGTCTTTGGCTATCCTCTCTCTGTTGGATCCCTCTTGAAACCGAGCAGGACCCTGTGGGGTTCCTGGGCATGGGAGCCTTTCTGTTCAGCCTCCATGACCTTCCCTGAGTTCCAAAGGGCATGTTCAAACAGCCACTAATTAGGGAAGGGAGGGGATGCAGAGACAAGGGAGGAGCAGTCAAGAAACAATAGCACAGCCTTGAGGCAGGGTCCTGGTTTGGCCTCAAGGGATACACATCACAATATCTTTGAGCTTTTCTGCAGAACTAAAACCTCCAACAAATGGAAGATGTTAACTACTTGATGAAGCATTCTCCGTTCCAGAGAGAACATCAGGAGACCAACCGAGGCCAGATTAAAGGAATGCAGGCCCTGCACACACCCTGATCCTTATCAGCAACCCCACCCTTGAACCACTGCTGTAAAACTCCTCACCAAACCCCACCCCCCACCCCGGGGTAGGGACACACAGTTTTGGAGAAAGCCTCATGGAGAAGGCTTCCTTTTTTTTTTTTTTAATTTGGCCGCACCTTGTGGCTTGTGGAGATCTTAGTTCCCTGACCAGGGATTGAACCCGGGCCCCTTGCAGTGGAAGCGCAGAGTCCTAACCACTGGATCACCAGGGAATTCCCAGGGTCACACAGTTTTGAAGGGCACAAGCCCACTGTGTCCCCCTTTGCCTGGCAAAGCAATAAAGCTATTCTATTCTACTTCACCCAAAACTCCGACTCTGAGATTCAGTTTGGCACCAGTGCACAAAGGCCAAGTTTTGGTATCATTCTCTGCCCCCCAAGCCATAGTTGACTGCAACTCATTGCCGCTCAGCTCCAGGATGCCATGAGCTGGCTATGGCCTTGGCTTCCCCCTTTCCTGCCAGGCTATGAGCTCCTTAAGGCTTGGACTCTCTCTTTCAGGTTAGAGTCCAACCCAGGTTCCAGAGAATGTAGAATGTGCTCAGTAATTGGCTGAATTGAATGCCTTTAAAATGTGAGAGAAGCTTGAAGCCATAGAGAAGAGACACCACCCACACCCTTGGGAAGAAGAGCTGTCTATACAGTCAGATGAGGGAGGCACTGAAAAGCCATCAAAAACTGTCTAAGAATGTCTCACATCAGCCTCAACCCAGAGACATGGGAGACGCTTTCCATTGGGTCCAACCACTCTTCAGCTTCTGTGCCCTGGAGTCAGATCTGTTGGGCTCAGGCCAGTGATGTAGGCAGTTACCCACATAGACCCACCAGACCAAGACCACCAACCTTTTTTACACAGCACAAGACATGGCATTCATTGAAAGACTGATATGTTCTGCCAGTGCAGACCCGGGTCGGCCCTGAACCAATGGCTGGAGGGAGAAGGTGAAAATTTCCATGTCTCCTTTTCTGCTGTTATTCCCTCTTGCACATATGGGAATTATTCTTTACAGGTTTAAATGTTACATTGAAAATAAACTCAAATGACCAAAATGTTTCACTGAACAATCCATAATAAAGATAAAACCACCTGCATTGGGGGAAGCACCGACAGCCAACTCTAAATTGCTCTAGTGTTTGGAACTTCCTGAATGGAATTCTCAAGCGCTTTCCAAGCAATTTAAAGAACTCATCTGTTCAGGGTTGATTAGAACCGTCCCAAACTGGGCTCATCATACCTCAATCAAACAAAAAATGGAGGAAAACAAAACTTCCTGGGAAGACAGAAACAAAATAAAATAAAATAAAAAAGTCACAACTGCCCCCAGTGGATTTGAATAGCATGGAGTCTCCTTATTCTTGTACAGAATCCAGTATACATATGTATATATGTGCATGTGTGTATATATGTATGTGTTTATTTATACACACACACACACACACACACACACATATATATATATACGTATATACACATATACACAGACACGCATATAATTTTCCTTTTATCCCACTATGGAATCTCAGTCTAAGATGGTAATGTAATGAAGAGACTTTTATGGTCATCTCTACTTTTATGGTCATCTTTATGATTGACCTCACGAAATAATGTGAGTTATATACATGCATGTACACATAGGCCAGATTCTCAACTGATGTAATTCTATGGGAATTCACAGAGTTATATTGGTTGAGAATTTGGCTTCAGCTTCACTTATTGTAGAAATTCCCATCAACTAGCCTGAGATGAGGCTCCACACACATTGCCACAAAGCTTCATAGGCTGAGAATCTGGCTGACGGAGCACAGAATAATGTCCATCCAAACATCGGCTTGGATTTTATCTGGCCTTGCTTTCCAGAGCAGCTCGCATGATGGAATGAGCAAATGCCTTTGGCCTCTGGAGCTTTATGAATCAGTGTGACCCACTATGGGAAGCCCCAGGCTGTCCATCCATCCTGGAGGGGCAGAGTCCCTTCCCACCTCAGTCTCCCTACCTGGGAATTGGGTGGGACGATCACTTGCCTCTCCCTTCTCCCTCTGAACATTCTCTGCTATTTATGAAAGTACAGTTTGTAAATAGAACTCCCAGAAAATAAGCATTAAGAGCTGGAAACCAGCGTTGGGTGCCAGGGAAAATGCATTTATGTGCTAAGTTAGCAAGTGCCAATACCATTAACTGAATTTGTGCCAAAACATGCATTTTTGCAAATGTTGTTCTGTTCCATTCATTATTTATAGAACATCACCTAAGGGCAGTGCATACTGCAAGCCAAAAATCTCATCCTGCATTTTATCAGAAACCCATTGCAGGGAAGGGGAGAAGGGAGATGGAGGGAAACTATAAAATGAGATTTCTGGAAAAAGCGAAAAGAACTTGTCTGGCATGTTTTGTCTGGACAAGTAATGCCCACAGGGCGACTTAATAATAATCTCCAAACGCAAGGGGACTGGAAAGAGCAGCTGCTCTCTCTTGCCACTCAGGACAGAAGAAGAAATGAACCTCCACTGCCACATGAAAGAGTTAGGCTAGTTAGAAGGGAAAACTTCTTTAACAGGGAATGTTATCGAGAGAAACTGAGAGCAGAGAAGACCTTTAGATGTGGGAAGTACTTCATGTGTTCCAGATAGTCTAAGGGTAAGAAGTCAATTCAATATTTCCTCAACCCTGAGACAATAGATGTCCCTGGAGGTCACTGCCACAGTAGGAAATTGTCCTGGTCTTGATGGTTTGTCATCACATTAGAGGCATGGGTTTTGGTGTGAGAAACCTGCTTTGACATGCCACATTTGGACAAATTACTTGGTCTCTCTATGCCTGCTTAAGCATTTGTAAAATAGGGATAATTACTCATTCAACACTATTACTGCAGCAGGCACTGTTCTAGGGGATGGGGGTACAGCAGTGAATACAATAGATTTAAGAACCCTTGCTGATTCTAATGGAGAGGAAGGCTTAATATAATAATAAAGAATAAAGAAGTAAAATATACAACATATCAGATGGTGATAAGTGCTATGGAGATAAATTAAGGAGGGAAGGGGATGGCAGTAGGGAGGTTTCCACTTTAAGTAGGGTTGGGGGTGGGGAGGTCGTACACTGAGGAAAGATTTGAAGGAAGTGAAGGAGTGAGCTAACAGGGTGGAGTGGGTTGAATGGCGGCCCCCAAAATATTATGTCCATGTTCTAATCCAGGAACCTATGAATGTGACTTTATTTGGAAAAATGGTCTTTGCAGATGTGATTAAGTTAAAGTTCTTGAGATGAGATCATCCTGGATTATCCGGGTGGGCCCTAAATCTAATGGCATGTGTCCTTGTAAGAGAGAAGGGGAGAAGACAGACACAGAGAAGCCACGAGAAGATGGAGGCAAAGATTGGAGTGATACAGCCACAAGCTAAGAAACACCTGGACCAAAGAAGCTGGAAGAGGCAAGGAAGGATTCTCTCTTAGAGCCTTCAGAGGGACCATGGCCTTGTGGCACCTGGATTTCAGACTTCTGGCTCCAGAACTATGAGAGAATCAATTTCTTTTGTTTTAAGCCACCAAGCTCGTGGTGTTTCTCATGGCAGCCCTAGGAGATTAATACAGAGGGTATCGAAGAAGTGGTTAAGCGAGAGAACAGCAGGTGCAAAGGCTCTGAGGCAGGTCTTTTGCCTGTCTGCTTGGAAAAGAGCCAGGAAGCTTGTGTCTTTGGAGTGGCAGGAGTGATGGGAGTCTGCAGCTGAAGCGGACTCTGAACGAGCTGAAGGCTCTCTGCTGATGGCACTTCCCACAGAGGAACAGCAAGTCTTTCCTGGAAGAGGCAACTGGGTGGTACATCTCTGTGCCCAACACAAGCAGTGAGTCTCGGGGTAATGTCATTGTAAAACAATGATGGCTTGGACCAGGCTGATAGGAGTGGAAGAAATGAGATTCTGAATATGTTTTTGAGGCATGGAAACAAGTGGATTTATGGTAGATTGGATATGGGATATAAGACAAAGAGGGAGGTCAAGAATGGCTCCGAGCATTTTGGCCTGAGCAACTAGAAGAATGGAACTGCCATCAACTGAGTTGGAGAAGGCTGTAGATGGAACCGGTTTTGGGGAAAAGATCAAGAGTTTGCTTTAGGACACGTTAGATTTAAGATGCTTGTTAAACACCCAAGTGCAGATATCAGATAGATATATGACTGAAGGGGACATTTCTGATCTGGAGATATACATACGGAAAATTTTTTTACTTTTTTTCTTAACTTACAGAAAAATTCTTGCTTTCTGTTGTACAGTTTTTGTTTTGTTTTGTTTTGTTTTGTTTTGTTTTTTTGCGGTACGCGGGCCTCTCACTGTTGTGGCCTCTCCCGTTGCGGAGCACAGGCTCCGGACGCGCAGGCTCAGCGGCCATGGCTCACGGGCCCAGCCGCTCCGCGGCATGTGGGATCTTCCCAGCCCGGGGCACGAACTCGTGTCCCCTGCATCGGCAGGCAGACTCTCAACCACTGCGCCACCAGGGAAGCCCTGTTGTACAGTTTTATGAGCTTCGAAAAATACATAGTCATATAACCACCACCACAGTTAAGATACAGAACTGTTCCATTATCCTAATAAAATCCCTTATGTCACCCTTTTGTACTCAGACTCACCCCTCATCTCCAGCCCTTGGCAACCACTGATCTATTCTCCAAACCTAGAGTTTTGCCTCTTCCATAATTCATATAAATAAAATCATACGGTATGTAGCATTTTGAATCTGGTTTCTTTTTTCAGCATGATGTATTTGAGATTCATCCATGTCGTGTTTATCAATTCCACTGTATGGATGTAGCATAGTTTGTTCATCCATTGACCCGTTGAAGGACAGCTGGGTTGTCTCCCCTTATTAGCATTTATGATAAAGCTAGTATAAACATTCATGGTCTTTTGTGCAAACAACATTTTCAAATTTCTTGAATATATAATGAGGAGTAGGATTGCTGGGTCATCCAGTAAGTATATGTTTTCAAAACTGCCTACTGTTTTCCAAAGTGGTTGTACCATTTTGTGTTTCCCGCAGCAATATCAGATTTCAAATTATTTTTTAAATTTATTTTTAACCACTCTAACAGGTGTGTAATAGTATCTCATTGTGGTTTTCATTTGCCTTTCCCTAATGAATAATGATGTTGAGTGTCTTTTCATGTGCTTATTTTCCATACAAATTTCTTCTTTGGTGAGGTATCCATTAAAATCTGTGCCCATTTTTAATTGGGTTATTTGTTTTCATACTGTTGAGTATGGAAAATTCTTTATATAATTTGCTTACAAGTCCTTTGTCAGATATGTGATTTGTAAATATATTTTCCAAGTCTATAGCTTGTTTTTTTATTCTCTTAAAAGTGTTTTTGGCAGAGCAAAATTTTAAATAGTTTTTAAGATTTTTTTTTAATGTGGACCATTTTTAAAGTCTTTATTGAATTTGTTACAATATTGCTTCTGTTTTATGTTTTGGTTTTTTGGCCATGAGCCATGTGGGATCTTAGGTCCCCGACCAGGGATCAAACCTGCACCCCCTGAGTTTGAAGGTGAAGTCTTAACCACTGGACCATCAGGGAAGTCCCAAAAGTTTTAAATGTTGATGAATCCCAGTTTATCATTTTTTTTTCTTTTACATATCATGATTTTGGTTTCATATCCAAGAACTCATTGCCTAAATCAAGGTCACAAAGACATTCTCCTTTATTTCCTTTTAAAAGTCTGATGGATTTATGTTTTATATTTAGGTCTCTGAACCATTTTTAGTTAATTTTTTACAAGCCTTGAGGTACAGTCAAGGTACATTCTCTTTTGCATATTGGGTGTCCAATTTTTCCAGCAGTATTTGTTGAATCTCTACTTTCTTTTTAAATTTTAATCCTCTTTTAGTTCTCCAGATTGGATAATTTCTAATTACCTATATTTAAGTTCACTTACTTTTTCCTCTATGAAGTTATCCAGTGATTTTTTTAAAATTTTAAGGTATAATATTTTTCAGTCCTAAATTTCAATTTGGTTCCTTCCTTAATAGTTTCTATTTCCTTCTTGAGAGTTTTTATCTTTCCATTCATTTCAAGAATGTTCACCCTTACTTCATGGAACATGGTTATGATAGCTGCTTGAAAGTCTTTGCTAATTCAAACATCTGGATCATCATGGTGTTGGCATCTGTTTATTGTTCTTTCTCTTGAGAATTGGTCAGATTTTTCTGGCTCTTTGTATGTTAAATAATTTTAGATTTCTTTCTGGACATATTGACTATTATATTCTGAAACTGGATCCTGCTAAAATCCTCTTGAGAATGGAATGTCAATAGATTTGTTGTTGTTTTAGCAGGAAGTAAACACCTTAGGTTAAGACCATAAGTTTTGTCTTGCTTTCTGTGGGCAGTGGTTCAAATATCATTTCAGGATTCAATGCCATTGTTTCTATTGCCCAGTATATGTGACTCAGGAGTGTGTTTGGGACTTGGGAGTGGTTTGTATCATAGCTCAGTTCTCAGAGATTTTACTCTGCTCCTTTTGGGTCTGTGCTGCTCATGTACAGCTTGGTGGTGAGCCCAGGATTTGTGTTAGTTCATACACAGAATTAGAGGGATTCCTTTTTCCAATTCTTTTCTCTCTGGGATTTTCTCCACATTCTCTGGCTCCCAAGATCCCCCTTTTCCAATTCCTTTGGCCAGAAAAATGGATTTTTCTCAGACTTTTAGCCCTCCCTCCCCCACCACACTGTCTTACAATTCTATGTCACTGGAGCCACCCTCAGGGTGAAGCAGCAAGAAAAAAAATAATGGGGTTTCCTCCTACACTCTTCACACACAGGGATTCCTTTTTCTGGTTCCACTAGTCAGACAGACAAGGTTCAGGTATCTGCACCACCTGTTGGTGCACCGCCACAATGTGGTGACCAACATTGTCACCACAGCAGCACAGATCCACAACTGGGGTTGGCCTACAAGACAAAGCCAGGAGAGACAAAAAGAGAAAAAAGCAAAAAATGAGGATTCCCGCCCCCCCCCCAACTTACTGTTGGCTCTCAGGGATCTCTTTCTCCAATCCTCTGGCCAGAAAGAGTGGGATTTCTATTGGAGTTTTGGGTGCCCACCCGCATTTCAAAATTCTGTGACTCAGATCTCCAGGCCACCCTCATATCAAGTCCAGAGACACAAGAAGAAAAAAAGAAAAGGAATATCCCTGGTACTGGTCATTCTTCCAGTTTTGATTGCTATTGTTTACTTACCAGAGTCATCAGGTAGTTGCTTTGTATATTCTGCCCAGAGTTTTCAGTTGTCATCAGTGGAAGCGATAGACTAAGTAAGCTTACTCTATCTTGGTCGGCCCTGGAAGTTCTGGGAATTTTATGTGTGTGTGCATGCATGATATTTATGATATTTCAACCATTTAGATTGGATAGTTATGATATTGAAACAATTATTCAGATTAAATGAGATCACCAAAGGAGTGGGTTTAGATAGAAAAGAGAAGGGGTCCAAGAACTGAGGCCTGGGGCACTCCAACAATTAGAAGTCAGGTAAATGAGGAAGAATGAGAAGACCAGAGATAAGATGAAAACTCAGAGAACCGAGTGTCCTGGATGCTAATAACAGTGTTTCAAGTAGGAGGAAGTGATCCATTGGGTCAATTACTGGCAATAAGTAATATGAAGACTGAGAATTTGCCTTTGGATAATTCCTATGGTTGTGGGGGGAATTAAGCGAGATGCTAAGTAGAACAAATTCAATGCAATCCCTTTCAGAATACCAAGGCCATTTTTCAGAGAACTAGAACAAATAATTTTAAAATTTATATGGAAACACAAAAGACACCAAATAACCAAAACAATCTTGAGAAAGAATGGAGCTGGAGGACTCATGCGCCTTGACTTCAGACTATACTACAAAGCTATAGTAATCAAAATAGTATGGTACTGGCATAAAAACAGACACATAGGTCATCGAACAAGACAGAAAGCCCAGAAATAAACCCACGCTTACATGGTTAATTAATTGATGGCAAAGGAGGCAAGAACAATGGGGAAAAGACAGCCTCTTCAATAAATGGTGTTGGGAAAACTGGACAGCCAAATGCAAAAGAATCATACTGGACTACTTTCTCAAACCATATACAAAAATAAACTCAAATTGAGCTAGTTATTTTTTAAAAACCAGCAGACATGGGAGAAGCTTTGAAAACCAATAAAAGTTACCATTTTGTAAGAGATATTTATATTTATAAGGCAAATCTCCATTTGTAGGGGTGTCTCCCTCTATGTACCAGGAAGAGAAGAATGACTAAATCTCTAGAAACTCTTATCAATGAAGATGGCAACTGACTTGAATGTGTATAACAACCTTACCCTCCTTTACTATGCTTTTCCTGATAACCACCCATACCTGGACCCTGCACCCCCCCCACACCCCCAAACACACAACATCTTCTTTTGCTTTAGCTGGAGATGGTATTTAAGGTGGTGGCTTGGGCCATTTTGGAGAGTTACTCAGTTCTCCTGGGTATCTTCCATTTATATAAGAGGTATACATGTTATTAAACTTGTTTGTTTTTCTCCTGTTAATCTGTCTTTTAATAAAAGGATGGTCTTATCCAAGAACTAAAAGGGTAGAGGGAAAATTACTTTTCCTCCCTTACAATTCCATATATGATATCCTCTCAATTAAGATAAGGAAATCAATGATCAGTCAAGATTGTTTCCTATTTCAACCATTGATCCTACAGTAGCCAACTTCCTGCATGACCAATACAAAATTGCAATGAATTTGAAGGAACAGACTCCTTCTTACCTATTCTTCCTCTCACTTGGAGAAAACCACCCTCTATGTTGAATTACCTATGAAAGACACGACACCATCCTGTATTTCTTGGGGTCACAAATGGTGGCTTACTAGCTTATTTATGGTCCTGATCCCATTTTCTGAAAACTGTGTCACGGTTGTTCTAATAAAAGGGAGATGCCTTCGGAGAGACGTTGACGATTTTTAGGAAGAAATTAATTTATAGTAAACAAGTTGTATGCTTTGTTTTTATCCTACCTCAGCCTCACCTCTGGACTGGACCAAGCTTTGGTGCATCGGCCATTACTGTGATTCATCATTAGCTGATTACCTAGTCAATTGTTCTCTTATTGAAATGAAGTGAGAAAAATCAAACTAACTTTCCATTCAATGGAAGGTATTACAAATGGCAGTTCCTTTTACACTCAAGAGACTCCAGGCAGCCCAGATGATCACCTGGTATGATGTGATACACACAGCTGCCTAGCAGGTACAATGTGGCTCTCCAAGGGCACATCCACCTCCAATCATTCAGTGCTTGTCTTTGGCCATGAGTGTGTGTGTGTGTGTGTGTGTGTGTGTGTGTGTGTGTGTGTGTGTAAGCAGGCAACGAGAGTTATTTGGGAGGCCAGGACTGATGCAATAAGTCAAAATTCTTAACACCAGATGCATGTTCATCCTTCTGTGTTAAATCATTGTGGGATACTATTATTATTATTATTCACACAAAGGGAGGCTACATTTACTTTCCTGGGTGTGGAAAGGCAGGACTGGACATTTAAATCTAAAAAGTACTAAAGAAGAGTGAAGCCACGCTAGGGTTGGGGATGGTGGTGGGGGATGGAGGCTTTGAAGTCAGCAACTCACCCAGGTATGGCTTGCCCAGAGATTGATTCAGTCTGCAGGAAAACAGCACGCATACTCAGTCCTCAGACGTGCGGTGGCCTTGCTTTTCTGAGTCCATAAAGCCATTGTAAGTCTAAGACTTGGTCTTGGTTTTTCAGTGTCAATGTGATTACATTTCTAACGAGAAATCTGTAGGGACATGAGGTTTGTCTTTTATCTCAAGCCTCTCCCAGTAAATCGCTAAACTCCCTCAATCCTCTCTCAGCAACCTTGTATGCCTGTACAAGGGAGAAAAACAAAACTGATATATTGTTTCAACTAATGCTATTACCCCCAAAACTCCCCAGATTTTACTTTGTTGCACTGGGAGTTAGAAAGTTTCTGAGGCTCTCTTATATTTCTGAAAGGGAAACTTTGGGGGTATGCTCATAATGGGTAGCCAGCCTGCAAATACATTAGCTTTTCTTCTCATTAGTACATAGTCTCAGCTGGGAATTTAGACTTTCCAAGAGGGAAGAGCCAAGTGTCAGCACAGAGCATTCACCCAGATTGGCTTAAGATGGGCCTATACAGCTCCTTGCTACCTATACCAAAACTCCTCTGGATAAAGCGACATGGGAACATGCTTATAGAGGAAAGCAAATTTTTCTTTTAAGTGGCTGGGTTTATTTATTAGAAATTAATATGCCTCTGTGGGGACTAGTTTTGTGACACGTTGTGTCATTTGCAGAACTGCTTGGGGGTCCGTACACCACAGCTGTTCATTTTCTCAGGTGCTGCATATTCCCCATGAGATAGTCTTCATCCACCATTAGCCTCATCCCTAATGGCCTATATTAATTTATAACTGAGGGGAATTGCAAAAATGCACTATGTTTCACAGAAGCAAGGCGAGCTCTTGCAACCCTTTTAAAGTCACAATAAATTAAGCTGCAAAGTATGCCCATATTTATCTTGCATCATTTTTAGAGTTATTGTTGCTATTTTTCTTATGCTACCTTAATTAAGATATGTCTCTGGAGGATTAACTTCTGTCGGAAAAAAAGCGCAGAATTTTAAAAAATAGCTTTGTTTTGTTTCTGTGAATAAAGAGTAGGTGCTTTGGGTTGACCAGATGGTAGAAAGAGGTGGGGAGCTCTGGCCTGGGAGTCTCATTCTGTTTCTACCTTATACTAGCCAGGTGACCTGGGTGTTACTTGACCCCCTCTGGGCCTCAGTTCTGGAAAAAGAAGAAGTTGGACTAGCCAATCTCTGGGGCCCTTTCCTTGGTTCTTTGACCGGCCCCTCCCGTTGATAACCAAGCAATCAAGCCAATGGCTGTCAGATTTGTTCATGTCCGTCATGAAACTCACTGAAATAGTTAAAATCTGAGTTAGTTTTTAATGACTGAACTGAGTAGGCTACTCAGTATCCAGATAGATCATTCCACAGCTGGTTGTTATGACAACCAGAAACAATGCTGCAAAAGCCAAGGACTCAGTGGAGAGAAATGGTCACAACCAGTGGCCCCTCTGCTATGGGAGCTTTCAAAGGGCCAAGTTGGCCCTGTGGATTTGTTCTCTCCAGCCCAGGGCCAACACTGGCCCCATTAGTCTTTCTATCTGATATGAGGTTTTGCACTTAGTCATTTTACAACAGCTTTGTGTTTAATCTACAAAGCAACCCTGAAAAATCCCTTGGTGTAGCCAACCGTAGCCTGCTCTTTAAGCTAATTATTTTTCTTTGTTAATGAAAAAGTATCCATATGCCTAGTAAATTCTTGTCCGTATACATCTTTATTTTCATTAATTTTATGAAACATAGCTCAAGCAATAAGTCAATCTGTCTGGTTAAGAAGGGCATACAATGCCCTTTTAAGGTTTTACAATCACAAAAGATTTCCCCTCTATAGTTCCTCTTGAAGAGGCATACTTTTTTTTCCAGGTCAAAGAGAAATAACACAGCAATCCTTCCAGCCAGGCTCTCCTTCAACAGGCCACACTCCACCAAGCAGGAGGTTGGCCGTTACCACTTACGGTAAATCACTAGACAGTGGAACCATCTTTGCCAGTCAGAAATATTTCCTCACCACACTGGTTCTGTTTGATTGGTCTTGGGTTCATGCAGTTCCTGGCACAGGGAGGGCCTTTTCCTCCTCTGCCAGGTTTCTTTCAGCCTTGCTACAGCCTAGTTTCAACTCTGGCTTAGAATCCAACCCACAAAACTACCTTTCCAATTGCTCCTTTTGGCCCAAAGAATGTCATCCAGTTTCCAGTGAAGGTCTCAGTCAAAGGCCTTGTTGTTCTGGGAGGTGGTACCCCAGTGGGATGGGCCATTGCCAACCACGTCTCCCTCACCCACCCCAGCCCTGGGGACTATTGGGGGACTTTGAGTTCCCACAGCTCCATAAGCAGGCACTGAGGGTCTGGGATGCCTTTGGACAAGGTGGCAGGGCATAATTAAGGGGTTCTGAAACTCATGACTTATAAAGACACCGGTCAGCTGACTCTGAAAATAAAAGGAAAAAAAAAGGTTTTCAAGCAATAACAAATAATAATAATATGGATTAGGTCTCAAACTAACACAAACTAGTTTAGGATTTGAGGCCACTTAGCAGGAAACCTCCCATTCATGTTCCCAGAACTCTATCCCTCCCTGTTGTCCACACACAATGTTCCCTTTCTCAGGAAGTAATTTCTGTTAAAAAAACTTTTATTGCTCAGTTTATGGGGATTTCACACTCAGATTTACAATACTTCTCAGGCTGCATACACACAAGTCATGGGATCTTGATTTCTGAAGAGGGAGTAGCTACTGGTATCTTAAAGAAGACATCAGCTTTGGCCAATGCCCCAACTTCTTTAGGGGAAGACTTTGTCCCTAGAACTGAGAAAGGAATAATGCTGGAAATGCCATGTGGTCAGTGGTGGCTGAACCTCATATGAACCACACGTCACCTGACCCCACCTCTCTCCATCCTTGCCCCTCTCATTGCTGCTCCCACTTATTTGATAATGGGATGGGAGACATCAGGCCAAAATATTTATTAAGCACACTCTGAATGCAGAACAAAGTCCAAGGCAAAAAGAATGGGGAGAAGGGAATCAAAACTTATAGTTCAGACCTTAATAGTCTTTCAGTAGGACTCTCACTACAGCCTGATACATGGTCTTCATGCTGCTAGCTTCTCCTCCAGACTCTAATCCAGTGGTTCTCAAACTTCAGGGGCATCAGATTTACCTGGGGGGGGATGATTATTAAAGCACAGGTTTCTGGGCCTCACTCTCAGATTGTCTGATACAGCAGGTCTGAGGTGGAAGCAAGAATTTGCAGTATTAAAAGTTTCCAGATGATTCTTATATTCATGGACCAGGGACCACACTTTGAGAACCACTGCTCTTATCCATTCTTCTCCCTGTTTCCAGAATGATCCTCTAGCATAGGAGTCTGATCAAGCACTCACCACCCAGTCACCATGGAATAAAGTCTCAACTCAACATGACATTTAGGGCCTCCCCACCGGGGTCCCAGCTGATGTGTGCAGTCACAACCTCACACATCCCATGTTTTAGCTTTTATCTTGGGTTCCCTCAGAAGCAAACCCAGAGACAAGGATTTGAAGGGTAATGCCAGGAAGCAATAGTGTAGGAGGCAGTAAGTAAGACAGGGAAAAAAAGGAAACCAATACAGAGTTAGTTAAAGAGAAGATTACTGCTGTGGGCAACTGGGGTCCAGTCTCACTGGGGGCCTCTGGAGGACTGCATAGAGAACACCTCAGAGCTATCCTGCCCAAGAGCTGAAGTACCTGGGGAATTATCCACCAATTTCTGTCGGTCTTTCGTTGAGGGCTACCTCTAGACCCATCAACAGCCTGTCACTTCTGGCACGCCCCTATGCAAATCTAGGTCACTGTGGAGGCCAGAGAAAGCACTCAGGCAGAGCCCTAGGTACTTGAAGTGGGAAGCCATCAGGTCAGAGTACATGCAAATGGTGACTGCTGAGCGTTCTTTGATGAGCCACCATCAGCTTCTACTCTACAAGTCCTCTTCATACCCAGTTCTTTCACACATCTCTTCTCCTGTGCAGAAGGGCCCAAGCCTGCCTTCTCCTGCTCTGGCTCTCTGGAAGACAGAGTTTTGGACAGCGCTGAGATGATTCTTTAGGGCTTGGGTTGGCAGTAGGCTGGGTGATCATCAGCTCAGTAGCACACAAGTCTGTATGACCAGACAAAGTTAAGGAGCCCAGGGGCAGGTGGTGAGTAGAAACAGCAGCACCAAGAGGGCCATGAGCACTAAGGAAAGACGCTGCAGGGTGGGGTGGTGGCATGGGGTGCTGACAAAGCAGCTGAGGGGGTGTCTGCAGGCAGTATTTTGAAGTCATCCTTTGGGACAAATTTTGAGCCTTTTGGCCTTTAGGCCTGTGGTGGCCACCTGCCCTGCAGTGATTATGAAACACAATCGAATGCAAGATGAAATAGTGGAATTACATCATCCTGTTGCCCAAATGGTAAGTCTTAGAGCACGGGCTGGTAAAGAAGGGTTTGCACAGCACTCGTGGGTGTGGTTACTGTGACCATACCCTGGCACTTAGGTGACATGCTGCCCCTTCCAAGTGCTGTTAGAACCCCCTCCTTCTCAGTCAGTCTTTGCCTCAGGCACTGAGCCTCAGATATTGTTAATTTCTTGAGAACCCAACAAGGTGAGAATATTCTCTCCCTTGATTTTCAGACTTCTTGTTTGGCTATTGGGGTTATGGGAGTGCAGAGTTATGGATGGCTTAAAGTGATTCCGGGCAACAAGGATATGTAACACTGGTGTGTGTGGGTGGGCAAGAAAGACAAGAATAATAAACAATCAAAAATTCCCATTTAATGTTATATAGTAACTTAATATTCACTATATAAAAATAAAATGTCTTCTGTAAAAAAAAAAAATAGAAATTTTTTCCTAAGGAAATCTTCTGACAGAAACAGTCTTAAGCTCATGAAATGTTATTGAGTGGCTGGTTCATATCCTTTTTTTTTTTTTTTTAACCCCTTTATCCTTTTTAATCACAGTTGAAGTGATATATGCATGAACTTTGCAAGGCATAAGAAAACATAATTTACTTGACATGATTTGGGGAGGGAAAAACTGAAATATATTAAACATCACTCAACCACGTTATTTAGAGAGAATAAAGTCAGAGACACTAATTGCCCATGATGGTTATTTATACAATGCACCACTGGAGTGAAGGGATCCTGGCGGCTCTTGAAATAGGCAGTTTAAATTTGATCCAGAAGGCAACCAGTGGAGCCAGTAAAGACACATAATCTGGGAGGTGACATGTTTTCTCTGTTAAAGTACAGCTATTGAGACGGTAAAGAAACAAGAACAGGCCCTAGTCTAGTCTCAAGCGAGACTGCAGCGTGGAAAAACTTTGCCCCCTCTCCTACCTCATTCTCCTGCTTGATGTCCTTCCTTCAGATGTCCTGAAGATGACCCCTAGGTGTCCCAAACTCAACTGGGCAATGACTTCTGCTTTAGAATGATCCTTTCTTTCCTCCACATCCACCAAAATGTACCTGTTCTATGTCTTAATCTTCAAAAGTTTGCTATGTGATTAATTAGCTGTCATCTATAACCTAATACACAAATTCCCATAGAGACTCAAGGACATATGGTGGCACAAGGAGAATCCATCAATTTCCCATGTCAATTTGGGGATCACACAGAGAGGTCTTCTTTTTCTTAATGCGTCCTGTTAGTGTGAACAATAAAATTCAAATGAATAAATGCACCCGAATAAAAACACCTCAGGGTTTTAAGAATTCTAGTACTTCCCAAAGAAGTTGTGATGGGGATGCATAGGTTCAGTTGCCAAATCATTTTGGTCATGGTGTTGACATTTGAGGGTCCCTATTAGAGAAAGGAGAAAGGTCTACATTCACATTCTTCCAAATATATAGGCTTGCTTGAATTTCCTAAAATTAAAAGGTCTAAGGAAGTTACCTTAGAATTTTCAGTTCTAATAAGCTAGAAATAGATTTTTACCTTTCCCTGGTGAAATGTAAGTTCTAGTTTCCAATTTCCAAATCATTCCTTTAGGCACTATACTACCTGGAATGGCACTGGTCTCTCTAAGCCCTGACGTATCTTCGTTTTTACGCACTGCCAGGCAATATGAATGCCATCAGAGTAACAGACAGCCAGAACAGCCACACAAAAGACACTAACCAATTTGTGCCAATGGTATAAAGGCTCACCCCCAGGTTCTCCACAAAGGGCATGTGCCCACTGCCAGGTGCCCTTCACACCCAAAACACTATTCCTGGGGCTTCCCTGGTGGCGCAGTGGTTGAGAGTCCGCCTGCCGATGCAGGGGACACGGGTTCGTGCCCCGGTCCGGGAAGATCCCACATGCCGCGGAGCGGCTGGGCCTGTGAGCCATGGCCGCAGAGCCCGCGCGTCCGGAGACTGTGCTCCGCAACGGGAGAGGCCACAACAGTGAGAGGCCCGCGTACCGCAAAACAAACAAACAAAAAACCCCACTATTCCTTTGCTCCCAGAGATGTTGCAGTTAACACCATCAATTAAGATTACTTTGGGGAAGGCAATGGAAACTAAGTTAAACTAGTAGTACCTGCAATATACCAGGCAATGTATTAAGGTGCTTTCATAGACCTTTACTTCCTTTACTTGCCCCAAACACTTGTGAAATTGGCATTATAGTTCTCTACTCAAAGAGAAACCTGAAAAAGAAAAAGTTACTTGCCACCTAAATTAAGTAGCAGAACAAAAACTGGCTCCAAGACCCATGCTATTTCCTCCAAATTAGTGGTTCTCAAATGTGTCATTCCCCAGACCAGCAGCGTCAGCATCACCTGAGAACTTGTTAGAAATGCACATTCTCGGGCCTTGCTCCAGATCCACTGGATGAGAAACTCAGACAATTTGAGAAGCTCAGGAAGTTGTGTCTTAACAAGCCCTCCAGTGAGTCTGATACTCCTCAAAATTGGAGAACCCCTGTCCTAGAGCACAAATCCACATGACGATACCCAGAAATGAGCTGATCACAGTGTGGCCCCTTACCAGGGGCATTTAATCGTTACAAGCCCAGATACAAGCTCACTCCTCTGTAACCTCCCTGTTCTCAGAAGATCTCTTAGTCTTAACAGCCATCGTTGTCCATATCATCTTTTTGCCATTTATCACTTATGTCTCACAACAACTCTTCCACTGGGGCCTGAAACTCTTAGATCTTTACAGTGATTTAATTTTTCACATCTGTCTTCCACTTAACAGTGCCTGACAACAGTGGCTTGCATAAAGCTACAAGCTCTATAAATATTGGTTTCCATGATGAATGGACATATCAGAAGAGCTAACAATCACTTTGTATGCCTCAAAAATATTGGAATATTCTTCAGTCTGGAGAGAACCTATTAAATGAAATGCTGACAAATGAGAATGTGTTCTCCTCAAGGTCAGTGCTTCTTCAAGTCCGATGTGACCACAAACCACTTGAGGATCTTGTTAAGATGCAGATTTCATTCAGAAGTCTAACTTCCTACAAGCTCCCAAGTGATGTCCATGCTGCTGGTCCACAGACCACACTTTGAGTAGTGTGGTTAGGGTGTCCATGATCTCAAAGGGTCTGAAAACTGGGACACAGGAAGAATAGTTGCGGTGGAGTCCTCTATGGTTGGATTTGGATATTTGGAGGTGAAGGGTAGTACACTCACTCTTAGCTGGCCCAAGGGCAGTGAGGGGACGTTATGTTACATTTAGAAGATTTTGATTTCAGCTCAATAGAGAGGAACTCCCAAACCATCAGAATTGTCTATGCAGTAAATGGGTTGCCTGAAATTATCTGTGCCCTCCCCACCTTCCCCAGCCCGGGAAGTGTTCCGTGGCAGATGAGGGATCAATGGGCAGGGGTACCACAGAAGGGAATCCTGAATGGGACAAGTTGGACAAGATGGCCCCAGGGCCGATCCAGCAAGGTTTAGGTACAGTCTTTCCTTCTCCAACTGAGAGCAGAAACCACGTCTCTTCTTATTAATAATGTTGTCAGTGTTCCTAATATAGGTCAAACATATATTCTGAAGAAAATATGAATTTATAAAAGTGCAAAGGAAAAATCAATTAAGTCCTATTACCCAGAAATAACTACTGTGAACATTATAGACTATTTCCTTCAAACTCTTTTCTAAGCATATATTTTTAAATGGTTGAGATTTTCTTGATATAAAATTTTGAACTCTGATTTTTTCCCTTAGTATTTATATCTTAAGTAATTCCTCATGTCATTAAAAAATGTTTCATAGGGCTTCCCTGATGGCGCAGTGGTTGAGAGTCCGCCTGCCGATGCAGGGGACACAGGTTCGTGCCCCGGTCCGGGAAGATCCCACATGCCGCGGAGCGGCTGGGCCCGTGAACCATGGCCGCTGAGCCTGCGCGTCCGGAGCCTGTGCTCCGCAACGGGAGAGGCCACAACAGTGAGAGGCCCGCGTAAAAAAAAAAAAAAAGTTTCATAATGCTTCTTAATCGCTGCATCATATTGTTTTCTTGTACGTACTGAAATGGATTTAATCAACCCCTAATCACAGGCCATTCCTGCTACTTCCATATCCTCACTACTTTATATAATGTTACAAAGATTAACTTAGTGCATAAATCTTGGTCTGCATCTCTGATTATTTCCTTAGGTTGTCTTACTAGAGTATGGATATTTTAAGGCTCTAAATAGATATTCTCCAATTGCTTTTTAGAAAACTTGTACCACCAGAAATGAGAGAAAGTATGGATTCCCCATTTTCCTCAGCAATAGGGAAATTACCACTTTTTAAAAAATTTATGACATTGATTTCATAGAAATAGACTCATTATAGTATTCCAGTTATATTTCTCTGACTCCATTTAAGGTTAACTACAATTTTAGGTTTGTCAGCCGTTTTTATTTCTGTTTTGTGACTGAATTCTTGGCTTATTTTCCATTAGTCCTAGAATACTCCTTATCAAATGTGTATGATATTATTTTTACATATTGGAGATAAATCTGATAAGCCATCATTTGTTGTATCTGCTTAAACTATTTATTGTCTAATGTTATGTTTTCAATGTTCCAAAAGTTTTAATTTCATTATCAAATCTATTAATCTTTTTCTGCTCCCTTCAACGTCTTTTATACTTGGAAAGTCTTCTCCAAGTACAAAGGATATACTTAGTCAATAAATGTTCAATTTTTATGGTTTGAATTTTGACAGTGAACTTTAATCCACGTATAATTAATGTTCAGGTGGGCTATATAGGTTTCTTTTCCAAAGAGCTGTTCTTCTAACGAATGTATTGAATAATGTGTATCTTCTCTCACTGAATTTTTCTACATTGAAAACTTTGCTTGTTAAAGGTACAAAAACACTTTGTTCTGTTAGTTTATTAATATTTCTAGCGAGAGCATATGACTGAGTATGCATCATTTTTTTAAAATCTTGATTTAAAATTTGCAATCTCAAAGTCTCAAACCAAGTTTACTTCTCAAATTTTCACTTTGAAAAATTTCAAAACTACAGAAAAATTAAAAGAATAATACAATGAATACCCATATACTCTCCACCTATATTCACCAATTGTTTATAGTTCCTTTAACTTTTTATACGTTCTCCCTCCCCTCCCTTCCCCTTCCCCCTCTCTGTTTTGTTTTGTTTTCCTGAACCTCTTGATAGATGCAATCATTTTGACACTTGAACTTCACCCCAAAATCTTCACCATGTATCTCCTAAAAACAAGAGCATCTTCTTACATAAACAAAATACCTGGGAAACAACATTCATACAGTAGTACTATTAACTAATAAATTGTCCATACTCAAATTTCCCCAATTGTCCCAATTATATTCTTTATAGTTTTCCTTTTCCTAATACAGAATTCAATCAAGGATTACACATTGTATTTAGTTCTTGTGGCCCTTTAGTCTCCTTCTTTTGTCTCTCATGATACTGACAGTTTTTCAATATTTCAGGCTGGTTGTCTTATAGGCTGTCTCACAATCTGGCTAGCCTGAGAGTTTATTCAAGAGTAGATCCTAGTTAAATACTTTTGTTAGAAAAACTTCATAGGTAGTGTTGTGTCTTCTCAGAGCATCACATCAGGAGACTCCTATTGATTTTTTTTTAATCAGCTTAATTGACATATAATGTACATGCACTAAAATTAGCCAATTTGAAGTGTAAAATTGAATGGATATTGACAAATTTAGTCATGTAACCACCACTTCAGTCATGATTTAGAACACCTGCAACATCCCAAAAGGCTCCCATGTGGCCCTTTGCAATCAGTCTCCTGCCCACAATCTTGGCATCCACTGACCTGCTTTCTGTCACTATAGTTTTGACTTTTCTAGAATGTCATACGAATATATCACACAGACTTCTCTTGTCTGTCTTCTTTCGCTTAGCATAATACTTTTGGATTCATCCATGTTGTTGTATGTATCAATACATCATAGTTTGTTTATTCATTCACCAGTTGATTGACATTTGGAGTCTCTTCTTTTTCCTTTCTTTTTTTTTGGCTGCACCCATGGCTTGCGGGATCTGAGTTCCCTGACCAGGGATCGAACCTGTGCCTCCTGCAGTGGAAGCGTGGGGTCTTAACCACTGGACCGCTAGGGAAGTCCCTGACATCTTTTCAATTTGGGGATATTATTAACAAAGCTGCTATGAATACTTGAATACAAGTCTTTGGACACATGTTTTCATTTCTCTGGGGTATATACCTAGGCATGGGATCAAAGGGTCATATGGTAGGTATGCTTAACTTTATAAGAGACTCCCAAACTATTTTGCAAAGTGAGTGGACCATTTTGCATTCCCACCAATTGCTCTGCACCCTAGCCAGCACTTGGTATTATTAATATTTTTTTTAAATGCTAGCCATTCTAACGGGTGTGTAATGGTGGCACATTGTGGCTTTGATTTGCATTCCCTTAACAGCAAATAATGTTGAACTCCTTTTTGTGTGTTTCTTTGCCATTTGAATACCTTCACTGGTGAAGTGTCTCTTCAAATCTTTCGCCCATTTTTTAAATTGGGTTGTTTGTTTTCCTAATCTTGAGTTTTGCAAGTTCTTTAGATATTCTGGATACAAGTCTTTTGTTGGATATGCTATTTACAAATATTTTTTCTCCCAGTCTGTGGCTTCCCTTTTAATTTTCTTACTATATCTTTTGAAGAACAAAAGTTTTACAGTTTGATCAAGTTCAATTAGTCAATTTACATGCTATAAATATCCATATATAGGTTTTTGTATGAACATATGTTTGCATTTCTCTGGATTAAATGCCCAGGAGTGAAGTTGCTGGGTCATATGAAAGGTACATGTTTAGTTTTTTTTTAAACATCTTTATTAGAGTATAATTGCTTTACAATGGTGTGCTAGTTTCTGCTTTATAACAAAGTGAATCAGTTATACATATACATATGTCCCCATATCTCTTCCCTCTTACATCTCCCTCCCTCCCATCCTCTCTATCCCACCCCTCTAGGTGGTCACAAAGCACCGAGCTGATCTCTCTGGGCTATGTGGCTGCTTCCCACTAGCTATCTATTTTACGTTTGGTAGTGTATATATGTCCATGCCACTCTCTCACTTTGTCACAGCTTACCCTTCCCCCTCCCCATATCCTCAAGTCCATTCTCTGTAGGTCTGCATCTTTATTCCCATCTTGCCCCTAGGTTCTTCTGACCATTTTCTTTTTTTCTTTTTTTTTTAAATTCCATATATATGTGTTAGCATACAGTATTTGTTTTCCTCTTTCTGACTTACTTCACTCTGTATGACAGACTCTAGGTCCATCCACCTCACTACAAATAACTCAGTTTCGTTTCTTTTTATGGCTGAGTAATATTCCATTGTATATATGTGCCACATCTTCTTTATCCATTCATCTGTCGATGGACACTTAGGTTGCTTCCATGTCCTGGCTATTGTAAATAGAGCTGCAATGAACATTTTGGTACATGACTCTTTTTGAATTATGGTTTTCTCAGGGTATACGCCCAGTAGTGGGATTGCTGGGTCGTATGGTAGTTCTGTTTTTAGTTTTTTAAGGAACCTCCATACTGTTCTCCATAGTGGCTGTATCACTTTACATTCCCATCAACACATGTTTAGTTTTTAAGAAAGTGCCAAGTTGTTTTATAGAGTGGCTATACCATTTTACATCCCCACCAGCAAAGTGCAAGGGATTCAGCTTCTCCATGTCCAGTCAGTACTTGTTGTTGTCACTATTTTTTTTTAGGCACTCTGAGAGATGTGTACTAATATTGCATTGTGACTGTTTGCCTTTCCTTATTGGATAAATGATATTGAGTGTCTTTTTATGTGCTTATTTTTCATGTTTTGGTGAAATTTCTGTTCATGTCTTTTGTTCCTTTTGTAATTGATTGTTTACTATTGAGCTTTGAGATTTCTTTACATGTATCTTTTGTTGGATATATGGTTTGCAAAGATTTTCTCTTGGTCTGTAGCTTGTCTTCTCATCCTCTTATCAGGGTCTTTTGCAAAGCAAATATTTAAATTTGATGAAGTCCAATTTATCCTTCTTTTTCTTTTATGTATCATGCTTTTGATATCAAGTCCAAGAACTCTTCACTTGCTCCTTGCCCTGAATGTTTTCTCCTGGGTTTTATTTTTCTGAGAGTCTTATGGCTTACCATATTACATGTAAGTCCATGATCCATCTTGAAGTGATAGTATAAAGTGTGAAGTTTAAGTTCTTTTTTGTTTTTGACTTATGGATGTTCAATTACTTCAGTATCATTTGTTGAAATGCTACCTTTCCTCCACTGACTTAGTGTTGCTCATTTGCCAAAGATCAGTTTGTACCATTTGGGTGGGTCTATTTCTGGGTTCTCTCTTCCCTTCCATTGATTTATGTGTCTATCATTCCACCAATGACAAACAAGCTAGATGACTGTAGATATATAATAAATCTTTAAATCAGATAGACTGATTCTTCCTACTTTGTTCTTCTTTTTCAAGATTGCTATAACTATGCTAGTTCCTTTCTTTTCCATATAAATTTTAGAATAATGTTGTCTATATGTCCAAAAGTTCTTACTGAAATTTTGATAGAAATTGCATTAAATCTGTATACCAATTTGGGAGAATTCACACCTTTAGTATATTGAGTTTTCCAGACCATGCTCAATTGATATATTTTTACTGAGGTGAAATTCACATAACATTAACTATTTTAAAGTGTAACTTTTAGGAGCAATTAGTACATTCACAATTTTGTATAACCATCACCTCCACCTAGTTCCAAAACATTTTCATTGACCCAAAATAAAACTCTCTATCCATTAAGCAATTGCTCCCCATTCCTCTCTCCTTCCAGTCCACTCTGCTTTGTCTCTATAGATTTAGTTATTCTGGATATTTCACATAAATGAAATCATACAATATGTGAACCTTTTCTGTCTGCCTTCTTTCACACAGCATAATGTTTTTAACGTTCATCCATTTTGTAGCATATATCAGTACCTCATTCCTTTTAACAGCTGTATAACATTCCACTGCATGTTAATACCACAATTTGTTTATCCATTTATCTGTTGATAAACATTTGAATTGTTTCATTTTTAGTTATTGTGAATAATGCTGCTATGAACATTTGTGCATAAATATTTGTTTGAGTATCTGTTCTGCCTTCATTTTTGAAAGATATTTTTACTGCGCATAACATTCCACATTATCAGTTTACTATTTCAGTACTTTAAAGACGTTGGTCCATTATCTTCTTCCTTGCATTTTTCCTGATGAAAAATCTGCTGAAATCCTTATTTTTGTTCCTCTGTGCATAACATGTCATTTTTCTGTGGCTGGTTTTAAGATTTTCACTCTATATCTAGCTTTGAGATGTTTATGATATTCCTTGGTGTAGTTTTGTTCATATTTCTTGTGCTTGGGTTGAGATTCTTATATCCATATGTTACTTATTTTCATAAAAGTTGGAAATTTTTAGGCCATTATTTCCCTTTCTTCTCCCTCTGTTATAATAATTGCATATTAGAGTGCTTTAAGTTGTCCTGCAACTCCCCAATGTCCTGTTCACTTTTTTCCAATTTTTTACTCTTTGTGTTTCATTTCAGATAATTTCTATTAGTATGTCTTCAAGTTCATTAATCTTTTTCTTCTGAAAAGTCTAATCTGCCATTAATCCCATTCATTATATTTTTCATCTCACCTCATACATTGTAGTTTTTATCAACAGAAGTTTGAGTTGTGTCTTTTTAAATTTTCCATGTCTCTCCTTTTGCCTATATGGAAAACGGTTGTTTTTTTTGACTATATGGAAAACGGTTGTTTTTTTTTTTTTTGCAGTATGTGGGCCTCTCACTGTTGTGGCCTCTCCTGTTGCGGGACGCACAGGCTCAGCGGCCATGGCTCACGGGCCTAGTCGCTCCACGGCATGTGGGATCTTCCCGGACTGGGGCACGAACCCGTGTCCCCTGCATCGGCAGGCGGACTCTCAACCACTGCGCCCCCAGGGAAGCCCTGGAAAACGGTTTTAATAGCTGTTTGATTGTCCATTTCTGCTAATTGTAACATCTGTGTCAGTCTGGGTCCGTTTCTATTGATTTCTTTCTTTTCCGTTTCTACTGATTTCTTTTTTTTCCTCGTTGTAAGTTGAAGTTTCCTTTTCTTTGCATGCCTGGTAATTTTTTATTGGAGGCAATACCTTGTGAGTTTTACCTTTTTGGTTGCTGAATATTTATGTATTTCTATCAATATGCCTGAGCTTTTTTTTGGTGAGACATATCTAAATTATTTGGAAACAGTTTGATCCTTTTAGGTATTGCTTTTTAAATGTGTCAAGTGGGATAAGAACCATGTTTAATCTAACGCTCATTATTCCTTATTATTGGGGCAAGAACTTTCTGAGTACAATTCTCCACGAGAGACTTTACAGTCAGGTTGTTGAGAGTAGGCACTATTATCAGCTTTGTGCAGACACTAAGTACCGTTCTCTCTAATCCTTTCAGGTGGTTCCCCAGTCTTGGGTAGTTTCCTCACACACATGTACTGCTCAGTACTCCACTGAATACTCAAGGAGCCTTCTGAAGATCTCTGAAGCTCTATCTCTGTGCAGGTCTCTTCTCTCAAGTAATATGTCCTTTTGAACTCTAGCAACCTTGGTATTCCTAGACTCTCAGTCCCATCTCTTCTAGTCAGAGAGGCCACCATATTCTATTTTGTTTTCCTCTTCTTGTGCCATAGGCCAGAAACTTTCTCAAGGCAGTAATCTGTGGCAATAGTGGGGTTCGCCACATTTCCTGTCTCTCATGGATTACTCTCCTTCTCTACGTGAAATCCAGTGTCTTAAAAAGCATTGTTTGATATATTTTGACTTTTTTTCAGTTCTTTCAGGGAGAAAGGTAAATCTGGACCCTGTTACTATGTCTTGGCCAGAAGCAGAACTCTAACAGTAATAATTTTTTAAATTATTACTCCAACATAAAAGTGAGATCTCGAAGAGATATCTGTATTCCCACGTTCACTGCAGCATTATTCACAATAGCCAATATATGGAAACAACCTAAGTTTCTATCAATGGATGAATGGGTAAAGATATACATATATACAATGGAATATTATTCAGCTATGAGAAAGAAGGAAACCCTGTCATTTTGTAAAAATATGGATGAACCTTGAGGGCATTATGCTAAATGTAATAAGTCAGACAGAGAAAGCAAATACTGTATGATCTCATTTATGTAGAATCTAAAAAGGTTGAACTCAGAAGAACAGATAGTAGAGTAATGGTTATCAAGAGCTTGGGGTGGAGGAAATGGGAAGATGTTGGTCAAAGGGTACAAACTTCTAGTTATAAGATGAATAAGTTCTGGGGAATCTAGTGTACAGCATGGTGATTATAGTCAAAAATGTTGTATTGTATACTTGAAATTTGCTGAGAGTAGATCTTAAATGTTTTCACCACAAAAAAGAAATGGTAATTACGTGACATGATGGAGGTGTTAGCCAACACTACAGTAGTAATCATTTTGCAATATATAAATGTATCAAATTAACGTGTTGTACACATTAAACTATGCAAAGAAGAACAAAATTGGAGAATTAAAACTACTGATTTCAAGACTTACTATAAAGTTACAGTAATCAAGACAGTGTGGTATTGGTGTAAAGACAAACACACAAATCAATGGAACAGAAGGTCCAGACCTACACATAGATCTACACGTATATCAACAACTGACTTTCAGCAAAGGTACAAAGGCAATTCAGTGGAGAAACAATGATCTTTTCAACAAATGGTACTGTAATAACTGGATACCCATTTGAAAAAAATGAACTTGGAGCCATATCTCACATCATAACAAAAATTGACTAGAAATGGATTACAAAACTAAGTGAAAAGCCTAAAACTATAAAACTTCTAGAAGAAAACATAAAAGAAAACCCTTGTGACCTTGGTTTAGTAAAGATTTATTAGATATAATACCAACAGCACAATCCATTAAAAAATGAATTGATAAAATAGACTCAATCAGAATTTAAAACTTTTGCTCTCCAAAAGGCCCTGTCAAGAGAATGAAAAGACTACCAGAGTTTGGGAGAAAATATTTAGAAATAACAGATGATAAAGGACTTATATCTAGAACATACAAGGTACTCTCAAAACTCAATCATTAGAAAATAGGCAACCATAATAAGATACTACTGTTAGGAGAACCACTGACTGAAACCGCCCGCCCTGGCCAGGCACCATAGTAACCACTTGCATGAGTTATCTTACAGCAGGAGGTCCTGGTAAGGAATGCGGAACTAACAAGCTACCGCCAACTGGAAGAATTCGGGAAAGGTCAAAAGGGGAGAGGAGACGCCAGTCCATCTGTCTTATCGTCCTCCCAGAATCCTTCTCGCTGGAATCCATCTCGGCTGAGCCATGCACGCGCCACCAGGAAGGACCCTGAGTCAGAATGAGTGGCCAGAGACAACCCGAAAACTAACCCCATTACCATAAAACCCCAGACTGTGAGCCACGTGACAGAGCAGTTCTCCTGGGTTCCCTTACCCTCCTGCTCTTGGCCCGGCGCCCCTTCCCAATAAAGTCTCTTGCTTTGCCAGCACGTAAGTCTCCTTGGACAACTCATTTCCGAGTGTTAGACAAGAATCCACTCTTCAGCCCTGGAAGGGGTCCCCCTTCCTGCAACACTACCACACATCTATTAGAATGGTTAAAATTAAAAGGGTTGGTCATACCAAGTATTTGCAAAAACCTGGAGGAACTAGGACTTCATACAGTGCTGGAAGGGAAAATAAAATGATTCAATCACTTTGGAAAATAGTTTGTCAGTTACTGAAAAAGTTAAATAAACATTGTTAAAAAGGAGACAGCAGGCCCAAAATGATGTGCTAAACCCCATGTCATCAAACCAAGACTTAATACCTAGCCTAATTGCAACCTCAACACCCCCACCCCGCCCAGGAATGTAACATTTAACCGGTCAACCTGGAATTACCTAGTCAGCACTGGTGAGGTAATCTCCCCTGCCCCGTCCCCCAAATAGGCTCCTTCCATTCCCCTTAGGAGGGTGACTGTCCCTGAAACAATGCATTCTTTGCTCATAATTTTCTTTTTCTGCCCCCTTTTCACCTTCAAAAAGTTTACCTTTTCTACAGCTCAGCAGAGCTCCTTTCTATTTTCTAGATGAGATGCTGCCCCATTCATGAGTCATTTAATAAAGCCAATTTGATCTTTAAGTTTACTCATTTTGTTGAATTTTTGTTATTTAACAATATATATCAACCATTGGATCCAGCCATTCTACTGCTAGGTATTTACCTAAGAGAAATGAAAGCATATACCCACATATAAACCTGTACACAAATGTTCACAGCAGCTTTATTCGTAATAGGTAATAACTGGAAATAACCCAAATTTCCATCAATGTGTGAATGAATTAAACTGTGGTATATCCATACAATGGAATACTACTGAGCAATAAAATGAAATGAAATACTGGTATATGCAAAAACATGGATGAATCTCAAAATAATTATGCTGAGTGAAAGAGAGCAGACCAAAAAAAAAAAAAAAGTACCTACTGTATAATTCCATTTATATAAAATTCTAGAGAATGCTAACTTTTCTATAGTGACAGAAAGCAGCTAAGTGGCATGGGGGATGTTGAAGACTAGCAGAATATGCCACCCCCAAATACTCCTCTTTGGCATAAGGATTATTTTGAGCTGCCCATTTGGAGGAATAATCACAGCAGACACAGGAGAAGCTCTGAAAACAGAAGCTATCCTTTCATAAGGGACGTTTATATCTATAATGGAAATCTCCATTTGTAAGAATGTCATCCTCTCTGTACCAGGAAGTGAGGATGGTGCAAAATCACAAGAAGCTCCTATTAATGAAGAAGGCGCTGACTTATACCTGCAAAACAAATCTTACCCTTGTTGACCTTGCGTTTCCTGGTCATCTTCCCCTCCTCCACAACACACACCTTTCTTCTGTCTTCAGCTGAACATGGCATTCAAGGTGGTGGCTTAGGTCACCTTGGAGAATTACTGCTTTTTTCTGGATATCTCCCAGGTATACCTTCTGGGTTTTTTCTCTTGTTAATCTGTCTTTTAGTACAGGGGCTCTCATCCAAGAACTCAGAACGGTAGAGGGAAAATTATTTTTCCTTCCCTACAATGGGGCTGTGTAGAAGGGAGGGATTTCAAAGGAGCGTGAGGAAATTTGGGGGAAATAGGTTCATTATATCTTGATTGGGATGACATTTCACGGGTACATAGATGTGTTAGTTTATCAGATTGTACACTTTAATATGTGCAGTTCATTGTATGACCAAAAAAAAGCTCTTTTTAAAAAAAATTAGTAAGTAATACACAAGGCACTGTGATTCTCAGACAACAGGCTCCCCCTAGCCAATCTTACCTAAGCTCACAGTTACCATCAAACGTGCATCTCCAGCGCTGGTCATTCTGCTGAGATCTAGACCTCTTCATCTAGCTGCCTTATCAACATCTCCACTTCTCTGTCCCACAGGCACCCTGATTTTAATTTCGCATGCCCAAGGCAGAATTCTTGACTCCCCCTCAAACCTGATTTTTTCCTGGTATAGCCCAGCACAATGAATGGCAACTCCACCTACCCAGCTGCCAAAATGACCCAATCCTAATTTTGACTTCTTCTTCTCTCTTATCTTCAACATCCTGAACATGTCCTGAATCTATCCACTTCTCAGCAACCTCACAACCTCACTGACGTTACATTAATCCAAACCAGCCATCACTTCTCTGGCAACAGCCTCCTAGTGAGCCTTCTCACTGCCAAACTCACTCTTGTAGTTCACACACACAAAGCAGCCAGAGATTTTTAAATGCAGACGTGATCTTTTCATTCTCCAGATTAAAATCCTTCAGTAACTTCTCATGCCCTTAGGATGAAGTTCGAACGCTTTAACATGTGACGTGACACGCACAAGGTGGTCCCTATTCTCATCTGGCTCCCCTCTGCAGTTGTCATCTCTTGGCCCTCCCCTTCTCTCTCTCCACTCTCTGGTCATAGTTCAGACTAGCGCTATCTGCCGCAGCCTGAAATGGCTTGTCAGCTCCGGTTCTGTATGCAGGGAGTGGCTTCACAACGAGAAGGAAGAACGGTGGTAGCAAGGGAGAAAAAAGCAGACAAAAGTAATTTTATCAAGTTCCTTTTTCAGTCAGCTGTTCTTGTACAGGCAAAGTAAGAAAAAGTAAACACAAAGATGACTTTGGTGGAACTATTTCTAAAGGAGAATGTATTTTGTGTTTTTCACCAAGCCGTCAGCGCCTCTGGATTTTAATATTATAGTGGGGTCATAACAAGCATTTCCTCTATTGTTGGCTTTATACAGAAGCAAAGCAGTTGCTCAGGAAGCTGGGAGACTGATGAATAGTTGGTTTGATGTGTTTGAACCATTCACCACTTTGAGTTAAATGTGCATATTCTGTTCAAAATAGACAATGGGGAGGGGCGGTCCCCTTTTCCCTCTATAACTTGCATAACATCAGGCCTCACTGCTTAAACTAATGAGTATTTAGAAGTAAAGGCTCCTACTGATTCTAGCCAGTCATTAATTCTCTGCTTGCAGAGCCACTGTGGAGTTTTTCATCAGCCACATTTTTCAGCCGTTTCCAGTTGCTTCTGAGCAGCAGTGCTGACCCTTGGCTTCCTGTGCCATGCACCAGACACATAATGGGCTCGGCAGTCCCCTTGGAAGGAATTTTACTGGCGGCCAGGAACAAATGCAAAGAAGATGCACATTCTAGTGTTAGAACTCTTAGTCTGGGGGAATTTAATTGAACACAAAGTGAAAATGTTTATTTAAACCAATATATAACCTGGTAGAAGAAGGCTAGTGGGCGTGAATTCCAATTTCTTCTAAACTAATTGCACAGTCAGCGTTACCTTTTGTAATAATGATGTTTGCTCCATTATGACTCCAGGTTTATTTGTTAAATAGCTTCATTGATCTTGCCTCAGTAGGTTTTCCATTTTTACACATCACATTCTCTTGGGAACTGAAAAGCACTGTGCTCCTGAAGACGCTCAGTCAACTTGAAGAGACTCATTTTTGAGAAAGTCTTAACCTGCTTTCAACTGGAAGCAATTCAAACTTTGCCCAAACAAGTATTAGGGCAGAGACTCACTACTTGAGTATATGTTTAATATCATCATTTGGAAGCTGTTTTTCTGAAGGACCATTTACAGACCAATTCTAAAGGGTATTCAAAAATTCAGGAATCTATATTCTTAACTAAAAGGAATATACATATAATTGGGAACATGACTATTCATTATTCAGTGGATTCTGAACTATGAAGCAACATAAATATTTTGTGGAAAACCCTACTGTTTCATTAAGCTACTAGTGAAGACTCCAACTGCCAACTTATAGCAAAATCAGAATGTATGGAAGAAGGGGTCAGGGAAATGAGGAACAAGTGGAAAAGGCTATGATGATGAAGCAGTCCTCACTCAAAGTAAGATAAATAAATCCAAGTTGGAAAGGCAAGAGTTTTTGTTTTTTTTTTTAATTTGGAGAGATTTCATTTTGTTCAATAATTCCCTGCTATTTGAAAGAAGGAAGGGCAATTTAAATATCCTAAACTCATGACTGAGGTATCCATAAAGGCTGGAAGCAATACAACCTCCGAAAAAACCAACTTCAAACAAAGACCAAGAATGGTATGTTTGACATTAATTGGATCAGAGGCAATACATAGACTAAAGTAGGCAAAATGTCTAAACTACTGTAATACTTAAAAGTACAATGCTCTTTATCTCCTCTCTATTGTCTAAAATTTTAACTACTTAGTAAGCACTCAAGTCAACCAACAGATGCAGCAACTATGGAAAACAATATGGAGGTTCCTCAAAAAAACTAAAAATAGAGTTGCCATATGATCCAGCAATCCCACTCCTGGGCATATATCCAGAGAAAACTATAATTCAAAAAGATGCATGCACCCCGCTATGTTCACAGCAGCACGATTCACAATAGCCAAGGTGTGGAAACAACCTAAATGTCCATCAACAGATGAACGGATAAAGAAGGTGTGATATACATACACAATGGAATACTACTCAACCAAAAAAAGAATGACATAATGCCATTAGCGGCAACATGGATGGACCTAGAGATTATCATACTAAATGAAGTCAGAAAGAGAAAGACAAATACCATATGATATCACTTATATGTGGAATCTAAAATATGACACAAATGAACTTACCTACGAAACAGAAAGAGAATCACAGACATAGAGAACAGACTTGTGGTTGCCAAGGGGGAGAGGTGGTGGGGGAGGAATGGATTGGGAGTTTGGAGTTAGCAGATGCAAAGCATTATATGCAGAATGGATCAACAACAAGGTCCTACTGTAGAGCACAGGGAACTATATTCAATATCCTGTGGTAAACCATAATGGAAAAGAATATTATAAAGAATATATATGTATAACTGAGTTACTTTGCTGTACAGCAGAAACTAACACAACACTGTAAATCAACTATACTTCAATAAAAATAAATAAATAAACTCAACCAATAGACATATCCACATTGCTCTTCAAACGGTTAGGTCCAAACGGTTCAGTTAGGTTAAAAAGGGGGAAAAAGGTAAATAAACACTGAACATGAGTAATCTGCTGACAACATCCATACTTTACAACAGTGACTCAGCAAACCATTTAATGTGAACTTCAACAGCTTTTAATCAGTTCCCTATGCAAAGACATGATTTGATTTGGGCTTTCAAATGACTTTATCAATCATTCCCACAGTTCCAGGAATACTGAAAAACAATGTTCTTAGTACAAAAGGTTTGCCTATATTAACCTTCAACTCACCCAGACATCCACAGGCAGCACCTGCTTTTCCATCAAAATGGGAAATATTAGCAGCTAAAAATATAAGTATATGCAAAGGTTGTGAAACTTCTTTAAAATTTATTACCCAGGAACAATGACAATAGTTGAGATTTCTCTTTTTTAGAGGAAAGAGAAGAGGCAGCTAAAAATCTAAGTGTACGCAAAGGTGGTGAAACGTTTAAAAGTTATTATTCTGGAATAACGGCAATAGTTGGGATTTCTCTTTTTCAGAGGGTAGAGGAGACACAGAAATTACGGCCATCTTCCCCACATCCCCCAAAGATTTGAGTCACAGGGTTTATTTGTGCTGAAAACCAGAGTTATCTACTGCTTGAAACCTAAGCAGACTGCATCAGCATTTCAGGACCACCTGGGACCAAGGAGGTGAGGGCTGGGAGATTTCCAGAGGGATTGTAAGACAATTCATTGATATTTACATAACGAGAATAAATGTTTTTCCTAAGATAGCATTTCCCTTCAGTGTCTTGAGACCACCAGCAAAAGAGGGAGGTACAGAAATTCTATTACATTAATAGTCTTTGTTTTTATGGCTTTGGCATTTATTAACTAGTGGGAGCTGTTTATTGGGTCATAAACTTTACTAATGGGCATATTATCTCTAAATTATAAATCTCCTTCAGTATATGGCTTAGTTATAAAAAGAATAATTATTTAAAGTGTCTGTATGACTGCAATGTATCATGTTTATCGGCACGATTCCTATAATGGCCGTTTAATTGCTAATTGTGGGCTTGTACTGTGAATAACCAGGGCAGTGACACACATCTATGTAACAGAACAAGCAGTTGTCATCCTACAAACTCAGGAGCATATCACTGGCTTGCTTCCTTTCCTTTTCTCCTCCTACTTCTCAAATGAACTATATTACAAGCCTATACAAGGGCTAAATTATCTACATATTTAAAATCTTGAGGGAAAGACAACTGACTGAAGAGTTGAATAGGTAACTGACGAATGTGTCAGCCTGAAAAGTTCCAGGAAAGTGTCATCCTTCTTAAAGCTTGCTCTTTGGGGAATGGAAAATCCTAAAGTGACAAAATGGCTTGGCACTGTCAGTTGTCTTTGGAAAAAAAAAAAAATCAAGAAGTCAAAATTAGACTTTATGAGTAAATGGTTCTAGTATATAAATTGAGTATTCTAGTTTATTGGAAAATCCTATGGGATCTATTTTAACAATGGCACATGTGGAATTATCCTAGGTTTATATATAGAAATGGTTTATTGATGAACTTCAAATTTAAAAAATGAAGGAGCCGTTGCTGTCAAGTGAATTGGTACATCTGAGTGCCAAGAAGCCAGCTCATTTCTAGGCAAAACGCTGCAAATGTGGAGTGAAAGAATAAGAAGATAGAAAGGGCCCTTGAGATGTCATCAGTTCCTCTTCCTCCCCTCAGAGCAGTCCCTGAACGTCAATGTCGAGGACCCTTCTCCATAGGCCTCCATCGTCTCTGAGAACACCAGACAATCGGATTTATGATACCTAGCACCCAGCACTGAAGAATGGGGTACACTGAGACAAACTTCTCACACTGAATTCCCAGAGGTCCATGGTTATGACTTGTAATCGAACATACACTACATGACAAAAGTTCTGCTGAGACTAACAATGTATAGTCCTAGAAGAAAACTAAAAATAGGACTAGAGAAAAGCAAAAGGGAAACATGCTGTAGTCTTAGAATATTAAAACCTCTGGGGTAGGCGGTTATGTATATGTGGAGAATGAACCAAAACAGACCTCTGAAGATCTTCAGCGTTCACATCCTTAAATATTTCAGACATAATACATTTTTGGTCATGCTATAATTATATACACATGCATATATTCCTAAGTTAGCAAGCTAACTTCAGAGATTAAAAGAGCATTAAAAACATAAACACTGCATATGTTTTAATTTCTCTCCCCAATTTTTCGTGTGTGTATGTGTTGTGAGGGACGGTTTTTTCTTCTCATAGCTTTGCTAATTTCAGAAAATAAATACCTTCACTCTGCAGAGGTTTAAGGATTATTTTGAAAAGGTGAGTTGCTACAAAGTTTAATTATATAAGTAATAAGCGTGTGTCAAAAAGATTTCAAAAAATGTTTAATAGAATCACAACTTATTGCTCTGATATAATTTGATTTTATATTGTCATATATAGCTGTCAAAAGTCATTTTCTTTTTGTGTTGTAATGAATCAAATTATGTTGGATAGAAAATTACCAAAAGATTCTTGGTATTAATAAATCATATGTATAATAAGAATGCTCAACGTTTCTTTAAATGGCATTTTTAATAGTGCTGGTACATCAGCAATATAATATGATGTTCTGAAAAACTGAAATGACAAAAGGAGATTAATTTTGGAATATGGATTTTAATTCAATATGAACCTTGTTTTTTTTGTTTTTAATGGAATCATATCTACTGAAATAAACTTGGCAAAATTAGAGCAGGAAATCAGGAAATCAAAGGGAGTTAACCAACCAAAACTGCATGGTTACTCCTCCTCTAAGCCAAACACATCCTTTAAAAGGTTTAAATAGTAAATGTATTTCACAGGAATAGGTGATGGCATCCCAAGCCACTCATCTTCACATCTCCGGGAAAAAAAACCAAAGATGGATATAATTAGAACTACATTTCAAAGTGCAGCTTTGTAAATGCAACATCAAATTGTTCCTTGTCAAGCTCTTGGCTGAGTAGTTTATTTCCAAAGCAGATATTTCTACCATCGACTTTCAGATCATAAGGACTCTGTGGTAGATTGGATTCTTGCCCTCAATCCTTCGTCCTTCCCTGTATTAGAATTATACACTGTGCTCTTTGCCATGTGAATTTGCAGCACCTCCTATGGAGTCCTTTTTCTTGCCCCTTTGACATGAACTTGGCCACATGGCTGGCTTTGGCCTATGTAATGTTAGCAGATATACCACAGCCAGAGGCCCTAATGTGCTGGCATGATTTGGCTTGGCCCTCTGTGCCTCTGCCATCACCATGAGAAGAACATGGCCCAAGATGCTGCTGGTCCCAGAATGACACAGGTGGAGAGAGCCCAGCTGGAGCCAAGCCCAGCAGATCTACGGGCCCATGGACAAGAAAAATAAACATCTGCTGTTGTGAACTACTGAAATTTGGGGGGGTTGTTGTGCAGCATTATTGCAGTGATAGCTCCTCCTATACTTTATTAAGAACTCAATTTTTAAAATCCAAACTGCTAGCATATTATACTGGCTGCTTGGTTACCGTTTCTTCAATCTAACAGTGAAATGAGCACTAGATCATTCAAGGTATGTTCTTGGGGATAAGCTACTTTAAATATGTGTGTATAAATACAAATACACACATGCTTTATATATATATATATATAGTATATATGATACATATATGTGTGTATATATTTGTTAATTTCAGAAAAAATAAATACCTTCACTCTGAAGAGGTTTAAGAATTATTTTGATAAGGTGGGTTGCAACAAAATGTAATTATATAAGTAACATCAAGGAGATTTCAAAAATCTTGTATATATAAATCTATACACATACACACTTTTTACTTATGCTGCAATGGTGAATTAATATTAACATCAATGGTGGCGGGGGGTGAGTCCATAAGTACGGCTGCTTTTATTTCTACTGTCAAGGTTAATTGTTGCATATAAGAGGTGTCAAATCTTTCCTAGTGCCAAATTAGTATCCAGAGTCACAAGATGTCACAGAAACACAGGAAAGGGCTCAATAATTCTATGTGATGGAATTGTGGAAGCAACCTGAGCCAGTGATATCTCACTTGGGCTTTATGGGGTACGGAGCAGTTCAGCAGGGGGTTAAAGTGATGAAAGGTGTTCTAGGCATAGTGGACAGCATAAGCAAAGGCCTAGAGACCTAAAAATCTATTTTCAAGAAAGGCTGACCAGCCCAGCGGGTTTGGGGCACACGGTACAAAGTGGCAAGAGAGGCAGTTGGAAAGAAAAGGTGGGGCCGAACTTGAGGGCTTCTATGCTAGTTTATACTTTATGCTGTGGCTAGGGAAAGGCACTGGTGGGTCTCAGTGAAATCGGATTGGAAGTTTATTAGATAACTCATTGGATGTATGAAGAATGAAATGAAGGAGGAAAATCACTCTGGAGGTTACTGCAATAATCCTGGGGAGAGATGACTGTGCCATAACCAGGGCAGCTGAGCCTGGGGTGAACAAGGGCTACATCTGAAAGGTTTTGCTGCAGTAGAACATACAATACCTGGAAGGTGACTGATGTGAAGTGGTGATCAAAGAAGGGGGTCATGTTATGGGTTGAACTGTGTCCCCTCAAAAAAGATATGTTGAAGTCCTAACCCCCTGATATCTCAGAATGTGACCTTATTTGGAAATAAGGTCACTGCAGATATAATTAGCTAAGATGCAGTCATACTGGAGTAGGGTAGGCCCCCTAACTCAATATGACTGGTGACCTTATAAACTAATACAGATAAGGATGGTTCTAAGACTTCTAAATTTAGTTACAGCTGACAATGTCTGTATTAGTTTCCTAGGGCTGCCATAACAAATTACCACAAACTGAGAGGCTTAAAGCAACAAAATTTATTCTGTCACCGTGTAGGAGGCCAGATGTCCAAAATCCAGGTGTTGGCAGGGCTGGTTCTTTCTGGAGGCTCTAAGGGAGACTGTCCCATGCTCCCCTCCTAGCTTCTGGTGGTTGATGGCTATCCTTTGATTTCTTTGGCTTGTAGATACATCACCCCAATCTCTGCCTATGTCTTATTCTCTCTCTCTCTCTCTCTCTCTCTCTCTCTCTCTCTCTGTGTGCGTGTGTGTGTGTGTGTGTGGCTTCACATGGCCTTCTTATAATAACACCAATTACTGGATTTAGGGGCCACTCTAATCCAGTACGACCTCATTTTAACTTTTAGTAGATGTTTTAATTATATCTGCAAAGACCCTATTTCCAAATAAGTTCACATTCTGAGGTCCTGGGTAGACATGAATCTGTGCGGGATAATGTTCAACCCAGAGCAACATTATAAGCAAAAGAAGGAAAGCAAGAAGAAGAGTTTTAAACATTTTTAACTGGGAAAATAAGGATCAGAGGGAGAAACTAAGTTCAATTTGGGGCATTTTTATTTGAGGTACCCATAGGACATCAAAGTAAAGATTCTGGTAAACACCTGTAAATAGGGTTCTGTACAGCACAGACCTAGAGTCCAGAACTGTGCAAAGATGTGGAAGTCACCTAAATATGGGTGATATGTAAAACTATGGTAATTAATAACACTAATGCAGAATCAGAAGAGCACCAAGAACTGGCATCTGTAACTAAAGCATAAAGCCTTAGTTTAAGTGATGATTTATGATGATGATGCACTAATAGCAGACTTTTTCAGGATTATAGGCATCATAATTACCTAGTAGTGATGATGATGATGATGATAATAGTAATAAATTTATTGGATATTTACTATACGACAGGTATTCTTTTAAGCGTTTTACAAGTACTGAGCTATTTAATTACTGCAGTTTAAAAAATTAATAAACAGAAACTTCAATTAAATAGAGCCCAGGAGACCAGAAGGGGAAGCTTTCATGCCCTGCAATGATAGCAGAGCACAACAGGAAGAAAAAGACTCCTCTTCTTTCCTGGTAAGGACTCAGCCAATGAAAAGCCATGGACTCTTTATTATCGCTCTCCCAACTTCCTTTTCCTCTCTATAAAAGTGTTCTCCTTCCTTTGCCATGAAGGAACTTGCACATGGCTTACCATGGTTGCAGACCCCAAAATGCAGTTCTCTGCTGATCCCAAATAAATCCATCTTTGCTGGAGAAATATCTGGCAGCCTATTTATTTTTAGGTCCGTAGCAGAAAACCCTAAGAGGTAGGTATTATTATGATACCCATCCACAGAAAAGGAAACTGAGGCAAGAGAAGGGTTAAGTAACTTGTCCAAAGTCAAACTGCCGGTAAGTGGAGGAGCCTGGACCGTAACCGCAGTATTAGGGCTCCAGAGCTCTGCTTATCTGCTGGGCTACCCTCCAAAACCCAGGAAAGGAGTGGGCCTATTCAGAAGCAGCTGGCTCTCATCCGACATGGCTACATTTGGTCCTACCACTTTCAACAAGAAAAGTTAAGTAAAAAAAAAAACAACGTGATTCTTGAAGTGACACTACACTTCTCTTTCAAGAATGCCTCCTGTTGGATGTTGGAGGTTGAGCCCAAACTGCCAACCAGCTGTGTAAAGAAGGAAATGACCATTCAGATGGATGATGGCTAAACCAACTCCTAGGGTGTGTTCTGTGCAATTCATGCTACATGGATCTTAGTGAAATATGCTTCCTATGCCCAAAAGCAGTAAATCATTGTGCATCTGTGTGTGTGCATATACAAAATGTGTGTGTATTTCATGTGTGTGTATATATACATGTACACACACACACATATATATTTAGCCCAATATCTTTTTAATTTAAAAGATACTATCATCAAAAGGCCATATATAATATATATATATATATATATATATATATATAAAACAAAGTCTCCTTCCTAAAATCCACGTTATTCCATGATAGATTTTCACAGCGACTACTATATATATCAATATATTTTTCAAATCTGTTCAGTTATCTATTGGGTAATGCTTTTAGAATTAAAAGATGCCATTATGATCACAGTCTGAACATTCTACCATTAGGGAGATGTGCTTAGAAATGGTTCAGTGATTTGCTCATTATGATGACTATTTACAAAGATGCCTATTTACATTAGCAATAAATAATCCTGATATCAAAAGAGATAATGGGCACGCACATACCGAGATGCCTGCATGCTCTTAAAATACTTACATGTAGTTTTTCGGTTAGGGCTTTCCCATTAGCAAGTGAAAGTGTGCTCCCTTCAATTTTCTCCACATCGGTCTGGCTTCTGGGGGATGCATCCTTCCATTTCTACAACTTCGGGCCATCCTTCATATTTGTTTGTGTCCTTATTGTTCTTTATGTGCTGTTCAAAAGGGCTTTTTGTCTTAATGCCTTATCCACCACAGAAGACCCAGTTGTCTCTAAAACCAAGATGAGTAATAGATGTACTCCCCAATTCAGCAATGAGCTGCCGGGCCTCATCATTGAGTTTGATTGCTCCATCACCATATGTTCCCATTAAGACTATTGTTTCATCTTGTATGGCCTTCAGAAACTCAATAAATGGGGCCACATTTCCTCCCCACATGTCAAAATATCTGGTGTCTATTAGATCTCCTGTTTTTCCATTTACCAAGGCAACATTGATCCCTCTTCCAACATTATTCTTAACACCACTCATTAAAACATTGTCCTCCAGGCAGAGGCTGCTCCACTTGCCATTTTAAAAGCAAAATGCTTCTCAGGGCAAGCTTTTGAGATCCCACATTTATATCTGGGAGGTTCTGTAGAACGTGCAACTGCGTCCAATGCTTGCAAATAGATTTCCTAAACTTGCATCCATTTTTATTTCAAATACTGGAGAAATAACATAGAATGTCAGCAAAAATACTGCCACAGCTACCACCAACTTTGCAGCACCTGCTACCCTCATGTTTGCTTTTTCGGCCTAAGGCACTTTTCATTAAATAAGCTCCTCCAACTTAGAAGACACCAAAGCTTTAGAAGTGAGCCAAGACCGCCCTCCACAGAGTTCAAATGCAACATACAACTCCATCCCGCCTCTTTAGAGCACTCGGCCCCCATTTCCGACACGAGCTGAAGCCCCTGCGTGCCCCACGTGCCAGCCACTGGCCTGAGCGCCAGGCGCCGCGCCACCCCGCCCTCCACGGAGCCGGAGGACTGCTATATATTTCTTTTTAATCAATGAAGTCTGAGATCAATAGTCATTCAGTTCGACTATTCAACATGTCCTCAAAAGTTTCATTATAAAACTTAAAGCAACTTTCACTCTTAAGTGGTACAGTAGTCCCTCAGTATCTTATTGGTTCTGAGACCCCCTGCGCATACGAAAATCTGAGGATGCTCAAGTCCCTCACATAAAATGGTGTAGTATTTGCATATAACTTATGAACATTCTCCTGCATACTTTAAATCATCTCTAGATTACTTATAATACCTAATACAATGTAAATGCTATGTAAATAGTTGTAAATATAAATACTAAATATAATACCTAAATATAAATACTATGTAAATAGTTGGTGTGTGGCAAATTCAAGTTTTGCTTTTTGGAACTCTCTGGAATTTTTTTCCCAAATACTGTTGATCCACGGTTGGTTGAATCTGTGAATGCAGAACCCATGGATATGGAGGGCTGACTTTATTTTTAAATTTTACCATGTTATAGAGGAATATAGAACAAATATATACATTCAGAATCACTATTCCCTGATAGGTGTTTGTTTTTTTTTTTTGCGGTACACGGGCCTCTCACTGTTGTGGCCTCTCCCATTGTGGAGCACAGGCTCCAGACGCACAGGCTCAGCGGCCATGGCTCACGGGCCCAGCCGCTCCGCGGCATGTGGGATCTTCCTGGACCGGGGCACGAACCCGTGTTCCCTGCATCGGCAGGCGGACTCTCAACCACTGTGCCACCAGGGAAGACCCTGATAGGTTTTTTTAAACACAAGTTTTCAATACAAAAAGAAATACATTATGCAACTCAAAACATTACAATGAAATTATTTGGGTAAAGGATTCTCTCATGAAACAGGTCAATACTAGTAGATCCTTCCTCATACCTTATTAGGCAGCAAAAGTTTTAGTTTGTTTGGTTTTTTGTTTGTTTGTTTTTTGAGCAAGGAATCATGATTTAAATCCTAACAACAAAAGAAAAAGAAATAGAAGAACTTATACTGGAATAATGATAACTCAAGAATTTGGAGATGAGAATTAAATTTATTAGCAACAAGCCAAACTTGGGTAAATGAAACTCAAGTAAATACCCCGAGATTTGAAATTAAGGATAATTTAAGATGAAAAAATAATGTAGGGGAGCAAAATCTGCTACCCCAAAATGTGTCTCTCTGGCATGAAGATTATTTTAAGTTGATTATTTTTTTTTATTGGGGTATAGTTGTTTTACAATGTTGTGTTAGTTTCTACTGTACAGCGAAGTGGAGTTCCCTGTGCTATACAGCAGGTTCTCATTAGTTATCTATTTTATACATATTAGTGTATATATGTTAATTCCAATCTCCCAATTCATCCCACCCCCCCCTTTCCCTTTTGGTGTCCATATGTTTGTTCTCCACATCTGTGTCTCTATTTCTGCCTTGCAAACCAGTTCATCTGTACCTAGAGACTGTCATACAGAGTTGATTATTTTTAAGAAACAAATGACTCAGGAGGCACTTTTACCTCCCCCTTAACTGCCTAAAAGAATTTAGATACAGGGCCCGTACCAAGAAGGGAGCTATCACCGTTAGATAACTACATGTGAGGTAGACAGGGAGGAACCTAGCAAAGTCTGTTTGTTAAAATTCCTCACTGTGTCCCATTGTTTCTGCATGGCCCTGCAAACATTTATTTACCAAACATTTGCTCTTTTCATCTTCCTGTGAATTGCTTTCCTTCCCTTTGCAGTCCCAGACCCCTAGCCCCTTCTCCTTAGCCCCTTAGTCAAGAATGACAGATAAACCTCATTTTGCCTGACTGTCTTTAGAATCTCCCATGTTTATATGGATTCCCTATACATACGTAACTAAATTTTGTTTTTTTCTCCTGTTAAGCTGTCTTAATCTCATTTTAATTATTCAACCAGCCAAAAGAACCTAGAAGGGTGGGAGGAAATTACCCCCCCAAAAAAAGTAACAATAATGCATTTCTTTTAACCCTGATCACTTTAAATCCCATGGCTCACACAATACCTTCCTGACTACTCCAGCCCCCCTATACTCTCTCTCTAAAATCAATACCACTTCCCTCAAATTTATTTCCCTTTGTCACTTTTCTCCAGGTTCTAGGTGGGAATGACTTTTTCTGCCTAAATATCTGATAAATGCCACAGGCATATTTGCAGTGCTTGAGGAACCCAAGGTCTGTACACTGGCAATATGATATGGTGATTTATAATAAGAAATATATATTTGGTTTTTTTCCCCATTTCTGGCACAGAGTTCTTAAAACTCTTAGAATTTCCTAAGTGATGAGAGCGATAAGGTCTCTTTTGTTACGTTAATGAAACACGATTGAAAAGCACCAGGATGGGGGCTGGTTGCCAGTGGAGCCAACCACGTGATTAGAGGGTTGGAACTTTCAGTCCCCCGCCTCCACTCCCCATTCCCACACCTCCCGGGAGGGGAGAGGGGCGGGAATTTGAGTTTATTCACCAACGGCCAATGATTTAATCAATCGTGTCTCTATAAAGAAGCCCCTGTAAACACCAAAAATGACAGGGTTTGGAGAGCTTCTGAGTTGGCAAACACGTGGAGATGTGAGGAGAGTGGTGAGCCCAGAGAGGGCATGGAAGCTCTGTGCCCTTTCCACCATACCTTGCCCTATGCATCTCTACCATCTGGCTGTTCCTGAGTTATATCCTTTTTTAATAAACAGGTTATCTAGTAAGTGAAGTGTTTCTCTGAGTCCTATGAGCAGCCCCTCCCAAGGAGGAGGTCATGGGAACCTCCAATCCACAGCCAGTTGGTCAGAAGCACAGGCGACAATCTGGACTTGTGAATGGCATCTGAAGGAGGGGAGGTAGTCTTGTGGAACTGAGCCCGTAACCTGTGGGGATCTGAGGTTACCTCAGGTAGATAGTGCCAGAACTGAGTTGACTTGCAGGACACTCAGCTGCTGTTGAGAATTGCTTGGTACGGGGGAAAAATACACACTGGAATTGATACCAGAATTGTAGCTGGCCCTCAGTTTTAGGGAGATTTTCACAGGTATCCGTTTAAATGAACTAACAGGAATCAAATTGGGATCTAAAGGAAGGAGGAAGCAGGAGATAAGAGTTAAGAAACTCAGGGGGATGGGGCATCGATAGAGTAGAGGGAAAAAGTATCTTCCTCATAATTTTGCCTGTAATTGGGTCCACCTAAAGGAATCACATGGCCAATCTCTTTGTAAAATAAAGAGGTCTTTGCTAACATGAGAAATCCCCTCACTACCACTGCCTAATTGTTCTAATAAATCTGCAAGTGCTCCAAACGTTACATAATATTTATGACTGGGCAGTGAGTTAAAATATTCTTTGTCCTCACTGACCTTTTATTCATCCCACACTACAAAATGCGAAGAAAACTCCAGATCATGTTGTTTCCCAGCAGTGCACATACATTTTAAGTGGAAATAACTGCGTGGTGATTTTACAGCAGGTGAGCTCATCCACAGCAGTCAATCCCTCCTGTTTTAGACGGGGACGAGCCTGCTTGTATTTCTGTAAAACACCCCGCCTAAAGGTGCATGATCAGAATCTTAACTATCTGTGTGTAGCGGGTTCTGCCTGCACCTCTCCTGATCCCCTCACCCTTTCCACTTTGGCGCACACCAACCTAACTTCCAGCCATCAGCACCTGCACTCCTTCTCCTGAGACCTTCCCTTTGGCCTCTGAGGCCTGATTTGGCTGTCCCTGTAACATGCCACAAGTGCCTGGGAATTCATTATTTTCACCCACTTCAGGAGCAGCTCTCAAACAATGACAGGAGTTGATGGATGGGATAACGCTGAGGTACCTATCAGCCACTGCATCCCTGTGTTTCCCAGAGGCATTACGCTCCAGTCATTCACATTTTTACTGGTTTGATAATATGCCCTGTGTTAACTCCTTCTCTTCTGTTTCTCACTTCCCTACTCCCTTGCTAGTTATTCCCTTCACTTCGTCCAAAAAACCATTTATACTCAAATCCTTGTCTCCGAGTCAGCTTCCAGAGGAAGCCAAAGATACTACGCAATTTTGCATTTTTCAAAATTAATAAAATGTCTATGAAAGTCACAGTACAGCTCGGAACAAAGCAACTTCTTGACAAACGGTGGACGGATCCAAAGTCTCCAGTGTGACTTCCAGGTAATTCCAGAGACGGTACCCAAATCTCAAAACAAAATTCAGTTTAATCTGGAGCATAAACAGCATGTGCCACGTAGCATTTTCTGGAAGAAGGAAGAACTATGAAATGCAGAGTGAAATTCGGCAATAATGCAAAATCATGACTCTAAAATGGCTGGAAATCATTGCCTACAAGAGGGCCCCATGACAGCTTTCAATCTGGCTGTCACTAGAGCTACTTAAGATGTCAGAGAAGTTGGCAATAAATTACTTATTCATCAATGGTGGAAAAAAATGTAGCTGCTGATCTGTAAAACCACATATCCTTGAAATGGGAAGCAAAGATGGCCCTGGATGGAAACCCAGTAAACAGCAGCTGCCCGGTGAGAACAGCAAAGCTGTGTGTGAGCTCATAGGTCCTGGATTTATTTGCTTTGACATTTTTAAAAGGAAATTTAATTGGATTATGTCTCCTTCTAGTTTAAAATTTTCTACTGTAGTACTGGCCACCAGATGCATGCGGGGAAAAGATTGGGAGCCAATTAAATTCCACGCTTCACTGAAACAAGGTTATTTTTATTCGTCCCAAATGTAAGGCTGATAGAGTCATGTTAGTGATTTCACTCTCTTACTCCCCCTCCGCTCAATCAAAAAAAAGGATGTTTTTATCCATGAATTTGTAGAAAGATCCAGTACTGTGTATGGAATTAAAATTGTGGTTTTCTTGGATTTTCTTCCTTCTACTAGGTTGACGTGACCTTGGAAATAATCAAATTAAGTTGACAGAAATCATAAAAACAATGAAATTTCAGTAAAATCAAATGGAAATTAATTTGGGGAAGAAATTTTACAGATACTTGTTGAGATAATCAAGAGCATTCTGATGACATAAGGAAAAGCTCAAAACCAGGAGATTTGCTTATATGCCTATCCATTTCTGTCCTTACTGTAATGCCAGTATTTCACAATTGCTTCTCTTCGCCCTAGACAAAGCTTCAGTAGAGTTGTCATCTGTGTGACCGCAGCTGAAACACAGTTGTAACTTTTAAACAAGAAATCTTTCCTTGAAATTGCATTACGGGGCAAGTAAAGTTTTCAAGTAGACATGGATATTTTTTAGCGTTAGTGATAGCTTTATTCATACAATTCAAGTAGACATCATCCAACCCTTTAAATCACAGTAGACTCTGGAAGTTTCCTACTAGGTCACCGCTTTGTGTTACGTAATGAGTATGTGTTTACCAGTTATTTTTTTAAGTCTTATGAGAATGATTAATAATCTTTTATTTCAACTGTTAAATTCAACTTGAAATATTAGACATAACTTCGCTTACTTAAAGAGTTGGCACTAGCCCCTAACTATATAATCTTGACCTTTAGGAATGCCTTTGAGTCTCAGCTTCCTATCTATAAATTGGGAATGATACTTATTCTCACAAAATGCTTGGGACAATAAAGTGTCACAGGGTATTCCACCCTCTAAATACCAAAAGGAGATCCTCGACAAGTGGGGTGCCCAAAGATATGTCCCAAGGTGTATGCCACTGCCCCCTACTCCCCAGTGCCAAGGCTATATGTCACCCTGTTGTGACAAGGGGAAACTTTAGAGCCAATTGTTAATGCTTCTGCAGCTCTCGTGCTCGTAAAATGAAGCCACTTCCAATTTTTCTCAGAAACGTCAAAGGATAAGATGCCAGTCACACAGTGCAAGTTATAAAGTTTATAGGAGAACTGATTTCGTGTTATTTTTAAAAACGTGACTTCTGAGATTAACCAGGCAGGCTCTAAGCAGCGGGACCTCTTTTGCCAGTTTTACAGCTACCATCTGTGAGCAAGCACAATAGAATGGAATTGGGGTCTCTAGGCCGTGACAGCACCAGGGCAACATGCTGAGACCACAGATAGTCACATAATGGAGTGAGAATTAAATTACAGCCCCAGTGGCTCACCATGGGCTGCTGTGGAGGACAGGCAGAGGCCCGGCCAAGGGAGCTCCTGAGAATCCAGGCTACAGGCCACAGTCAACAATCCTGGTGGGTGACAGTCAGCTTCCACCCATCCACACAGGGAAACCTCTCACTAACTCAAAGCTGGACTCGCTACAACCACAGTCCTCTCTGTGAATTTTGCTTCTTTGTTGTTGGTCCCCAGGCCTACTAGCTGATGCCATGTAACAATCACATGTAGGTGGAGCCCCATCGGAGTCAGAAGGACCAGTCCTAACATCCAGTAGACCCAGCTTCAGGAGCTGTTAATCTTAAAAGCTGGCTGTGAGGCTTGCTCACTGGAGCCCCAGTCTTTACTCTGGTAACAGACTGTACTGGCTCATCCTCCATTTGCCCCTCAGGATCCATCTTTTGCTCTTCTCACCAAGCTCTCTGCCCTGGGAGACTGACCTCTGTGGACCGCATCACTTCTCGAGCTTCCTTGGTTCTCTGGCTTCCAAATAGGTCCAGCCAATGGGGAGCAGCAAGAGGTCAGGGTATTGATTCCACTTCCCCTCTCCCTGCTTCTTCCCTGCCCAACCACGCTCTTCCACTGGGCTCCAGTAATACCAGTCCCTCCCTGCTTCTCCAGACCCAGGGATGGTAAAGGCTTCCCACTCTAGCTAGGCCCTGGGCACTCCACTGCCCTGATTGGTTCCCTTAACCCTACCTTCTCCTCTGTCAATAGTCCCTGCACTAAATCCATATCCCGACCCCTCTGAGTGGGCCGTGTGTCTCCTGCTAGAACCTCACTGGTACAGGGACTCAGCCTGCTCTGTCCCCTGGTCGTGGCTGAAGGCTTGGTTCAAGCCTGCTGGCTGGCCCCCTCTGGTTGCTGAATAGTGCTAACTTCAGGATTCCCCATCACTGTGCTCCCTGTTTTGGAGAGACTCCCTGCTAGAACTCCCTGTGGCGCTGCCCTTCCAATCCCAAGTACTGTGTACCAGACCACCCCCCTACTCAGCCTGCGGTTGGCTAAAGCCCACAGCTAAGCGGTCTCTTTTCATTGCTCAGTAAGATCCCTAGTTCAGGGAAGAGAGCCTGTTGAGGACAACATTCAGCCCGAGAGAAGGATACCCAGGTTCTGAGTGGAGGCTGGTGACTCCTGGAACTTCAGCCAGAGACAGCTCGTCCAGCTCATACACTGGAGGAAGCACACAGCCGCCCCACTGCTGGCTTCCACCTGGGCCATACTTCCACACAGGAGCTCAGTCTGCCATTCCTTGTTCTCAACAGAACTTTAACCTGTCACGTCACATTCAAGGCTGGGTCACTTTCACAACCTGGTGGATCTTGTCCTGAAGTCCCACATATGATTTTTGGGCTACAGCAGACTCCCTAAGTGTTGGCAATCCCCAAAGCTCGAAGTGAAAGGTTTTCTTTGCCCAACTGGGCCCCACAGACCTACACACCTGGTCCAGCTCCTCTACCACTTCCTCTTCTGCCATAATCACGGCCTCTTCTGGCATAACCTCTTTCTTGTCAGTTCCCTGCCATGGGTGAAAGCTCAGACAATAATAGAGGAGCAGGTGTGTGGAGAAGGCTGTGCCACAGGCCAGGCCTCCAGTTCATACCAAGAATAATCAAGAGTGGTTGGTTGCCAAGACATGATATACCATCCAGAATCCCCTTGAGGAAGGACTTGGTGGCCCAGTTGCTGGGAGACCCCTTCAGGGATTACCTCAGCTACAGAGCTGTCTTGGCTGCAAAGAGCCACATTACCGCAGGTCATACCCCTTTCTAAACCAACCCACAGGGATGAAGTCCAGGCCATTTTGGCCCAACTCAGGACAGCTCTGAAAGGCCATTCTAGCTCCAGAGTTCCCTTCGGACCAGCCAATGCTGTCTTTGGACCTGCATCGAAGCTCAACTTCTCCCTCTGCCCACTCCTATGTCCCTCCCCTCCCTTCCACAGGTATTGATCCCAAGGACACTCCCAAATAAACATACTGCACATTAAACCCCATCTGCTTCCTGGAGAACCCAACCTGTGACAGGCTCTGACCCAGAGTGTCTCAGGGCATTATTAGATATTAACATTTAGGTACACTTACATGGTTCAGGAGATACTATACTTTTCATTACTCATTCTACTCTCTGAACTATGCAATATTACGCTCAACCCATTTACACTAAATATTTTCACATAGATTACAGACTCACTGATACCATTCCCAAGCTATCTTATATCCTCTTTAATGGAACGATAGCAAGCTCAGGAGTACCAGAGTGCTTCAGACTCTGGAATTTAGTTAAGTTCTCATTATTGGTTAAATTGATTAGGTACTATTTGATAACTATGTTCTTCCTTTTTTTAAAAAAAAAACTGGCTGAAAAAGAACGGCCCTATCCAAATGTCTCCCACAGACTGAACTGCTTCTAGGCTTGGTCATCAGAATTGACAAGAGGCCCTAAGACTAAAGTTCTTTTCACCATAAATGAGTAACAATTGAAAGAGCTGACTTACTGCTAAAGCACAGGCCCTATCTGATGCTACACTGCTGTTCTAACTCTTTTTTTGGGGGGGGGGCGGGTACGCGGGCCTCTCACTGTTGTGGCCTCTCCCGTTGCAGAGCACAGGCTCCGGACATGCAGGCTCAGTGGCCATGGTTCACGGGCCCAGCCACTCCGCGGCATGTGGGATCTTCCCGGACTGGGGCACGAACTCGTGTCCCCTGCATCGGCAGGCGGACTCTCAACCACTGCGCCACCAGGGAAGCCCAGCTGTTCTAACTCTTACGTTTAACGATAGAATCACTGATCTTAGTCCTCAAGGCCCAGCCCACTGACTTGAGGATGTAAGACATCTCCATTTTACGAACAACAGTAATAGCTAACATTTAAGCTGTTACTATGGGACAGGTACTGTGATAAGTGTCTCACGTGTATCAATTCAATCCTTACAAGCAACCTGACAGAAGCACTACTTTTATCTCCATTTTTGAGATGGGGCAATGTGAAAGGTTGAATAACTTACACAGTCACCCAGTGAGTCAATCATAGAGCTAAGGATTTGAGCTCAGCTTCATCTGATTCCAGACCTTCTGCTCTACACTCTCTCTCTAAAGAACCTGAGGTCCATGGCTCAGTAACTGCCCCAGTTGACAGAGTAGGTAAGAGATGAAATGGGGGAGGGGTGGCTAAAGGGAAAGTGGATCTCTGGCCTTTCCATGCACTGACTCTTCTTCCAACATGGGTGGTGATCCTTTTGTAGGTCCTTAAGTCAATTTAATGGGTAATGAACTATATTCAAAAGAAAGAAAGAAGGCGGGAGGAGAGAAAAGAAAAGAGAAAGGAAAGAAAAAAATCATACATCATCACATGCAGTTAGAATAGTATTGTTTCATGAGACGTTTGGGCCATTGTATATGTGCATGCTGGGTTGCTAGGGAAAAATGTCTTTCTTACCGTAGGTTGTAGTACCAAAAGGTAATTAAATTTCATTCAAGCTCAACAGTCATCAGGAAAATAAAAATTCAAGTAACAAGATACCACGTTTTCAAAGGCAAAAATGTAAAAATAACTTGAATGCCTATCAATAGAGAAATGGATGAATAAATGATTCCATATTCATACTACAGTATTAAAGAATGGCTTAGGTCTACACATATTAAACTAGAGAAATGTCCCATGGTGTACTATTAAGAAAAACACACTGCAGATAAATGCCTGTGGTATGATTATATTTTTGTGCATGAAATGATGAAACCCCCAACCCATAGGTAAACATTTGGGTGGTGGATTGGGTGGAATGGAAAAGGAGAGAAGGAGGAAGTAAGGAAAAAAACACAACAAAGGCCGTTGCTAACTAGCAAAAATAAGTATGTGTATCTCTCAGGATCCCAGAAGAAATAGCAGACATATGCAAACTGTGTAAATTGAGAAGAGTTTAATAAAGAGACTATTTACAAAGTTGTGGCAAGTGTTTAGGAAAAGCAACAAGGGATCCTCCAGACCCTCAGGGACTGTTGCCACCACCTGGGGCTGAAGGGGCACGTGAGGGTGGCTGCCAGAGCCCGGAGTAGACAGCTATGTGGAGAGACCCTCCAGACAGGTACTGTGGCCCTGGGCAGGAGGAGGCAGTCAATCTCTTGTGACTGTCAGGGAGGGAGATGACTTTTATCTCGTCCCACCCTCCACTCTCCTGCTGGTGCGTCCCATTGGCTCCCCCAACTGGAGGCCAGAGGGCTAGGGGTCCCATTGATGAAGCCCGCAAAGATCAGCTGTCTAGGATTCAGAGCAGGGTAGATGGGGTTGGAGAGAAGTCCCAATGGGACAAATGGATGATATCCGACACAGAATACTGTAACATTAAATGAAAAGGTGGAATATAAACTCCATCTATCATTGTTCTTTTTACATGTAAAAATTACATATTTGCATGGATACGAATTAAAAGGTTACCAAATGACAGTATTTATTTGCTTTGTGATAGTATCTTGGACTTTAGTTAATTAAATCCAATATCTTCAATACGATTGTACTTAAATGATTTTTTCCTTTTCCATGCTTTGCGGTAAAACAGACCTGAGTTAAAATTCTAACTCTACCATACCCTGGCTGTTCCCCTAACTTCCTCATCTCTAAAATGGGAATGATAAAAGTATCTACTGTGGGCTTCCCTGGTGGCGCAGTGGTTGAGAGTCCGCCTGCCGATGCAGGGGACGTGGGTTCATGCCCCGGTCCGGGAAGATCCCACATGCCGCGGAGCGGCTGGGCCTGTGAGCCATGGCCGCTGAGCCTGCGCGTCCGGAGCCTGTGCTCCGCAACGGGAGAGGCCGCAACAGTGAGAGGCCCGCGTACCGCAACAACAACAACAACAACAAAAGTATCTACTGTGACAGGGTGGGAGAGTGGCATGGACATATATACACTACCAAACGTGAAATGGATGGCTGGTGGGAGGCAGCCGCATAGCGCAGGGAGAAAGGCTCGGTGCTTTGTGAACAACTGGAGGGATGGGATAGGGAGGGTGGGAGGGAGGGAGACGCAAGAGGGAAGGGATATGGGAGCATATGTATATGTATAACTGATTCACTTTGTTATAAAGTAGAAACTAACATCATTGTAAGGCAATTATACTCCAATAAAGATGTTAAAAAAAAAATCTACCCTCAGAAAGTTGCTCTGAGGATTAAATGAGCGAATAGATTTTGAGGTCTTAGAACAGTGCTTGACACATAGTAAATGCTTTAAAGTGTTTGCTGTTGTTATGGTGACGAAGGGTCGTCAAGAGCCTCCTACGGGGTCTACTTGTCTCCTTGTCCTCTCTCCAATCTACCCACCACCCAACCAGAGCAAGCTCCCTTTAAAGGGCATACCTGATCATGTCACTCTCTTCCTTGAAATTTGTCCACGGTCTGCAGACTTTGTAGGACGATACTCAGACCTCACCCGTGCAGCTGTCTCCAGCTTCATTCATCTCCACTCCTCCCTCTGTGCCTCCATCCCAGCCACACCAATTCTTTCCGGTTCTGCACAAGAGCCGCGTTGTCCCATGCCCTAGAGCCTCTGTTGGGAATGCCTCTGGGCATACCATGCCACTTTTCCTACCCAGCTCTTACTATTCGTCACTGAAATTTCAAGCATCATCTCCCCTAACACTTCCTGTGCCCCCCAACCCTCCTTAAGGTAGCAATAATGACTGTCTCTAGACCCCAGCGCACAGCATAGAAACTGCTGAGAGTGGATACTTAAACATGATTTGTCTGAGAATTAAATTTATAAATGAATGAGTTAAGTAATTGCCCCAAATTCACTCAGCTACGTAAGTGGCAGAGCCAGAGTTCAGCCCCAGCTCTGTTTGACTCCAAAGGCCATCAGTGTCTCCCAATCATCTGGAAGTTCTAAGGCTGCCTGACACTCCAGAGTAGCTGCATGCCTGAGGGAACTCCCCAAGGGCACTAGACCAGTTCAGGCCAGAATGAGCTGGTCATCAGAGACCGGGAGGAATAAATGCCTCCTTTCTGGGAGTATCAACCACATGACATTTGCTTTATCAAGGGACTTTCCCAAGAAAATCAATTTCTGGAGCATGTTAAAATATAAACAAACCACCACCCACCCACCCACTCCTTAAAGACAATTGGTCCAAAGAGATCTTAGAGAATTCAGACAATTCCACAATGTTGAGAGCATCATCCGATCACATGAACTCTGTTTTCCCTAACCAAGCATTTTCCTACTGAATTTTTATTTTATATTTGGCCCCACTATGAAATATACATGTCCATACTATAATGTTTCACCCAAGGCAAACCTGCGTGCACAGCCGCAAACACACTGGGGATTCTTGACATATGCACTATTTGAGACTTGCTCTTGTAGCTTATGATGATATTACCAGAATCCCTTGATAACAGTGTTTGTATCTATTTATAACTGTAACCTATTATCCTATTTTCCATATAATTGGATATGACTTGGGTTAAAAAACATTCAGCTGCATAAGAAAAATCACGCTCTTATACAGCAGATGTTCACTCATTATGGAAAGTGAATTAGACTTTAACACAAATACCCAGAAATACATAGTCCTCTTTCCAAAAGCACTGATGTTACTATTTTACATTGAAAAATAATTTTAAGATAAAGGATATTAAAAACACAAGGGAGGTAGCCACAGCTGGTTTTTAAAACAGGTGTTACTTTTACCTCTTTAATGTACCATACTGCTTCCAATTCTGGCATGGGAGTCACTCTCCAGTTCAGGGCACAGAAAAATGACTCGTAATTTATTTGTTTTTCACTGTCTTCAAACCTAAAAATATAATTATAACATATGATTTGACTCAATCTGCAGATTTCAGGACCAAACTGTCAGCTTAAATCCACCATGAAAACATACTACTAGATGTGCTTCAATACCGATATTTTTCTTATTTCTTATTACCTTGTTTTCTGTTTCGAACCCTCCAGAATGTAAATTCTTTGAGAGCAGAGACCTCACACATCTAATTCACCAAAGTATCCCCAGGACCTAGATCAATGCTGGCACATAGTAAGTGTTCAACAAATACTTGTTGCAGTTGCCATAGAAACAAATTAATTTATTCAGCAGCTAAGACTATTGTTATATTTTGTTAACAGTACTGAAGCTCCTCTTAGTTTAACAGGTTGATACTATGTCAGTAAAAATTTTAAAACGTCTTCATTTTTCTTAAATTGTATGCCTTTTAAATCTTTAAAGCAAGCCTAGATTCATTTTGTCTCCTAATATATTTTTAGGAAAAATAAAAGGCACTTTAATCATTTATCATGTAGCCATTAAAAGGGCTTATGTAGATCCATATATGTTGTCATGGAAATGTGTTAATAATATATTGTTGAGTGGAAAGGAGGTTATAAAATAGAATGTAGAGTTATGGTCTCACTTTAGGTTTATATTTGTACAAAACAACATTTAAAAAGTCTAGCAACAATACACGGAATTATTAAGAACAGCTACCTGTAGCAAGAGAGATTATAATTTTTGCTTCTTCTTTAGACTTTTCTGTATCATCTGAATAGCTTTAAATTCATAATCAGAAGATATTAAGCCCATTTTCGTTTTGAAAAACAACAACAACAACAAATGATTACCCTGCACCATAAAACTGTAGGTCAAAAATAACTAACCTGTTTGACTGCTATTTCCTAATTATGGAAATTGACTTAAATTTATCCTTAACCATAATAGAGTTTTGGCAATTAAGACCCCCAAATTTCAAGACAATTGCTATAATGACCTAAACACAGACAAAATACTTCTTACTGTAATACCTCAATGCTATTTTTCTATTCTGAATTTGACCACCTCTGGCAATTTCTAAGGCTAAATACATACTGGTTATGTAACACGATTTTTTTGAAGAAAAAGACAAAGGTGGTCACTAAGGCACTGTTACAAGCACCCTGCTCCAGGCTCCTGCCCTTCTCTCAGGACCTCTAACTCAACACGCCCCTCCAACCAGCAAGTGAGGTACGCAAAGTTACTACTGCAAGGATGAACAGAGGATAATTAATTATAAGAAAACTCCGTGATAACAGAAGCAGGAAAAAAAACCCTATTCATAATCAGTCAAAAGGCTTTTCTCTTTTTTTTAATCAAAGCATGAAGAAAATAATAGCTCGTATTTATAAACTAATAACAATTAGCAGCAATAAATTAAATGTTACGTGATGAAGTTACATAGACTCATTAAGCTAAACAAAGTAGAATAAACAGAGTGATCAGAAGAGGGGAAAGGGAATTCAGTCATTCTTTTGTGTACATTTTCTTTGGCCAAGGATTCTGGGATACAACTCCAGTATGCTGCCCCCTACCACTGTTTATCCTTTGAATTTTGGCTCACTCGTCATTTGAACTCCTTGAAAGGACATGTTCTGTTTATGGAAATATTTGTAGCCAAAATGCAGGACCATTATGTCTTTTATTTGCATGTGTTTAGGGAGAAGAACTAAAACTCAATCAATTAAAGATATTTTGTAAGAAACTCCTTTAGCATGGTGCATCGAAGAAAAGTATTCCCTAATACTCTGAATAGGAGCTGAGGTCACAGAATGAGATCATGGAGGGCCTTTGACTTTCATACTAAGGACAACTAAGAGCCATTGGAGTATATTGTATAGAACAGTTACCAGATCTAAGTTATATCTTCTGAAGATCACTCTAGCTGATATATTGCAACTACAATGTAGGGGCAAGGCCAAAGTGGCAAGGGCAGTTAGCGGTCTTCTGCAGTAATCCGGACAAGAGATAATGGTGGCTTAGGTGACAGTGGTGGCAGTGGAGGGAGGGCAGTGAGGAGTGGTGAAGCCTGAATATATTTTGAGTGTAAGACTCCTGAAGGATTGCATATAGTGTATAGGGGAGGTGAGGGGGAGAATGAATAGGAACGGATTCAGGACAACTCCCAGGGTTTTACTTGAGCAACTGGAAAAACAGAGTTGCCCGAACTGAGATGGGAAGGACTGCAGGAGCTACAGGTTGGGAGAAAAGACTGGGAGTTTGGTTTTGGATGTGTTACATTTTGATGGGAAGTGAGCAGTTGGGTATATGAGTCTGTAGTTCAGGGAAGATGTTTGAGTTAGAGATAGAAATGTGGGAGTCATTAGCATATAGATGATAGTTAAACCCACCAGACTGGAAGACTGAATGAGGTCACCAATGAACAAAATTTCTTCATCTGTTCCTACAATACAGAATTTAATTGTTGGTAAATTCCCATCACATCAATGACAGGAGGCATGTATTGAATCCTAGAGGTTTCAGAAGTATAATATCCCAGTAATTTGGGAACCAGTCAAAAGACTACCAAACAGATTTAGAATTACACCATCCCTCATACACAGTCCACTAACCAGTCCTGAAGGTTCTACCACCATAGCATATCACAAGTCTCTTTCTCTCCATCTTTTCTACTATTCACTAATTCGAAGCCACCATCATCTCTCACCTGGATTACAGGAATAGCTTTTGTATCTTGGTCTTGCTGCTTCTATTCTTACCTTGCTGCAAACCATCCTCCACCAGAATGATCTTTCTAAAACATAGATGTGATCAATTACTTCCTTGTTTACAACTGTGCAATGGCTTTCCAATCCACTTAGAACGCAAGCTGAACTCCTTACCAGGGTTTATAAAACCGCACATAATCTGGTCCCTGCTGACCTCTCTGACCTCCTCTGAAAACTCTCTCCTGTTCACAATGTTCCAGGTACACCAGCTCTCTTCTTGCTCTCTGAGCATACCAAGATCGTTCCCAGCAATGCAAGGCATTTGCACCTTCTGGTTCCTTTGTCTGGAAAGTCTCAATTCCAAAGTCTCAATTCAAAGGCCTCAGAAAGGCCTTCCTGCAGTTCCTCTTACCTAACCAAGTCCCCATGCCTAAGTCTGCATTTGCCCTGGATCATGGCACTGGATGGTACAGGAAAACTTCTGGAAGTCACCACTGGAAGTCCTATTATCACACCTCCTTACCAATTCGTCTTATATTTACTCATGCTCACCTGTTAACCCTGGGCCCCCAGCACTCTTTCCTGCCCAACTCATGATATGTCAGACTCAACACATCTAACAATTTACCCATCTCAAAAGATATTTGGGAAGGATATTCCTGAATCAAATGATATTCGGGAAGGATCAAAGGCTGTAAATGAAAGAGTACACAGCTTAGAAATGATGTACAAAATCTTTCTGAGGAAAAATGTTTGAAAGATTTAATCTTTCCAAAGTCCCAAAGCCAGGCCTCAGGGAAGAGTTGAGTCAATGTGGTAAAATACTCCAAGTTTCTCTTTCCAGTTCTGTCTTGGAGGATTTCAATGGATATGGGAATCCCCCCAAAAGGAGCAAGGGAGAAAAGAACAAAGAATCTTTCAATTAAAAGGGATAAAATTAGCCAATGCTTCTTGGAAGAATTCTTTGCTCTTGGGAAGTGGATAGAGTTGCAGTAAATCACGATGGGTCACTCACAAATATTTATCTCCCTTTCCCACCAAAATCTCACCAAAATGACAACAAAGAAATAAAAATAGGTGATAACCCCCAATGGCAAAGATAGCTGGAAAACAAGGCAACAGTGGACAAGAGATTTCAAAATCGTTTGCAAGATGGAAATCAGGCTAAGGATTGGTAACTGGCTCGGCAGAGCTGAGGAAGGGAAGCTGGACTCGAAATGTCCATGGCAGAGGCAGGGGGCACTTAGAGATTAGCCAGTGTGGCCCACAAAACTTCTGAGAGGCTCAGCGATTACAGACTCCAGGTGCCAATAAAGGCAGGGATACAGTGGGGGCCGGAAAACAGGACTGTTTGAAAGCCTAAATAAAGCAAGAGCAGCTGAACCCTCAGGTATCTCCTTGTATACTGTACTCTTCCCTACAGGGGAGTGAGGCTTGTTCTCCAGAGAAATTCAACAAAAGCAGTTCTAGTCTTGGGGAGAGGAAGCATAATGGAGGGTAGAGAAGAACATTACACACTATACTGAACTTGGGTCTCTCAGCCCCTTTCCTTCTCCTTTTCTGTTTCCAGAACACCAGTGGCCATACTTAAATTCTCTTCCTTTCCCCTATCCCACCCTCCCTCCTAGCCCCGCAGGAGAAGATAGGATTCTCCTCTCAATACTCTGAATGGCCCCAAATTGTGGCTTCTGGGGATTACCTAATGAAAATGTGGGCTAGGAGATGACTCATGCAGTGAAACCCACTAATCAACAAGACCCACCCCCCAAAGCTTCCAACATTAAGGACAGAAGTCAAAACGGCAACAGGAAAAAAAAAAAAGGTATCAAGCAACATAGATAATTCAGGTAGCAGAGGGAAAGATGTGAGATAAGAGGATATATTACACCCACGAAAAAAGAACAGAAGACTAAAAATAGGAACCAAAAGTGTGCTCTTGGAATAAAAAACATGACAGTAGTAAATAGATGCAGAAGAAGGGGTGGAATGTAAAGTTGAGGAAACCCCTTAGTAAGGACATCATAATGACAAAGAAAAGTTGGGGAGAGAACGATCCAAATTCAAGAGAGCCAAAATCTTAATGATAGGAGTTCTCACAAGAGAAAAATAAAAATGGAGGAAAGGAAATTATTTTAAAATTAATGGAAAATTTATCAGAGCCAAAGGACAGAGTCTCCAGACCGGAAGGGCCCATAAACTGTTAAGCACAATGAATCTATATACAGACACACACACACACACACACACACACACACACACACACACACACACACACCACAAGCCCCATCATGAACTTCCAGAGCACCAGGAATAAAAAGACGATCCTAAGAGCATCCAGAAAGAACACCAGTAATGGGAATCAATATTATGCTAAATTCTCAAGCATCGTAACAGGAAGTAGTAGCAGTATCTAAAAATGAGAAATCCAGAAATAGCAGTACGTACATGCTATTTAAAGGTCTGCAGAAACAGCTAGAAGGACTGAAAGGCTGTTTCTTGAGAACGGGTCTGGGAGGTGGGGAGAGATGTGGCTGGAAACTGCTGTTGTTGGAATAAGCTTTTTAGAATGATTTGATTTTTTTTTTTTTTTTACTATAAGCATGTATCCGTTTGGCATAAATAAAAATGTAAGAAGTGTAAAAAGCAGACGAGAGACCTTGAAGCGTGCTTTCCAAGGTGGTGAACTTATACAAGTCAGACTTGGCAAGGCAGGAACACCACTCGTTGGGAGCATGTCCCGGTTTTCCTCCATGCTCCAGAACTCAGCACAGAGCTTCCTCCCCTGGACCACTGATACAGTGGGATTTTTCACGCCCTCATTTGCTACTATACACTACATCTACTATACGCTACCGTTAGATCAGGTTGTGAGAGAGAAAAGACTAGGATACAAAGGAGTGTTGCAGCTCTAAAAACAGTCCAGGTTGGAGAAGGAGCTGAGAGGGAGAAGTTTGGAGATGGAGAAACGCTTGACTATTAGGGGAGTGAGGACAAGTAGGTCAATTTCCCCTGAATACTATCTCCCCAGCCGTCCCTCCTGCCTCATGACTACAGGTAATCATTCACCAAATCCTCTCCATCCTTTCAAAGTATTTTGGAAAAGCCCATGAATCGTATAGAAAATGGATCTCCTTACTTCAGGGTCGTGCTGTGCTTCTGATCAAAAATGTTAGCATCCTGGTTTTCCACCTGAATCCCCTACTTCGCTCCTTGTCAAATGACATTTGACTCTTGCTTAGACTCTGATTCATGGTCAAAGGACAAAGACTTGCCACTATGGAGGAAATTCTTTTGAAAAGGCTGTGAAGGCGATTCCAAAGAAGAGCTTTCTATGGCGACATTGTTGGAATCAGCGCACAGCCTTCCAGGGGGACTGCTCTAAAGGGCAACACTAATTCTGGCTTTCAAGTGTGTCGATGCTTGTTAAAAAGTCAGCCTCCTTACTTTAAAGTGCCAGCTCACAGTGCTAAAGTGTTTTCCTAAAACCTCCATAAATTCTTCTTTCCCTTTGATACTTGGGCAAGCCGCCATTTCCTTCCCTACACAAACTAAAGGAAGAAGAGGGAGGGAAGCCGATTTCTCCGCTTCTCCTCTAGATAATAATGAACCGCAAGCAGGCTTCCCAATGCCTTGCTAGGTGGGAGTTCTAAGAAGTGAGTCTAACGTGTCATTTGACAGGTACTCCTGGTCCCCCTCCCAAAAATGATGAATGGCTTGAAAACCGCAGAAGCCATCCATCTCCTTGCTGTGGGGAATAATCCTGATCTGCTTTATTTCCACCATCTGTGGAGGTAATAGGCGCAGCAGCTGTATTCTGCTGAAGAGTAACATGGGTCCCCCTCTGCCGCAAAGGCCATCTCATAACTTAGGGGAACGGGCTGGCGGCAGGACCAGGGCTGAAAGGGAGGGAGGGTAGTGAAGACAATTTTTGACTCACTTGGTTGTGTTTGGTTTCAGTTCATTACCCAACAAACCCAGGGGTGCACACTGAAACACCTGGTGAGAGTCTTAAAGACCAGACACTTAAGGAAAAGAAGTGGAGCTCTAGGCCACCCTACCCCGATGGCCACAAAAACTTAGGAGTCGGCAAGATGGCGCTGCCCAAGTTGCCAGTGAGTTAACTCCTGTGATCTCAAATCGCCAGACCTCTAAATTCCAATTGTGAGCCCAGCACAGATCTCCTTAGGGACCAAATCACCTTATATTTGAAAAGGTAGAAAGCATCTGTGTGTGTGTGTGTGTGTGTGTGTGTGTGTGTGAGAGAGAGAGAGAGAGAGAGAGAGAGAGAGAGAGAGAGAAGGAGAGGGACAGAAGAGGGTTTCTCTCTGAAAACTTCCCAGTGCACCAAACACTCTGCAACATTAGCAAGCACATGGTTCAACCCTTGCCCCTCAGCTTCACTGCCACGTATTGTTGGGTGAAATCACTTGAGCCCCAACCATGCCTCTGGGAAGGGGGCAGAGGGAGAGGCTGGGTAGAGTATAATGAGATGATTTTAAAGCCCTGTTAACTTTTTCCATTTTAACTGATATTTCTGGATGAGGCACCAGCTCTCTTGGGAGGCCAGTTCTAAGGCATTCCATGGAGCCCAAAGACAGCTGTAAAAGACTAGCTTGGGGCAGAGCTGCTGGGGAAAGAGTCGCACTTGAATTTCCAGCTATTCCAAGTCCCAATTCGGAAGGCTACAATTAGGGGAGGAGGCTGCCTCTTTACTCCCCAGTCCCATCAGGAACACAGTATGGAATGACCTCAGAATACTCCCTACCTCTTATGGTTTGAGAACCAGGATTTCTTGCTTATTAGTACTGAGGACATATTAATACCCTAATGAAGGCGGAGAGGGGTTGACTCCATTTACAGGGATCACCTGGGCAGAAGGCAGTAGGGCTGGACTTCAGAAGCAGCTCTGCTAGAAATCAAGCCCATGTGTTTCTCCCCGCTGCCCAGTGTACCAGCACAGGACAAGTCTCCGGGATTGCAAAGGTGAATGAGATATCGTTCCTACCCCTAGGAGCTCAGATAGAAACAAAGGTTTAGGGTATCTTAGGGAGCTGTCATTTTAATTCCATTACAGATCCATTCAGGCCTGAAGCAAGCTCTTTGAGTGAGAGAGTCTCCTTATACCTCAACGTTTGCACCCATGAAATGAGGTATCATGCCTACCATCCACTAAAATGTACCTTTTAATGGGCTCAAGGATTTACAAGACATTCTAGGGCCCTAGGCACTATGTCAATACAGAGTGCCACTCCTATTATGAACAGGTAGTAGCTACCACTACATCGAACATTTAAGTCTGATGCTCTGTGCATTAGTGAAACGACTTCTGACTTCATTTGGCAAGTAAAGTGACCTCATACCAGCTACCACAGCACAAACTGACAGGGGCTGGGTAACCAGATGTGAAGAGATTTTGAAGTGCTGATTCCAGCAGGACTCGTGCTCATAAGGAAAAGACCTAACTGAATCACAAGAAAAATGGAAATGGAGTAGAGGCGAAATCTTCGTACCCACATGCCGGGTCAGGAGAAATTCACAGGTAACAATCTGGAGTGGGTGAAAGAAATCATCCGAATCTTTAGCCACGTAGGTTTTCATCTCCTGATCTGAATTCACACAGCAGCGGGGCTCTACAGATGCTCAACAGCTGCCCAGCTCCATCCCAAGGCAGGTAAAACTGCCCCTGGGCAGAGTGTGTGCTGAACCAAGTCAACAAACTCCGGGCCTGTCTCCCACGGGAGACTGCAGACGTCAGAGGGGCTCTGGCTTAGCGTGCCACAGGAGGGCTGTGTAGAAAGAGAGTCTGGTCAAGGCTCTGGAAAGCCCTGTGGAGTCTGTGGGGAACAATAAGAATGCAGAATATAAATGTAAGCTGCAGGCTGATGGGCCCATTAGGAATTAGGGCAGTCTTTGAAAGGAATCTGCGGAGATGATGCAAAACACCAAGCATGTGACCCAAATCGTGGCAGGGCATATTGGAGGGAGAGGGGAATGGGAATGAGACATTTTCTAATCTGATTAGTCTGAAGTTTCCCCTGAGTGTGGAGAAGGGTCAGTGCACAATTAGAGGCAAAGTTAGACTGCTTAGCGGCTCAGAGGGATGACCTCCTCAGAGCTAAGCCGGGCTCAGAGGCGGATGTGATCTGAGACTGAACCGGCTTCGCAACGAGTTGGGGAATCGTCTTTCTGCCTTTAATGTCAAATCGTCAAGGCAAAGACAAAACAGTCTGCTGAGAGGATGAGAGGATGATGACTTGGTGGCCTCAGTGCTGGATAGGAAACATCTAGGTCCCCCGGAGGCCAGGCTCCCACATTACTGGACTTTCCAGGACAACTCATCCTCGAGGCCATCAAGAGATAATCTAATAAACATCCGCAGCTTCCTGACTAGAAGACAGCTTAATGTGTGAAAGGCATTCAGATCCAACTGTTTAAAAACAAGGCTTCCTCTATGTGGAAGGATGCAGGTCTCTTCCAGTTCATTTCTAAGTCAGAGTGTGTGGTCTACGGTCCCTGATGGAAACTCCTCTCCTAGTCCCCGGTCAGTACTTAGTACCAGGTGCTATGGCACTGGGGAATTTATGTACGTTATCTCAAGTCACTCTGAGAACCGCGAGGAAGTAGGTGGTGTTATCTCATTCTAGAGGTAAGGAATCTGGGGTTCAGGCAGGTCAAAAATCTTGCACAAGATTACACAGCTAGCAAGTAGATTCAAAGAATATAGGAGACAAGGTAGGGGTAAAACTGTCAAGATGTGACAGGCCACTGCTTATTTTTAGGCAGTAAATCAAACAGGTTAGAAGCAGGTCTCTGTATCTAAGTGGATCAAATGTCTAGTCACAAGTCTTCATTACAAGGTAAGAGACAAAAAAAGGAAACATAAATAGTGCGGTGAGAATCCTTAGGAGGAGATAATCACCGCCAGGCAAGCAAATCCAAGAGGGCTTCATGGATACGGTGCTATTTGAAACGGGTCATAAAGAACAAGCTTTCAGCGGGTGAAGAAAATTGGAAGCTAGTTCCTACTGAAGAAACAGCAAGAGAAAAGGCAAAAAAGTGGGAATGCAGGAGGAATACATGTGAAATGCTAAATGAGCCATTTGGCTGGACTGTTGGGAATGAGAAGACGAGCTTTGGGAATGTGATAACTGTGGAGAAACTGAGCTCCTAAGCCTGCCTATTTCATCTCAGGTCCTTTACACTGGGATGGCCTATTTATCCCTCATACTGCTGCTAGCAAATGAAAGCAAATAGAGCTGATAGTCTAGAAGATAACCCCAGGTCAATCCAATGCATATACACACATCCAACTGAATTGGCCTCTTCTTGATTCCCCTCCTGATACCTTGGACTCTAGTTGTCCCACATGGGATTTAGTTTTGTCTGCTTCCTTTTGTTTCTTTTTTTGTCTCAGATGAGGACTCCCCACTCCAGCCCCTGCTTGAGAATAAATGCCCTAGTGGCAACCCTAAGCCCCACAATGGAGAAGGGGGAGAAGGAGCTCAAAGCTAAGGAGTTTGGTCATTCCTCAGAGAACAAAGAAATGGTACAGAAGGCTTATGAATAGAAGAGTGACACTATGATATTCTTGCTCTTAGAAGGTACTTAGCTGCAAGACGTAAAGATGGATTTAAAAATTTAGAGGCCATTGGAAGAAAGACCAATGTGGAAGCCCTGCCAACAGTCAAGAAGAAAGGTGGGTCAGAACAAGAGTGAAGATGGCGGGAATGGAGGGGAGAGAGTAGATGCAAGGAGTAGAAAGGAGGTAGGACTGTCAAGACATTCTAATCTACTGGCTAGTTGTAGACAATAATTCAAAATGGTTAGAAGCAGAAGATGTGCATTTTAAAGGTTCAGGGGTTAAGTCACAGCTCTTCTTTTTCTAGACTACGTGACTTTAGGCAAAATTTTATCTCTCTAGACCTCAGCATCCTCTTGTAAGATAGGATAATAGCTCTGACCTCACCAAGTTGTCCTCACAAAGTAAATGAGGTAATGTATTCAAAGCAATGATAACAATGCCTAGAACACAGCCCCAAATGTCAGAATTATCAAGATAAGTATGCTGCGGGGGGGGGGGGGGGGGGGGGGCCAGCCCGCGGAAGCAAAAAAAAAGCCCAGAGGGGGGGGGGGGGGGGGGGGGGGGGGGGGCTGGAGTCATGCCACGGTAAGCATAAAAGATGACCAGAGTCTGGGTGGCTAGGAGGGTGGTGCCAGGAAGTCAAGAGTCAGGTTCAGTACAAGAAGTGAGGTGTTTCAGAAAGCAGTTGACTGTGCTTCCCTTTTGCAACATCAGAATCTCTGCACTTTACATCTAGTGTTCTAGCAGGACAGAGCTCTGTGCTAATAACACGAGGTGCTCTTACTGCATGTCCGTAGCCATTAGAAACTACTGCTTTGAAAAATCTGCCCTAAATTTTACATCTAAGACTCTCATAACCAATGAGTTTGTACATTTTCATTTTGTCCCAGGAATCTGTGTGCATATAAGTGTATCTTAATGTTAAAAAGATAAAATGATACTTCATAATAGGCTCCCTAACATTCAAAATCATGACTCAGTTTTCCTTTTTAACACTTAAATGGAGATGTGTCATCGGTAATAAATAAAAAGTCAAGGGTAAATCAAGGGCAATTAAAGGTAGATGTAAAACCAGGAATAGGGCTTCCCTGGTGGCGCAGTGGTTGAGAGTCCGCCTGCCGATGCAGGGGACACAAGTTCGTGCCCCGGTCCGGGAAGATCCCACATGCCGCGGAGCGGCTGGGCTCGTGAGCCATGGCCGCTGAGCCTGCGCGTCCGGAGCCTGTGCTCCACAACAGGAGAAGCCACAACAGTGAGAGGCCCGCGCACCGCAAAAAAACCAAAAAACAAACAAACAAAAAACCAGGAATAGTCTCTGAAACAAAAATATGCAGGACATTGCCCATGAGGGTGGAGTTCTCACTTACCTGGAGAGTAAGGATCCCAGAAGATCATCATTCAAAGGTAATCAGGAGGACCTGCACAGCCTTTTGATGTCTTTGCTGGGTAATAATTTTTCCCTGCATTAAAACAAAGTAAATGGGCTTGTATATACTTTGTGTCTCTTGAGTAACAATTACACTCTATAGGAAAGAAAACACAGATGTGTCCTAAAAGCATGCACCTGGAAATAAGTATGAAAACTGGTACTGGAATCACAGTAAGGAAAAACAGTAATACTGCATTTCACCAACTGTTTTTCCATTTCACAAGTCACTAGATTCTGTCCTTACAAAGGCCTTTCCATCAAGATTCAGATTCTTGGTTGGTGATAGTACAGCCTATTAAGGCTGTAGCCACGAGTGTTGCTCTAAGTAATCGATCTGCATTCTTGACCACTAGTCAAAAATGGTTCTGATATTTGAAAACATCTCTTAATCTGACAGGCATCTAGAGCCTCCAACACAAGTATTATATGACTGGAGGGTGTTTTTCTAGTCTTTTCCTTGGACCCAAACCTTATAACCTAGAAGCCCCAACCGGGGCCTTAACATTCACCTCAATTTTTTCTCCAGACCAGCCCAACAGTCATTTTCCCCAGCCTGCTGAGGGCACAGAAATGCTTGTCCAATGTTCTAACTCAGACAGTGTTCTTCCAGGCATCAGGCAAAATTAGAACCAACAGGAAAGAAAGTGCGCTTCTTTCTTTGCAGTAGTTTATAAAATGATAGGAGAATGTTTATGTCTAGAATTGGAGCTTGTTGGATCTGGAGAACCTCAGAGTTGTCTGATCAACTAGCCCCATTTTCCCAGGAGGTGTTCCTTTAGTGAAGGAGGGTCACAATTCTCACCCTGGGAAGGGGTACCACTAGGGTGGAAGGCAAGGCCAGGGTCATGCAAAGCTCAGGCCACACATCCTCCAGGAGGCTCAGAGAAGCTTAAAGATTCAAGGAAAAATACCATCTTTATAACAACTCAACAAGGGTGTATTATGGATTAGGAAAAAAACTATTCACAACTAAAATAAACTATGGGACCTTCAACGATATTTAGGGTATGTAGGTAGCCACTTGGGGTGCAGACTTCAGGTTTGGGGATGAAGGAAGGGGTCATGGGGGAAAGAGATGGTAGTGGTCTGTAGTAATAAAATCAGAGGCTAGAGTTTGATCTAAGGTTTTCTAATTCCAGTTGAGTATTCTGTCCCCCCCACTATATCAGTCTGTGGATAAGATGAACACCAAAACATATTAAGATGGAGCTCCAGTTGTTTGTAACAGTGACTTAATAAAGCTCAATGCAAACACGATAAATGTATTCGAAATAGATTATGCTGAGCTTCATTATCTTCAAGGAGAAATAATTTCAAAGAAATTCTATAGAAAGTATACTTGCAAATCCCCTGTTCTGTGTATTATAAAAGTCACACTTATAAATCCCACTTATCACTAAAATAATGTAAAGAGACGACATCTCAGAATTAAACCTTCTAACATTGATTTACTATGTTTCAATTGAAAACCTCTAGAAACCAATTAAAAGAAAATGCAAAGGGGCAATCCTATTCTTTTGAAGATACAGGGCCTCCCCTATTCCATCAACAAGCAAAGCTCACCATCCATCACTATGAAATATCTGTACCCAGATAATCTCCAAAAATGATTTAAGGTGGCTTTGCTACATGGTGGAGTATGAGAAGACATGTCAATTTTCTTTTTGCCCTTTTTGATAAAATACAAATTCCTTCATTAGTCAGGTTCACAGAAACGTAAATGATTTATTAGAATCAATAAAATAAAAGCTTACTTTTCCCGATCTTGGTATACACAGGTAGCAATGAGTCTTTCAAAATTCTCAAAAGTATTTTTCTTGAGCTGTTCATGGGCCTGTGCAATTAGGACATTCGTATCTGGACGGGGATCCTCAGGCACCTGGTAGTGACGTGCAATGGTTATAACTTCTTAGTCTGTGAGTTTCCCGACAGACGCATCATTATTTCTCTGTAAAGAAAATGGAAAAACACTCAAGAAATTATATCTAAGACTATTTTACCTTTCTTTCTATTAAAAATATCCAAATCCCACTTTACAAGACTTTACCAACTGCCCAGAGACAGGTTATTATTTTTCTTTAATTTAATTTCTCTACCTATGAGCAACAGGAAGGCACTCATGCTAGAATGGAAAACAGTAAGCACAACAGCTTATAAATAAAATGGCACTTTGCCCAGAGTCAAACTTCTACCACATAACAGCCTACAACCAGGAAGTAAATTCTTAAAGTCCTCGAATGGTCAAAAATCCTGTGACTAAATACGTGATTTCATTCAATACCTATTAATCTTACTGTATACAAAATAGTAACAGACTTGGGGTTCTGTTTTCCCAGGGTATAAAGCTTATAAATCAGTAAGTTAGAAAGGTGTTTTGGAGATGGGGAAAGCAATTATGCACATTTCTGTAGTAAAAAGTAAAAACTGACACACCCTACCAGTGAGAGAAAAAAGTGAAAAGTGAAAAGAACTGTGTAAAGGTACACTTGAGTCTTTAGAAGGCAAATGGCACTGATATCATTTGGCAGAGCAAACAAACAAACAGACAACAACAAAAAAACAAATGACAGCAACACATTCACAATGAGGCCTCAAAGCTTAACAAATTGGCTGACATGTTTTCAATATATCCGCTATGTGAAAGCCATAACCCATGCAACAGGCATTAGAAAGAATTACATCAAAATGGATAAAATGCAAACTGTTATGGTGGTTAAATGAATAAGCTCCCACCATCTAGAAAATCTACTTACTGGAAAAAAATTCAGTTCCCAAGAATCCCAAATAAATGAGGGAATACAAGATTTGTTCTTCTGTTATAGACTGGTCTTTTGGAATAATATGGTTTTTAGTTCTTTTAAATATTTCTTGTCATTTTCACTATCATTTAAGAGATCTATAGGTTCTTCTGGTCAAGAATTTCCTTAGATAAGAGTGTAGGAAAGCCCACAGCTATGATGTTGACCTACCTGAAGGAACTGTATTTCACCTACATCCACTTATTAGGGTCTCTGGGGTTTTTGTTTTGTTTTGCTTTGCTTTTGTTTTTTTAACGGGAAATGGAGGCCAAATTCAACCAAGAGGACCCCACCATTGCAGCAAGTCAGTGTGGATTAGACGATCAATCAGTAACATTGGCCGGGGGCTCACTATCTGGAAAACACTGTAGTCACTTTGGCATCTGAACTTTTCAGAGTCTGTAATCTATTTGGGCTGTCCAGGCATCTAGATGAGCTCCCTAGCTACTAACTGGGAGGGCCACTTGAATGAACTGAGTAATAATAATAACCCTCACCACTTGTTGAGTTCTTGCTATGTGCCAGGTCCTGTGCTGCTGGGTCCTTTTGGCATGGATCATCTCATCTGGCCCAGAAGGTAGATACTAGTATTAGCCCCATGTTACAGATGAGAACACTGAGGCAGAGAAATGTGAAGTAATATGTCCAATGTCACGAAGTCAGAATGCAAACCCCTGCAGTCTGGCTCCAGAGCCCATGCTCCTGCATACTATTCTGTTCCTCTTCTGTTGGGACGCAGAAGAAAGAGTGACCACATGGAGTGGGGCTCATTCAGGGAAAGCTGAAGACAGTGGCTTTTGAGCTGATTTTTTTAACAGACCTCTCTATTCCCTTTTCCGTCCATGACCTGTGCTTGGAGGGCTATCACTAACCCGCATAAATAAGTAAGAGAAAGTAATTTCAGAAACTCTGAGTCACCAACCGTCTCTGACAGAGAGCCAAGTGACCACGGAGGAACCACTCCAAGGGAAGCCCCTGGCTCATTTACAACACTGGTCATGGAATAATCAGTCATGACACATGCACAGAATTGAACACTACGCAACCATGAAAAGTAGGCTGTTGACTGGTATTAATTGGTATGAAAGACATCCATGCTATGTTGATAAATGTAGTATGATCCCAATGAAACTAAAGATACCGGTACATATTGACATATATATGCACAGAAAAAAAGACTGGAAGGATACATACCAAAACATCTATAGCATCATCCCTGATTGCTGAGCTTTCTTTATATATAGGTATAAAAATGATTTTATATCTATATATAAAATGTCTGCTTTTTCTGAATTTTTATAATTATCAAATATTACTTTTTTTTTTTTTTTTTTTTTTTGCGGTACGTGGGCCTCTCACTGTTGTGGCTTCTCCCGTTGCAGAGCACAGGCTCCGGACGCGCAGGCTCAGCGGCCATGGCTCACGGGCCTAGCTGCTCCATGGCATGTGGGATCTTCCTGGACTGGGGCACGAACCCGTGTCCCCTGCATCGGCAGGCAGACTCTCAACCACTGCGCCACCAGGGAAGCCCCAAATATTACTTTTATCATCAGAAAAATACCCATTTGAAATCTTTTTCTTTTTGAGGATAGAAAACGGCATGAAGAAGAAGTTGGCACACTCCCAAGGGCGAGGGAAAAGAGCGTTTGCAGTAATAACTAGAAACTTACTATGTACATTTAACTAAACCTGCTCTAGCCCCACCAGGTCATAAAAGTTTATTTTCCTCTAGAGGGGTGGGATAGGGAGGGTGGGAGGAAGACGCAAGAGGGAGGACGTATGGGGATATATGTATATGCATAGCTGATTCATTTTGTTATAAAGCAGAAACTAACACACCATTGTAAAGCAATTATACTCCAATAAAGATGTTTAAAAAAAAAGTTTATTTTCCTTTTCATTGGATAAACTGAAATTATCCTGACCTCACTGCAGTGAAAATTTATATCTGCTGTGTTCTGCATGCCTGGGTTTTAAACACCTCAGTATTCCACTGCTTTCCATGTCTTTTCTTTTTAAATTTTATTATTTTTTAACAACTTTATTGGAGTATAATTGCTTTACAATGGTGTGTTAGTTTCTGCTTTATAACAAAGTGAATCAGCTATACATATACATATATCCCCATATCTCCTCCCTCTTGTGTCTCCCTCCCACTCTCCCTATCCTACCCCTCTAGGTGGTCACAAAGCATGGAGCTGATCTCCCTGTGCTATGTGGCTGCTTCCCACTGGCTGTCTATTTTACATTTGATAGTATATATGTATGTCCATGCTACTCTCTCACTTCGTGCCAGCTTACCGTTCCCCCTCCCCATGTACTCAAGTCCATTCTCTACATCTGTGTCTTTATTCCTGTCCTGCCCCTAGGTTCTTCAGAACCATTTTTTTTTCTTTAGACTCCATATATATGTGTTAGCATACGGTATTGGTTTTTCTTTTTCTGACTTACTTCACTCTGTATGACAGTCTCTAGGTCCATCCACCTCACTACAAATAACTCAATTTCGTTTCTTTTTTATGGCTGAGTAATATTCCATTGTATATATGTACTCCATCTTCTTTAACCATTCAGCTGTCGATGGACACTTAGGTTGCTTCCACGTCCTGGCTATTGTAAATAGAGCTGCAATGAACATTGCTGTACATGACTCTTTTTGAATTATGGTTTTCTCAGGGTATATGCCCAGTAGTGGGATTGCTGGGTCATATGGTAGTTCTATTTTTAGTTTTTTAAGGAAGCTCCATGCTGTTCTCCATAGTGGCTGTATCAATTTACATTCCCACCAACAGTGCAAGACGGCTCCCTTTTCTCCACACCTTCTCCAGCATTTATTGTTTCTAGAGTTTTTGATGGCCATTCTGACCAGTGTGAGGTGATACCTCATTGCAGCTTTGATTTGCATTTCTCCAATGATTAGTGATGTTGAGCATCCTTTCATGTGTTTGTTGGCAATCTGTATATCTTCTTTGGAGAAATGTCTATTTAGGTCTTTGGCCCATTTTTGGACTGGGTTGTTTGTTTTTTTGATATTGAGCTGCATGAGCTGCTTGTATATTTTGGAGATTAATCCTTTGTCAGTTGCTTCATTTGCAAATATTTTCTCCCATTCTGAGGGTTGTCTTTTTGTCTTGTTTATGGTTTCCTTTGCTGTGGAAAAGCTCTTAAGTTTCATTAGGTCCCATTTGTTTATTTTTATTTTTATTTCCATTTCTACAGGAGGTGGGTCAAAAAAGATCTTGCTGTGATGTATGTCATAGAGTGTTCTGCCTATGTTTTCCTCTAGGAGTTTTAGAGTGTCTGGCATTACATTTAGGTCTTTAATCCATTTTGAGTTTATATTTGTGTATGGTGTTAGGGAGTGTTCTAATTAATTTCATTCTGTTACATGTAGCTGTCCAGTTTTCCCAGCACCACTTATTGAAGAGGCTGTCTTTTCTCCATTGTATATTCTTGCATCCTTTAGCAAAGATAAGGTGACCATATGTGTGTGGGTTCATCTCTAGGCTTTCTATCTTGCTCCACTGATCTATATTTCTGTTTTTGTGCCAGTACCATACTGCCTTAATTACTGTAGCTTTGTAGTATAGTCTGAAGTCAGGGAGCCTGATTCCTCCAGCTCCATTTTTCACTCTCAAGATTGCTTTGGCTACTCAGGGTCTTTTTTGTTTCCATACAAATTGTGAAATTTTTTGTTCTAGTTCTGTGAAAAATGCCAGTGGTAGTTTGATAGGGATTGCTCTGAATCTGTAGATTGCTTTGGGTAGTACAGTCATTTTCAGAATGTTGATTCTTCCAATCCAAGAACATGGTATATCTTTCCATCTATTTGTATCATCTTTAATTTCTTTCATCAGTGTCTTATAGTTTTCTGCATACAGGTCTTTTGTCTCCTTAGGTAGGTTTATTCCTAGGTATTTTATTCTTTTTGTTGCAATGGTAAATGGGAGTGTTTCCTTAATTTCTCTTTCAGATTTTTCATCATTAGTGTATAGGAATGCAAGAGATTTTTGTGCATTAATTTTATATCCTGCTACTTTACCAAATTCATTGATTAGCTCTAGTAGTTTTCTGGTAGCATCTTTGGGATACTCTAGGTATAGCATCATGTCATCTGCAAACAGTGACTGTTTACATCTTCTTTTCCAATTTGGATTCCTCTTATTTCTTTGTCTCCTCTGATTGCTGTGGCTAAAACTTCCAAAACTATGTTGAATAATAGTGGTGAGAGTGGGCAACTTTGTCTTGTTCCTGATCTTAGTGGAAATGGTTTCAGTTTTTCACCATTGAGAATGTTGTTGGCTGTGGGTTTGTCATATATGGCCTTTATTATGTTGAGGTAAGTTCCCTCTATGCCTACTTTCTGGAGGGTTTTTATCATAAATGAGTGTTGAATTTTCTTGAAAACTTTTTCTGCATCTATTGAGATGATCATATGGTTTTTCTCCTTCAATTTGTTAATATGGTTTATCACATTGATTGATTTGCATATATTGAAGAATCCTTGCATTCCTGGGATAAATCCCACTTGATCATGGTGTATGATCCTTTTACTGTGCTGTTGGATTCTGTTTGCTAGTATTTTGTTGAGGATTTTTGCATCTATGTTCATCAGTGATATTGGTACGTAGTTTTCTTTTTTTGTGAAATCTTTGCCTGGCTTTGGTATAAGGGTGATGGTGGCCTCGTAGAATGAGTTTGGGAGTGTTCCTCCCTCTGCTATACTTTGGAAGAGTTTGAGAAGGATAAGTGTTAGCTCTTCACTAAATATTTGATAGAATTCACCTGTGAATCCAGCTGGTCCTGGGTTTTTGTTTGTTGGAAGATTTTTAATCACAGTCTCAATTTCAATGCTTGTGATTGGTCTGTTTATATTTTCTATTTCTTCCTGGTTCAGTCTCAGGAGGTTGTGTTTTTCTAAGAATTTGCCCATTTCTTCCATGTAGTCCATTTTATTGGCGTATACTTGCTTGTAGTAATCTCTCATGATCCTTTGTATTTCTGCAGTGTCAGTTGTTACTTTTTTTTCATTTCTAATTCTATGGATTTGAGTCTTCTCCCTTTTTTTCTTAATGAGTCTGGTTAATGGTTTATCAATTTTGTTTATCTTCTCAAAGAACCAGCTTTTAGTTTCATTGATCTTAGCTATTGTTTCCTTCATTTCTCTTTCATTTATTTCTGATCTGATCTTTATGATTTCTTTCCTTCTGCTAACTTTGGGGGTTTTTTGTTCTTCTTTCTCTAATTGCTTTAGCTGTAAGGTTAGGTTGTTTATTTGAGATGTTTCTTGTTTCTTGAGGTAGGATTGTATGGCTATAGACTTCCCTCTTACAACTGCTTTTGCTGCATCCCATAGGCTTTGGGTCGTCGTGTTTTCATTGTCATTTGTTTCTGGGTATTTTTTGATTTCCTCTTTGATTTCTTCAGTGATCTCTTGGTTATTTAGTAGTGTTTTGTTTAGCCTCCATGTGTTTATATTTTTTACAGATTTTTCCCTGTAAATGATATCTAGTCTCATAGCATTGAGGTCAGAAAAGATACTTGATACGATTTCAATTTTCGTAAATTTACCAAGGCTTGGTTTCTGACCCAAGAGATGATCTATCCTGGAGAATGTTCCATGAGCACTTGAGAAGAAAATGTATTCTGTTGTCTTGGATGGAATGTCCTATCAATATCAGTTAAGTCCATCTTGTTTAATGTATCATTTAAAGCTTGTGTTTCCTTATTTATTTTCATTTTGGATGATTTGTCCATTGGTGAAAGTGGGGTGTTAAAGTCCCCTTCTATGATTTTGTTACTGTGGATTTCCCCTTTTATGGCTGTTAGCATTTGCCTTAAGCATTGAGGTGCTCCTATGTTGGGTGCATAAATATTTACAATTGTCATATCTTCTTCTTGGATTGATCCCTTGAACATTATGTAGTATCCTTCTTTGTCTCTTGTAATAGTCTTTGTTTTAACGTCTATTTTGTCTGATATGAGAATTGCTACTCTAGCTTTCTTTTGATTTCCATTTGCATGGAATATCTTTTTCCATCCCTTTACTTTCAGTCTGTATGTGTCCCTTGGTCTGAAGTGGGTCTCTTGTAGACAGCGTATATACGGGTCTTGTTTATTTATTTATTTTTTTTGCGGTACGCGGGCCTCTCACTGTTGTGGCCTTGACTGTTGCGGAGCACAGGCTCCGGACGCACAGGCTCAGTGGCCATGGCTCACGGGCCTAGCCGCTCTGTGGCATGTGTGATATTCCTGGACTGGGGCACGAACCCGTGTCCCCTGCATTGGCAGGCGGACTCTCAACCACTGCGCCACCAGGGAAGCCACGGGTCTTGTTTTTGTATCCATTCAGCCAGTCTGTGTCTTTTGGTTGGAGCATTTAATCCATTTACATTTATGGTAGTTACTGATATGTGTGTTCCTATTACCATTTTCTTAATTGTTCTGGGTTTGTTATTGTAGGTCTTTTCCTTCTCTTGTGTTTCCTGCCTAGAGAAGTTCCTTTAGTATTTGTTGTGAAGCTGGTTTGGTGGTTCTGAATTCTCTTAGCTTTTGCTTGTCTGTAAAGGTTTTAATTTCTCCATTGAATCTGAATGAGGTCCTTGCTGGGTAGACCAGTCTTGGTTGTAGGTTTTTCTCTTTCATCACTTTAAATATGTCCTGCCACTCCCTTCTGCCTTGCAGAGTGTCTGCTGAAAGATCAGCTGTTAACCTTATGGGGATTCCCTTGTATGTTATTTGTTACTTTTACCTTGCTGATTTTAATATTTTTTCTTTGTATTTAATTTTTGATAGTTTGGTTAATATGTGTCTTGGTGTGTTTCTCCTTGGATTTATCCTGTATGGGACTCTGTGTTTCCTGGACTTGATTAACTAGTTCCATTCCCATATTAGGGAAGTTTTCAACTGTAATCTCTTCGAATATTTTCTCAGTCCCTGTCTTTTTCTCTCCTTCTTCTGGGACACCTATAATTTGAATGTTGGTGTGTTTTTTTTTTTTTATATATATATAAATTTATTTATTTATTTATTTTTGGCTGCATTGGGTCTTCATTGCTGCACACGGGCTTTCTCTAGTTGCGGCGAGCGGGGGCTACTCTTCGCTGCGGTACGCAGGCTTCTCATTACAGTGGCTTCTCTTGTTGTGGAGCACGGGCCCTACAGCACAGGCTCAGTAGTTGTGGTGCTTGGGCTTAGTTGCTCCCCAGCACGTGGGATCTTCCCGGACCAGGGCTCGAACCCGTGTCCCCTGCATTGGCAGGCAGATTCTTAACCACTGCGCCACCAGGGAAGCCCTGAATGTTGGTGTGTTTAATGTTGTCCCAGAGGTCTCTGAGATGGTCCTCAATTCTTTTCATTCTTTTTTCTTTATTCTGCTGTGCAGTAGTTATTTCCACTATTTTATCTTCCAGGTCACTTATCTGTTCTTCTGTCTCAGTTATTCTGCTATTGATTCCTTCTAGAGAATTTTTAATTTCATTTATTTTGTTGTTCATCATTGTTTGCTCTTTAGTTCTTCTAGGTCCTTGTTAAATGTTTCTTGTATTTTCTCTATTCTATTTCCAATATTTTGCATCATCTTTACTATCATTACTCTGAATTCTTTTCAGGTAGACTGCCTATTTCTTCTTCCTGTGTTTGGTCTGGTGGGTTTTTACCTTGCTCCTTCGTCTGCTGTGTGTTTTCCTGTCTTCTCCTTTTGCTTAACTTACTGTGTTTGGGGTCTCCTTTTCTCAGGCTGCAGGTTCATAGTTCCTGTTGTTTTTGGTGTCTGCCCCCAGTAGGTAAGGTTGATTCAGTGGGTTGTGTAGGCTTCCTGGTGGAGGGGACTTGTGCCTGAGTTCTGGTGGGTGAGGCTGGATCTTGTCTCTCTGGTGGGCAGGACTGTGTCTGTTGGTGTGTTTTGGGGTGTCTGTGAACTTATTATGATTTTAGGCAGCCTCTCTGCTAATGGGCAGGGTTGTGTCCCTGTCCTGCTAGTTTTTTGGCATAGAGTGTTCAGCACTGTAGCTTGCTGGATGTTGAGTGGAGCTGGGTCATAGCGTTGAGATGGAGATCTCTGAGAGAGCTTTCGCCGTTTGATATTACATGGGGCCGGGAGGTCTTTGGTGGGCCAGTGTCCTGAACTTGGCTCTTACCCCCTCAGAGGCTCAGGCCTGATGCCTGTCTGGAGCACCAAGGCTCTGTCAGCCACCAGCTCAGAAGAAAAAGGAGGGAATAAAAAAAGAAAGAAAGAAAGAAAGAAAGTAAAATAAAATAATTAAAATAAACAATTAAAACATTAAAAATTATTTAAAATGAAAAATTATAAAAGTAATAAAAATAAGAAAGAAAGAGCAATCAAACCAAAACACAAGTCCACCAATGATAAAAAGAGCTGAAAAGTATACTTAAAAAAAAACAGTGGGGGGTGGGGGTCACGGTGTGATGAATTGGGTGATCGGGATTGACATGTATACACTGATGTGCATAAAATGGATGACTAATAAGAACCTGCCGTATAAAAAATAAATTAAAAAAAATACATTATGGATAGATAAGTATAAGCAAAATAGCTTTAATCTTGGGATTATATTATAACCTGTCATCACATAGCATTTTGTTAAGGCACAAGACTTCTAAGAAGTGTTAGTAGAGATAAATAATACCAGAGACCCAACCTTGTTAAGCAGCATTTGTTTCTACATCAAATGACAGGACAGACTTATGTCATCTTCCTTGTCAAATGCTGTATTTACTTTTACAATGTTCCAACTTCGTTACTGAAAGATCCTGTACCCATTTTCTTCTTGGGGAATGAATAACCATAAAATAATAATTTGTTTAAGTGTTAGAAGTGTTATAAATAATAAAGTAATTTCAATGATCTGTAAAAAAACTCCAAAAAAAAGCAAAAAAACCGATAGAACCCTAGGACAAATGGTAAAAGCAAAGGTATACAGACAAAATCACACAAAGAAGCATACACACACATACTCACAAAAGGAGAAAAAGGAAAAAATATATATATATTAAAAAAAAGGAAGAGAGCAACCAAATCAGTAAACAAATCTACCAATGATAATAAGCTCTAAATACTATACTAAGATAAACATAAAACCAGAAACAAATTAGATGCAGAAAGCAAACCCCAAGTCTACAGCTGATCCCAAAGTCCACTGCCTCAATTTTGGGATGATTCATTGTCTATTCAGGTATTCCACAGACTCAGGGTACATCAAGTTGATTGTGGAGATTTAATCTGCTGCTCCTGAGGCTGCTGGGAGAAATTTCCCTTTCTCTTCTTTGTTCGCACAGCTCCTGGGGTTCAGCTTTGGATTTGGCCCCGCCTCTGCTTGTAGATCGCCTGAGGGCATCTGCTCCCCACTCAGACAGGACAGGGTTAAAGGAGCAGCTGATTAGGGGGCTCTGGCTCACTCAGGCTGGGGGGAAGGAGGGGTATGGAGTGTGGGGCAAGCCTGCGGCAGCAGAGGTCAGCATGACATTGCACCAGCCTGAGGCGTGCCGTGTGTTCTCCCGGGGAAGTTGTCCCTGGATCCCGGGACCCTGGCAGTGGCAGGCCGCACAGGCTCCCGGGAGGGGAGTTGCAGAGAGTGACCTGTGCTTGTACACAGGCTTCTTGGTGGCCGCAGCAGCAGCCTTAGCGTCTCACGCCTGTCTCTGGGGTTCGTGCTGATAGCCGCAGCTTGCGCCCGTCTCTGGAGCTCATTTAGGCAGTGCTCTGAATCCCCTCTCGTCACGCACCCTGAAACAATAGTCTCTTGCCTCTTAGGCAGGTCCAGACTTTTTCCCAGACTCCCTCCTGGCTAGCTGTGGCGACTAGCCCCCTTCAGGCTGTGTTCACGCCGCCAACCCCAGTCCTCTCCCTGGGATCCGACCAAAACCCGAGCCTCAGCTCCCAGCCCCGCCCGCCCCGGTGGGTGAGCAGACAAGCCTCTCAGGCTGATGAGTACCGGTCAGCACGGATCCTCTGTGCGGGAATCTCTCTGCTTTGCCCTCCGCACCCCTGTTGCTGCGCTCTCTACCATGGCTCCGATGCTTCCCTCCTCCACCACCTGCAGTCTCCGCCCGCGAAGGGGCTTCCTAGTGTGTGGAAACCTTTCCTCTTTCACAGCTTCCTCCCACTGGTGCAGGTCCCATCCCTATTCTTTTGTCTGTTTTTTCTTTTTTCTTTTGCCCTACCCAGGTACGTGGGGAGTTTCTTGCCTGTTGGGAAGTCTGAGGTCTTCTGCCAGTATTCAGTAGGTGTTCTGTAGGAGTTGTTCCACATGTAGATGTGTTTCTGATGTATTTGTAGGGAGGAAGGTGATCTCCACGTCTTACTCCTCCGCCATCTTGAAGCTATCTCGCTTTCCATGTCTTTATGTGAGGATTCCAAACAAGCTGCCCCACACTTAAAGCCGCCCTCAGTCGTGCAGGACACCAGGGGCCCCTGAGTGGCGGCCAGGGTGGCTGCTGCACCCACACGAGCCAGGTCCTGGCACCAGCGATCCCAGTCAGGCAGTGCAAGCCTCGCCCTACTAAACCCTTTGCCCTGTGTTTGCCACGTGTCCCTTCTTTAGGACCCACCTCACCCTGTCAAACTTTAATGGGCTTCACCAAGAATGAGGAATCTTTTCAAAAGTAGCACATTCTGTTTCTTTTTATTGTGGTGAAATACACAGAACACAAAATCTGCCACTAGTGGCATTTAGTGCATTCATAATGTCATGCAACCACACCTCTATTTGTTCCAAAATATTTCTATCACCCCAAAGAAGCAATCACTCCAGTTTCTTCCTTCCCCCAGCCCTCTCCCTACCTGGCCACCACTAATCTGCTTTCTATCTCTGCAGACTACCTATCTGGATATTTCATATAGATGGAGTTATGCAGTATGGTCTTTTGTGTCTGGCTTTTCTCGCTTAGCATAATGTATTCATGTTCATACATGTTGCAGCAGGTATCAGTACTTCCTTCCTTTTTATGGCTGAATAATAGTCCATTGTTCGAATGTACCACATTTTGCTTATCTATTCATGCATCAGTGGACATCTGGGGTTGTTTCCCCCTTTTGGTTACTGTGAATAGTGCTGCTATGAACATTCATGTACAAGTTTTTGCTTGAACACCTGTTTTCAATTCTTTAGGTATATACCTAGGAGTAGAATCACTGGGTCATAAGTAATTTTATGTTTAACTTATTGAGGACCCACCAAAATGTTTTCTGCATACTCCATTTTTGCTAGCAGCAGTCACAAAAACAAAGGTCCAACTTCCATCACACATAGCCCTTTCTCACTTAAACCTTCAGAGTGAACCTCAAATACGATCTGAGAGCAAAGTCTCATCTTGGTATTTCCTGCTCCATCATTTAAGGAAAATAAAAACGCACTTTAAAAAGTAGCCATAATTTTAGTGATCTGGTATTCTGTGATTACTATTGTTCATCTTAAAGACTCAAATGGCAGTCACCTTTGCCTTTACTCAATATTGTACTATGCTTCTGGCACTAATATTTTATACAGATCATTACAGTAATATTTAATTAATCTTATAAGGGATGCTGCCATGATTTTCTCTCCATTTTTTTAATTAAAGCCATAAGACTAAAAGAAAAGCCAAACTGCTCTAAGGTATTGAGGTAACTATGCAGAATTCTGAAACATGAAATGCTAAACAGTTTTACAAGACATAATTCCATTAAAGTCACCCAGTCAAGTAATGGTGAATCAAAACTTCATTTTTTTTTTTTTTCGGTACACGGGCCTCTCACTGTTGTGGCCTCTCCCGTTGTGGCGCACAGGCTCCGGACGCGCAGGCTCTGCGGCCATGGCTCACGGGCCCAGCCGCTCTGCAGCACGTGGGATCTTCCCAGACCGGGGCACGAACCTGTGTCCCCTGCATCGGCAGGCGGACTCTCAACCACTGCACCACCAGGGAAGCCCCAAAACTTCATTTTAAAGGTCTGAATCTCGGAGTATTTTCTTACATATCGAATTGTTAAAGTGTAAGCAATGTCTTTCAAACAAACTAAAAAAACTAGTTTCAATGTAAACAAGGGCTCAAGAGTCTAAGCCTTGGGCCCTAAGGCTTAAAAGAAAATCTGGTTGAGCCTAAATTAAACCAAGCAGCAATTTTAATGACAGTTAGATAGCACCCTATCATCTCCTTCAATTTGATATTCAACAAATAAAATGTGTTTCACTTTGTCTAATCAGAAGCCAGGCACACCTGCTCACATCTTACATTCCCTCAGGTTTTCTGTTACTTGTGGGCCTAAGCTGCCCATACAGAGTAGAACACCCTGCCTTCCCATAACTTACGTCCTAGCCTGGCATAGTGCTGGACTAGTGTGTTGCCAGACCGCAGAGAGTAGTAGGGACAGCTGGTAGAATATGTGTCAGAGGAAGGAGAAATGGAAAGATAGATCAAATGGAGCCAGTACAAATGTCTTACCAGATTTTGCTACCAGCCTAACTATAGCTCAAAACCATTTACAGAGCTCTTCAATCTCACTGGAGAACAAAGCCGTTACATATGGCCATGTTGGCTGGGTACTGCCCACCTCCAGGGAGAACATTTATAGACTTATGGTATAAATTGTGTCCCCTGGAGTCGTGTGACATGGTGGCCTCGCCAGAGAAGCCAAGGGACTCCGGAGAAAAAAGAAAAAAAGAGGTCACCACAGACTATAAGAAAATCATCTACCCCAACCTGGGTCACAGCCTGTTTGCAATTGGGAGGCAGTGTGGTTTAGTGGGGAAAATGGGAGCTTCCAAATTACACAGACCTGGATTAAAATTGCAGCCCCACAAATTCGCTAATAAATGGGAACTTTGGCAAATTTTTAACTTTTCTGAGGCTCTGTTCCTTATCTGTGAAATTGGACAAGACCACCTGCTTCACAGAATTTTATGTTACCGAAGGAGCCAGGATGATCCTGTGAAAACGTTAAGTCAGATCATATCATGCCTCTGTTCAAAAGCCTCTGAGGGCTTACCATCTCTCCTGAAGTTGCACCCAAAAGCCTCATGATGGCCTACCAGGCCCGACATGATGCGGCCCCTCTTCTACTCTCTCTCTCAGACCTTGTCCCCTCTCTTTCTCTCTGCACTCACCATACTGCACTCCTTGCTCTTCCTCAAACAAGGCAGGCACATCTGTTTGGGTGTCATCTTCTCCATGAGGCCTTCTCTAACCATCCTTTTCAAAAGTGTGGCCCCTCCCCCTATAAGCCTGGCATTCCCTAACCCCTTCTCTGCTCTCTTTTCCTCAGTGGCATTCATCATACGCCAACCTAGTATATCATTTATTTTCTTATTCTGTATATCATCTCTACTCCCCTGCCAGAACGCAAGCTCCACAGAGGGCAGGGTTATTTGTCTGTTTTGTTCATTGCTGAATCCCCAACACATTCAATAGTCCCTGACACATAGTAAGCACTCTGTAATAAATAGTTTTCTGAGTAAATGAAAAATGAGGGTTAAGTTTGCAAGGTATGAAAAGCATTTAGCTTTCTATAGTGCCTGGAACTGTATGAATGCTCAATAAACAATAGCAATTTTTATTCTCATCATCCCCAAATGAGGACAGTTTCATGTTGTATTAAACTGGATGAGTTATCTCCTTTAAGCAAGTTTATCTTGGAAAAATGTGAAATGTCTTTGATGAGTGAAATCATGGAATTTATCACAGAATGTAAATGGAAGATGGCACACTTGTTTTAAATAGTCAAATTCAGGATTTAAGTCTGAAGTGATAAAGTAATAAGCTCCAGGTGTGCCTTCCTTTATATAATGGATAGATTTGAGACACTGCACAAATGCTTAACTCTTAGAATTCAAATTAGATGCCCCCTTTCACTCTCTGTTACATATAAAGATACTCTATCTTCATTTTGGTCATTTTTAATTGGCATTGGCACCTAATACCTTAGCTTTAAATTCCTCTAATATCTGTCAAGTTGTTAACGACAAGCAAGCACACTGAACTCTGAAAATAAGTTCTTCAGAAACTAAAGAATCTTTTGACAGTATAATAATTACTGCCAAATTCCTCTGCTTTGTAAATTGATTTTCTGATGTATTTTCTCAAAGAGAAGTACATCTGCATTGAAAATCATTGGGCTTGTTTTCTTATTCCAAATAAATGTAAGCAGCTTCTAGTTTTCTATTACTGCTCTAATCTTCATTTCACATCAAATACTATGGCTTTTCCTGTTTTGACATGTAGTGGAATGTACATGGTAATTTTGATTTATTTAGTTTGAAATCCAGTATGTCTTGGTGCACTCAACTTTGGGGTTGTTTAAGTGTAGCCAAACAAAATGAGATATTCTCATGCAGTTAACAGTAATTGCTGTATATTATTAGCAATATTCTTCATAGGGGTACAATTTTAGAAACCCTTAAAAACGCTCATCTATAATTCTTCTACAATTTGGTACAATATGCATTTAAGCAAGCTAAGACAACAGTGAGGTTTCTTTTGTTTTTTGTTTTTTAAATCATGTCAAGATTTTTGCAAGATTTTTGCATCCAGCAAGTGGACACCGGGATGATGGTGCTTAACTTGCGATGTGGGCAGAGAAGAATGAATATGCATTTCATTTACAAGCAAAGTGATTCGTTTTCTACCACCTTCCTTTTCATTAACACCCATCCTGTGTTCAGGGATTATTTGTCTCCAAGCAAACCTCACTTGTTTGGCTTTTTGTTTTTAACTCTTTCTCATTGGTGGCCAGATGTGATGTTTTAGAGGCCATGCTAAGCCCTGTGACAACTGTGGGTTCTTACATGGAGGGTGACCTCATATAAGCCTACAGGTTATTTACTAGTCACATGATCGGCTGAACACAAGACCAGATCTGTGCCTTCCGGTACTTAAAATCAACTTCGTAATTTAAGACTTACTCATGTCTAAACATATCAAACAAAATATAATCAGATTCTTAATTGTTTCTGAGCACACACTTTAAAATATAAAATTTATTGGTTTTACTCCATTGTAAAAGGAACACATTTCTAAATATAGAGAATTTGGATAATATATAAAAGCAGGAAAAAAACCCATACACGCTCCCACCATCCAAATATAACCAAGTAATCATTCTGGTATACTTCCTCACACTCTCTTTTCTATGCATGGGTATCTACTTGTCTTTTTTTTCTTAAGAGTTGTAAACATATTCTATAGTCTGCTTTTTTCCTTTAACTAATACATTTCTTATCATGACACATTCTTCTGAAACCAAAATGCTAATCCATTCTTCTATTATTGGATATTTTGTGCGCTTTTCTCAAATTTTTATATAAATGATGTCATAATGTACATATTTACGCATAAACATTTGTTTGTATTTAAAATTATTTCTGTTACTGTCCCAGAAGTACAATTAGGTGGGCAAAAGAAAAGGACATTTTAAAGGATCTTGATACATGGTGTTAAATTGCTTTTACCCTCCCACCAGCAACAAGAAAGAGGCCACAGAAATAGATACTATCATTTTTAAAAGTGTTTCCTAACTCATCAGGTAAAAATGATGTCTCATTTTAATCAACAGTGATTTGGTTACTAATAAACTTGAACATCTCTTATTTGCTTGGAAATTATATTTCTTCTACAGTGTTCTGTCAGCACATGTCCCTTACCTATGTATTCATTCATTCATTCATTCAACAAACACTAAATGAGTACTTAGTTCATGTCAGGCCACATCAACTGATGGAAAACAAGAGAAGAATGGACTAGATTTGACTCCCAGCCCTCCATGCCTGCACCCTACAGTTAATCACAGACCAAGAGGAAGGCCAAGTCAACGAAGTAGAAAAAGGGCTATAATAAAGATATGTCCAGCTCAGAAAAAGTACTCCTCATCCAGTCTGGCATGTATACACATCAAGGGGGAAATCTAGGAATGCTCCACAGTCGAGGTGTCAATAGAGCAGACGGACCCTGCGGATGAAGGACAATTTGCTAGTCAGAAAAGTAGGGTGGGGAGGGGAAGAAGGTTGGGAGGAATGGGAGAAAACCATATCCTCAAAGATACAAGGAGAGCAAGAGGATGGTACATCTCAGGAGCTGTACAAAGTACTAATAACAGGAGCTACGATTTATCACGTGCTTAATGTACGCCAGATGGCGATCTAACAGCTTCACATGTATGAACTCATTTAACCTCATAACAACCCTTTAAGTAGGAACTTGGACTATCCCCATTTTACAGATGAAGAACTAAGGCCCAGAGAGCTCCAGCAAATTGCCCAAGGGCACATGGCTAGTACGTGGTGGAGCCACGATTTGAACGCAGATGGTCAGGATTCTTAGGATGACTAGAACATAGGGAAATGAAGCAAGAGATAAGTTAGAGAGTTGGCAGGTGGGGCCCAATCATGAAAGGCACACATGGGGCATCTGGGTTTTCTTCCACAGGTGAAGGGAATCTCTTGAAGGATGTCAAGCAAGTGAGCACTATGAACAGAGAGTTGGACGTCAGGGCACTCAGGAAGCAATGTGAGTGTAGGCATACCAGTAAGGGCTGCTGGGGCAGAGGAAACAGGGCAAGAGGGTGAGCTGAGAGGCATCAACTAGGGTTGGATGTGCTTGGCTGAGGATGGGTCCCAGTCTCTTTCTTGTTCAGTGTCTGGGAAACGGGGCCATCATGGAAGCTAGCTTTGGACAGCAGAGGGGACGCCTTTTCTACTGAGGTGAGAAGGGAGGAATGCGAAGCTGTGGATGCAGGGGCATGGGGGAGGTTTGTATCTCGGGACCTCTATATTCTCTGTTAACCTGGAGATGAGGTTTTCTGCCATCCATGGTGGAGAATGGGCGAGGGCATAACTATGCCTTTACCCATCCTTAACTGCTTCTTCATCCCTAACTGCCCACTGATCCATCAACTATCCAGTCTGTCATCTATGCCTTCGATTTCTTGGTCCCTATTGATCCTTTCTCTTCAGCTTATAGACATGTTCATGTCTCTCCCAACTTAAAACAACAGCAAAACCTAGCCGCTGATCTTCTGGCCAGCGAAGTCATCCCAGTGGCATCCATCAGCCTGGCAGGACCAGTCTCCCACAGCAGCTTTGTGAAGCAAGGAGCCACAGTAGTGGTGTTGGGCAGTGGTCTGACCCTCCTTGGACAAAGTCACCCTCCTGGGGTTCCTGGACAACTAAGGGGGAAGGGGAAGGGAAGAGGCCTCAGGAGGAATATATTGATTATTCCTCAAGAGGAATTCCTGATAATATGGCCCATGGGAGCTCAAGGAATTAAATAGGAAAGTAAAAGAGAGATGATCATATGTCAACCTCAAGAAGACAAAATGTGTCATAATGGCTGCAGGGGCCATCAGGGAGTTCACATTTATGGTCAAGACTTCTCCTAGGACTTTTTTTCCCCGTCTTCTGGTTCTGTTTTCAGTTTTTTATTTACTGTTGCCAGTTACCTTCTATTGCTACTTGTCTTTTGCCATAAAGACTACACTAGGTTTGCTCTTAGATTCTGCAATTTATTTTTCTAGAAAGAAACACTATGCCTTATGCTTGTCTTTGTTTCCTAATAATAGGTTTTAAAATAATAAAATGTCATCAAATTAAAAAAATATAAAAAGTTATATAATGATCTCCTCACCACCTCAAGCTCCAGTCCCACTCCCCAGAATTCTTTTTTCACTCAGCTTTATCGGCATATAAAAGACAAAATTATATATATTTAAAGTGTACAATGTGATGATTTGATATACATATATATTGTGAAATGATTATTAGATTCTGCAATTCTATTTGGAATTTTATCTTGGTTAAGTTGAAATTTCCCTAAAATATTTTAAACTTATAACTACAGGATTTTCAAAGGTAAGCATGAAATATGATTTTACTCTCAAGATCAAATATGAGTAATTCAGCCCTTAGTTTCCCAACTCTCTTTATTTGGCTATTTTATCTGTGGTACAAACCATGTCATCTTCCTTTTCAATTTTTCTAACAATATTCACTTCTTGAAATAATGTTTTATCCTTGAATTTAGCTGTATAACCGTGTGTGTGTGTGTGTGTGTGTGTGTGTGCGCGCGCGTGTGTGTGTGAAACCTGTTTTAGTGTTCAATGCTGGTCCAGTCTTTCAAGATAAGATGTCCTCCTTGAGTTCTTAATTTTGATTTTCTCTTCATGTTCTGGAGTAGTTTAGGAAAGTAATGGGTTACTTTGAGTAATGTATCAAAGAAACTATATTATAGTCCATTTTCTTGAAGATTTAAAAACATTTCTATTGTCTCCATGTACGAAGAACAACTTGTCCCCAATTTGCTTACTCTCAAAGCACTGAAGATTTGATCCATTTTCTCCTTGCGTTACCTGAAGCCACATCTTTGTGGTTTTTAGGTCACTGGTTCTGCTGGTGGTGGTGGTGTTTTCAAGCTTTATTTTGTGTGTTTGTTTTGCTTTGATGCTCCTTATAAGATTCTTTCCTCATATATGACCTTTAAATTTTTACCAAGGTGTATCTGGTGATACCTTTTCACATATTTTGCTTGGAACGGAGTGAAATCTCTCAATTTCCAGACTTTTTTTTTCACTTAGAAAAGGATTTTTCGTTAAAAATTATCATTGATTATTACCGTAGTTCCACTTGTTCAGTTCCCTCTCTACCTCCATTTCTGCTCCTTCTTTCTCAACATTTTAATCTCTTTCTTGTTTTGCTGTGTTTGAGAGTGTTTCTAAAGATAGTTCTCTGGTTTACTCCTGAGTTTTCTGCAGTGTCGAGTCTCCTATTAGCGCCTCCTGTTTAATTTTTTTTTTTTTTTTTTTTTTTTTTTTGCACTACGTGGGCCTCTCACTGTTGTGGCCTCTCCCATTGCAGAGCACAGGCTCAGCGAGCCCACTCCGCGGCATGTGGGATCTTCCCTGACCGGGGCACGAACCCATGTCCCCTGCATCGGCAGGCGGACTCTCAACCACTGCGCCACCAGGGAAGCCCTCCTGTTTAATTTTTATTTCAGAAAATATGTGTTTTGCACATTTTAATACAACTCTTTCCCTATTTTGGTCTGTTTGCTTCTCAAAGTGGTCTGCTCTTGCTGAGACCATCATACATCTGGTTGTGACCATTAACTAGGTTCTAAAAACAAATAAACAAAAACCAATTTTTCATACGATAAATCACTTTCGGAATCTGCGTGGAACCTCCTACACTGCACGGTTTAGTTTCTCTCTGTTTGTGCAACCTTACAAAGAGGTTTATAGAGCAGTCTGGGCATTGGTGTGAGGCTGCACTTAACCAAATTCCATAGGATCTGTCACAGATGGGGCGTATGTGTATCTGTGGGGGGCGCGTTAAGGAAAGGAGGGATCCAATCATGTCCATCCTCAATAAATGTGCCCAAGTCAACATGAAAGACAGAGGGAGAGACAAGCTTTTGATTTGGAGACCAAGAAGCCAAATTTGGGGTGGGGTGTTGGTAGGGAAAAAAAGATTAAGTAGCAGAGAAAAGGCTGGGAGCCTTGTCCCAGTACCCCAACCACTGATAGAGGGACTAGAAAAGAGCCTCTCCATGCTTGGTGTCCCCAGAATTGTGCAGTCCACAGTCTGTACAACCCTTATAGTGGCCCTTCCCTAGGACCACTTAATGACACAGAAGCCCCAAGATAGACTATTTGGCTTACGCTCAATTGACAGATCGTCATTAAGGCAACTGGGTCTCCTATGCCAGGAAATAAATCAGAAGAGGAAGAAATATAAGTCCATTGATGAATACAATGATTTACTTCCTTATCAGAATCTGAAGTAGGAAAATTTATTACATTTTACTGTCATGTCCTATTTTTTTATTTGTTTTGGTCTTCTATGAAGAATTCTGAGCTTGGGAGAGGGCAGCACTGAAATGAGAATTAAATCACTTATCTGAATCAGAAGTCATAGACACAACCTAGGCAATCGACCGGACTACACTCTGACAGTGGCTGGAACTATTAAACTTCACAATGTCAGTGAGAAATCATTTTCAGTCCAGATAATATAATGAGAACTTGTTCCTGCCTCTTTGTTCTAAACACCCTGTGCTTAAATGATGTAATGAATCCTAGCGTGTAACCACAGAACATCAGACCTAAAAACAGCAGTTTTAAAAGTAATTCAGAAATCCATATGCTGATACCTCATCTATAAAGCATAAATGGCTCTAAATCAAAAATAAAGTAAATATGCTCATCTATTAAGAGTTGTTTGACATTTCTATAAAAAATAAAGGGAAAATGAGCAGGAATGAATTAAGATAAAACAAAATAGGGAAGCTGGCTGTCAGTCACAAACCTAACTTCCCTGCCATTTCAGAAGCCATGTTCTCCACTCTGGGAAGGAGGGAGATTCTCTAGCAAGTGCTGGAGCACAGTCCCTCCTAAGCCACACAGTGGTCACTTCCAGGGCCAAGTTTGCCCAGAGCTGACTTGCAGCAACAGTGACTAGTCACGGTCACAGTGACGTCAGGCCTAAGCCTCCTGCAGGCCGAATTAACCCACATGGTGGCAGCAGGTACAACCAGAACAGGGAAGGGTCTCATACCCAGAGAAAACTCAAATTCAAAAAGATACACCCACCCCAATGTTCATAGCAGCACTATGTACAATAGCCAAGACATGGAAGCAACCTAAATGCCCACGGACAGATGAATGGGTAAAGAAGATGTGGTACATATATACAATAGAGTATTACTCAGCCATAAAAATGAATGAAATAATGCCATTTGCAGCAACATGGATGGACCTGGACAGTATCAGACCAAGTGAAGTTAAGTCAGACAGAGAAAGAAAAATGTCATATGATATTGCTTATATGTGGAATCTAAAAACAGAAAACAAATGAACTTATGTACAAAATAGAAATAGACCCACAAACATAGAAAACAAACTTATGGTTACCAAAGGGGAAAGGAGGGGAGGGATAAATTAGGAGTTTGGGATTAACATATACACACTTCTATACATAAAAAAGATAATCAACAAGGACCTAATGTAATACTCCAATATAAAATAAAAATTAAAGAAAAATAAATTTCACACTGTCAGGAACATCTTCCCTGATCAGGACACCAAAAAGAGCCTAACCCTCCCCTCACTCCTGCACTCTATCCCCTGCCCTTTTTCCTCACAACGCGCAGCTTTAGCTGACCTATTATACCTTTTTTTTTTTTTTTTTTTGCAGTACGTGGGCCTCTCTCACTGTTGTGGCCTCTCCCGTTGCGGAGCACAGGCTCCAGACGCACAGGCTCAGCGGCCATGACTCACGGGCCCAGCCGCTCCGCGGCATGTGGGATCTTCCCAGACCGGGGCACGAACTCGTGTCCCCTGCATCGGAAGGCGGACTCTCAACCACTGTGCCACCAGGGAAGCCCCTAGCTGACCTATTATATATTTTTGTCTATTATCTACCTGCCTCCACTAGAATGTAAGCTCCACGAGGGCAGCCATTCCTGCCAGTTTAAGTCACAGCTTGTACCCTCAGTGCCTAGAACAGGTCCCGGCGCACAGAGGTGCTCCACTATGTCTGTCCAAAGCGTGACTGTGTAAAACACTTGAAGTGGTGCCTGTGACATGGCAGACGTTCATAAACGGTTGTTGAATGAATCCATCAATGAATCAATGCATGAAGGCATGAATGAGGAGGTGAACCCCATCCCATCTTGGGTCCTAGAGCTGCCCTCTCCCCCATCCCAACCCCAGAAGACCTGGGAGCCAGTCATCGGCACAACCACAGGAACTTTATTTACAAACACAAGGCTGGGGCCGGAGGCAGGTGGGAAGGTGGACAGTGGCAAGGATGGAAGTCTCCTACTTCTGCTCCCGCCTCCAGACGATGACCATGCCGCTAGCGTCGCTGGAAGCCAGCAGGCTCTCATCGCAGTTGAAGCTGACATCCAGCACGGGCGCACTGTGGCCCTGCAGCTTGTTGACGGCGGCCTTGGCTGCCCGCTCCACATCAAAGAAATGCACGCACATGTCCTCGCTGCCCGTCACTGCCCAGATGAGAGACCATCAGGAGGTGTTGCAGGAGGCAGCGGGGTGCCCTGCATGTGAAGTCTCTGAGGTGTTGAGGGATTTATGTCCAAGGTGTAAGGTCCCGGGGCTGGGGGCTCTGGGGTGGACCATCCCCAGATGCAAGGTCACCTAGCTGTTTTGGCTCCGCGTCCGGAGTGTGAGGTCTCTGAGCTCTTTGTTGGTGGTGGGGAGGGGTCTGTGTCTTAGGCTGTGAGGTTTCTGGGCTGTCTGGGGGGTCTGTGTTCAAAGTGTGAGGTTGCTGGGGTGTGAGAGTTCTTGAGGCCCAGGAAGTCAGGGCATTAGGATGTCGTGACAGCTGAGCCAGATCAGCACCAGCCCTGGTCCCTGCCCCTCCCTGGCCACCCAGACACCCCAACCCCATGGGACTCACCCACACAGGCCCCCTGGCGGAAGGACACGAGGGGGCAGAAAATGCTGCGTACGGGGTGCGAGCTCTGCTCAATGGGGAAGCTTCTCTTCAGCTGCAGGGTCCCCTCATTGTCCACCACCCTGAGAGGAGGAAGAGAGCGGGTCGGGGGCAGCCTCAGCCCCAGAGGGGGACGAACGGTGGGCCAGTCTTGTGCTTTGTATTCCTTTGGATTCCTTCTGCTAAGCAATGGGCTTATTTGTTGCTTTATGCTCGTGGTCTCTTATTTGGTGCTGACCTCTAGGAAGGTCAGAGCCAGCCTATGGCTGACCTCTGGTAAACGCCCATGACTTCAGAGTCTGTAAATACACTCTGTGTGTCAACTCCACCCTGGATCCACAGTTCGTTCCTATATTTATTTTTTTTCTCTCACTTTTATTATTTGTATATCCATCTTGTGTTATAGAATTGTTTGCATCTTAGTAACTCAACTTAATCCCATTTCTGAAACAAGGCAAAATAGAAATAAGTATAAAACCACATATAATAGAAGAAAAACTGAAGGGGTATATGCCCAGGAAGTTTTTTAAATCCCACCTCAACTGCGCTCCTTTCAGAAGAGAGCCATCCAGAAAGGGTAAAGTCAAGAAAGAAAATTTCAATGAGAGCAAAGGTCTCAAGGTTGTTCAGACAGCTGCTGGACCATCTGGAAGCACACACATGCCTTCTAGAACCAGAAAGTATAAGCTCCATGTGGCCAGTGGTGAGGGGACGGGAATGGAATGAATGTAACTGGGCATTTACGGGCTTGGTGTTTAACATATATTAACTTATTTTATCCCCTCAGTCATCTCCTGAATTATTCTCATTTCACAGATGAAAACCATAAGGCATTAGAGAGGCACAATGAGGAGTCAAACTTACCTAGTTTTATTCTAAATCTTAGAACTCGTGATGAAACTGCTAGACTGCCGGGTGCAAATCCCAGCTCTGCAACTTAGTATGTGATCTTGGGTAGCTTCCTTAAGCTCTCTGTGCCTCAGTTTCCTCATCTACAAAATGGGTATAAGAATAGTATGTACATTTTAGGATTGCTGTGAGGATTAAGTGAGTTAATATATAGAAAGCATTTAGTACAGCACCCGTCATGGGGTAAGTAGCATGTAAATATTAGCTCTTTTTTTTTAAATTGAAGTGTAGTTGATTTACAATATTATATTAGTTTCAGTTGCACAACAGAGTGATTAAATATTATTATAGATTATCCTTCATTTAAAGTTATTACAAAATAATGGGTATATTTTCCTATGCAGGACAATATATCCTTGTTGCTTATTTATTTTATACGTACTAGTTTGTGTCTTTTAATCCCATACCCTTATCTCCTCCCGCCTCCCTCTCCCCACTGGTAACCACTAGTTTCTTCTCTGTATCTGAGAGTCTGTTTCTGCTTTTTTATATACATTCCGTTGTTTTATTTTTTATATTCCACACATAAGTGACAGCATAGAGTATTTGTTTTTCTCTATCTGACTAATTTCACTAAGCGTAATACCCTCTAGGTCCACCCACATTGTCACAAATGGGAGAATTTCATTCTTTTTATAGCTGAGTAATATTCCATTGTATATCTATACCACATCTTCTTTATCCATTTATTTATTAGTTCTAATAGTTTTTGGGTGAAGACTTTAGGATTTTCTATATGTAGTATCATGTCATATGCAAATAGTGACAGTTTTACTTTTTACCTTCCAATTTTGATGCCTTTTATTTCTCTTTCTTGTCTGATTACTGTGGTTAGTACTTCCAATACTATTTTAAATAGAAGTGGCAAGAGTGTGCATCCTTGTCTTGTTCCTGACTTTGGAGGAAAAGCTTTCAGTTTTTCACCATTGAGTATGGTATTAGCTGTGGGTTTGTCATAAATGGCTTTTATTATGTTGAGACATGTTCTCTCTAAATCAACTTTGATGAGAGTTTTTACCATGAATGGATGTTGAATTTTGTCAAATGCTTTTTCTGCATCTATTGAGATTATCATGTGATTTTTAATCCTTCCTTTTAGTAATGTGGTGTATCACACTGGTTGATTTGCAAATAATTGAACCATTTTTGCATCCCTGGAATAAATCTCACTTGATCGTGGTATATGATCTTTTTTATATTCTGTTGAATTCCATTTACTAATATTTTGTTGAGGAATTTTGCATCTATATTCATCAGAAATGTTGGCATATGATTTTTTTTATAGTGTCTTTGTCTGGTTTTGGTATCCAGGTAATGGTGGCCTCGTAGAATGAATTTAGGAGTGTTCCATCCTCTTCAATTTTTTGTAATAGTTTAAGAAGAACAGGTATTAGCTCTTGTTTATATGTTCAGTAGAATTCCCCTGTGAAGCTGTCTAGTCCTGGACTTTTATTTGTTGGGAGTTTTTATTATTAAAAATTAAATTTCACTACTAGTATTCGGTCTGTTCAGATTGTCTGTTCCTGATTCAGTCTTGGAAGGTTGTATGTTTCTAGAAATTTGTCCATTTCTTCTACGTTGTCCAATTTGTTGGCATGTAACTGTTCATAGTATTCTTTTTGATTTTCTGTATCTCTGTGGTATTGGTTGTTATTTCTCCTCTTTCATTTCTTATCTTTTTATTTGGGTCTTCTCTCTTCTTGAAGATTCTGGTTAAAGGTTTATTAATTTTGTTTTTCTTTTCAAAGAACTGGCTCCTGGTTTCATCTTTTCTATTTTTTTTTGGTCTCTATTTTATTTATATCCTCTCTGATATTTATTATATTTCCTTCCTTCTGCTGACTTTGTTTATTCTTCTTTTTCTTATTCCTTTAGATGGAAAGCTGAGTTGTTTATATGAGATTTTTCTTGTTTCTTGAGGTAGGCCTGTATTGCTATAAACTTCCCTCTTAGAACTGCTTTTACTGCATCCCATAGATTTTGGAAAGTTATGCTTCCATTTTCATTTGTTGCAAGGTATTTCCTGATTTCTTCTTTGATTTCTTCATGGACCCATTTGTTTTTACTTAAAAAAACCACCAATGTTGTTTAGTCTCCACATGTTTGTGCTTTTCCCATTTTTCTTCCTGTAAGTTATTTCTAGTTTCATACTGTTGTAGTTAGAAAAAATGCTTGATATAATTTTTATCTTCTTAAATTTGTTGAGACTTGTTTTGTGGCCTAGCATGTGATCTATCCTGGAGAACATTCCATGTGCAATTGAGAAGAATGTGTATTCTGTTATTTTTGGATGGAATGTCCTGGAGATATCTATTAAGTCCAACTGGTCTATTTTGTCATTTAAGATCGTTGTTGTCTTGGTGATTTTCTGTCTGGATGATCTGTCTATTGATGTAAGTGGGATGTTTAAGTCCCCTACTATTATTGTATTGTTCTCAATTTCTCTGATTAGGTCTGTTAGTATTTGTTTTATATATTTAGGTGCTCCTATATTGGATGCACACATGTTAACAAGTAAAATATCCTCTTCTTATACTGATCCCTTTATCATTATATAATGCCCTTCTTTGCCTTTTGTTATAGACTTTGTTTTAAAGTCCATTTTGTCTGATATAAATATTGCTTTCTTGTCATTTCCATTTGCATGAAATATCTTTTTCCATCCCCTAACTTTCAGTCTGTGTATCTTTAGTTCTGAAGTGAGCCTCTTGTAAGCAGCATATAGATGAGTCTTGTTTTTTAACCCAATCAGCCACCCAATGTCTTTTGATTGGAGTATTTAGTCCATTGACACTTAAATAAATTATTGATATGTATGTACTTATTGCCATTTCACTACTTGTTTTCTGGTTGCTTTTGTAGTTCTTCCCTGTTCTTTTCTTCTTCATTTACTTTCTCTCTTTGTGGTCTGATGATTTTCTTTAGTGCTATGCTTATGTTCCTTTCTTTCTTGTTTTTGTGTATTTGTTGTAGGTTTTTGATATGTGGTTGCCATGGGGTTCATATAAGTTAATGTATAACTATATCTATTTGTGTGTGTGTGTGTATACACACACACACACACACACACACCCCACATCTTCTTTATCCATTCATCTCTTGATGGACACTTAGGTGGCTTCCATACTTTGGCAATTGTAAATAATGCTGCTATGAATACTGGGATGCATGTAACTTTTCAAATGAGACTTTTGGGGTTTTTTTGGATATATATACAGGAGTGGAATTGCTGGGTCATATGGTAGCCCTATTTTTAGTTTTTTGAGGAACCTCCATACTCTTTTCCACAGTGGCTGCACCAATTTACATTCCCACCAATGATGTCGAGGGTTCCCTTTTCTCCACATCCTCACCAACGCTTGTCATTTGTGTTCCTTTCGACTATATGTTCTAGTTCCTTGTTAAAATTCTCACTGTGTTCATCTATTTTTTTCCCTAATTCATTTAGCATTCTTATTACTAATTCTTTGAATTCTTTATCTAGTAAATTGTTTATTTCTGTTTCAAAAGTTGTTTTTTTCAGAGGTCTTCTCTTGCGCTTCCAATTGAGACAAATTCCTCTGTCTTCTCATTTTGCTTCTCTCTCTGTCTCTATGAAATTAGGTGAAACAGTTACCTATGGTGGTCTTGAAGAGGTATCCTTATGTGGGAGCAACCCTATACAGTCTGTATGTGCCCAGTGGCATTGGTGAGAGAGCTGGATTTGATGTGAACACAAGTCATGTCTTTCCTCAGGGTGTGCTGGCAGGTATCACCTAGGTAGACAATGGGGCTGGAGATGGAGGGGCCAGGGCAGAGCAAGGTGTGAGGGGGGGCTTCCCCTCTGCTCAGTGGCCATCACCACCCTATGAGGGGTAGAGTCAGGTTCCAAGTTGCTGAAGCAGAAGCCCTGAGGGTCCGGGCTGAGCAGGCTCAGTTCCATTTAAGTGTGTGCTGTTCCTCCTCCCAGCACCAGCACCAGCACCTTCACCCAAGAGGGGAGCAGTGCTGGAGCAAAAAGGGCTGGTGTGGGTACTCGGTGAGAGCCATGGCATGGGCTGTGGTGGTCTGGCCACTGCCAGAGATCAGGACCACCTCTGATGCACCACCTGCATGATCACCAGAAGTGGCTACCCCCTCCTTGATCAGACTCTGCTTAGGGTTTGAGCCACTCAGTGTCTATTAGCCAGGCTTCCTCCTCAGTCATAACAGCCCTCACTCCAGTGTGGAGCTACAACACAAGGCAAACAGTGCTGGAGTGTTCACTCGGCTCAGGCTGGGGCGTGTGCCAGGGCAGTCATAGGAAACCAATCAGCCACCTGTGTAGTTTCAATCACCCATTCCACCCTGCTTCAGGAGCAAGCAAGCATTAGTGTGCTCCTCATGAGTGGAGTCCAGGCTTCCCACAGCCTTCATATTAGTCCCACTGGCTCTCTAACTAGCCAAGGGGGCTCATCTTCTCTTTGTCAGGCCCCAGGACTGAGGCACTCAATATGTGGCTCGAAATGCTCACTTCCCAAGGAGGGTCTCCACCTGTGTAATCTCCCTTTTCCTCTGAGTCCCCTCCCAGGGGCATAGGTCCCGACCTGATTGCTTCTTTTCCCTTCCTACCCAATTCCGTGTAGATCTTTCTTATAGCCTTGGTTGTACAGGAGTCTTTCTGCTATTTTCAGTTTTCAGTGAGAATTGTTCCACACGTAGATGTATTTTTGATGTGTTTGTGCAGGGAGGTGAGTTCCACATCCTCCTACTCCACCATCTTGATTCAAGTCTCCAAACGCAAGTATTAGCTATTATTAGAATTATTAGTAGGTAGTAGAATGAACTTTCCTTCAAGAAAGGCCAAAATCAGTTAAGAATCCCCTTTCTATAGGATCCTAACTACTATGTGAATGAAAGTTGAATCCAAACAAAGGTCATTGCCTTTGTTCATGCCTGTATTCATTCACTTATTCTTCAACTAACATGCATGAGGGAATAAAAAGATGTGCTGAGTGGCACCAGCCATAAATGCAAGGAGATCAAAGAGACAGAGATCACTGTGAGCTGGGGTGTTCAGGAACATCTTAAGAGAAAAAATGTAAACTGGAATATCTTTAAGGGTAGGAGAAAGCTGGACAGCAAAGGAGAGATCCCTTCCAAAATGGTGTGGAAAGAGAATGACATGAATTGGGTGGCCCAGAAACGTGCCAGGTCCTATGGTGATTGATCAAGGTTCAAAGATGAGGCTGGACAGCAAAGGAGAGATCCCTTCCAAAATGGTGTGGAAAGAGAATGACATGAATTGGGTGGCCCAGAAACATCAGTGCCAGGTCCTATGGTGATTGATCGAGGTTCAAAGATGAGGGCAGCTCATTCATCTCTGAACCCACCATGGGACCTGATACAGGAGTAGGTGCCTAATATATGTTTATTGAATGAATGCTAAATGTACATGGCTAAACAGCACACTGAGAGGCACACCCTCCACACCCAGTACTTTGGGTTGCAAAATTTACTTGAATGAAAAACAGCCAGGTAGGGCTTGCCCTATGGTGGCTTAAGTGTCATTCCCCTCCTGCTCTGTAATATTCTCTCATTTTACATCATAATTGTTACATCATAATTCTCCCTCTTAGGAACTAAAAATTAACATTTAGTTACTGTTTTCATTTTTTAAAACAAAACTGGGACTCTAATTAAAGGAGAAAGCCTGGGTGGCACTAACCTGGTCATTTGTTAGCAACTAGTGGCCACACAGCTGCCTTGCTTTTATTCTTCGAAAAGAGACCATTAGAACACTGTATTTTGGATGAAATAGTAGTTTCACTGTTAATGATTTACCCACTCCCACAAGAATATAATCATGGAAAAAGAAATAAGAGAAACACAGTATAAATATACATGTATATATAAAACCTCAGAAAAAGAGTTGGTCCTTTTTCCACTCTTTAGAAACATAAGAAATAGTCTATCTGTTTTGGCACAACATTATATGGTTTATTTATTCTAAAATGCCAAGAATTTTTTCTAGCATCCCATAAAACTCAAGGCTATAAGAATGGATATGCTTCAAAAATAGAAAGAGAAAAGCCTGAGAGTTATTAAGATTTTAAATAGTGGAGCTGATTTTAACTAGGTCTACACAAGCAAAGCCAAATCCACTTCAGCATAGGTATTTATAATGATGTTACATTCCCCAGTAATGTGTCTAGTCTGTATTTTCTCCAGTGTAAGTTGAGAGTCTGTATGGCATGGTAGAGATTATGTGTGGCAAAATGGTAGACGAGATAGCAATTGAAACTCAAATTGCTGGCTGAACTTGTGAAAAAGGAGAGAAAATGTCACAGGTACCAAGGCAAACAGGTAGCTGGTACAGCCAGAGAGGAAGGTGTACAAACTAACAGGGCGGCACCTAGGGGAGGTGGGAATCGAACACTGTTAACAGGTAAGAGCTTGGATTTTTTTTTTTTTTTTAGAAGATGTTGGGGGTAGGAGTTTATTAATTAATTAATTTATTTTTGCTGTGTTGGGTCTTCGTTTCTGTGCGAGGGCTTTCTCTAGTTGTGGCAAGCGGGGGCCACTCTTCATCGCGGTGTGCGGGCCTCTCACTGTTGCGGCCTCTCTTGTTGCGGAGCACAGGCTCCAGACGCACAGGCTCAGTAGTTGTGGCTCACGGGCCTCGTTGCTCCGCGGCATGTGGGATCCTCCCAGACCAGGGCTCGAACCCGTGTCCCCTGCATTAGCAGGCAGACTCTCAACCACTGCGCCACCAGGGAAGCCCCAAGAGCTTGGATTTTAATGCTCACTCAGGCACAAGAAACAAGGCCTCTGGCCAAGGTGAGTAGCAGTTTGGAACTCCTACATACAAAGCCTGTATATAAAGTTAGAACTGTAAAAAGGCTGCAACTGAAGTGAAAGAAGGATTAATAAACTCTAACCATTGTCTTAGAGAGATGACAATGGACCTTTTTTCTGAGTCTCTGTATAAAAAGGGAGGGAGAGAGGAAAAAAGGGAGGGAGGGAGGAAGATGGATAGATTACCTGATAGATCTCAAAGCCAATATTCTGCCTAATAAGAATTTGTAGTACAAATTTATTTTACCCACTAACTATAGAAAGCTCCAAGGCAATAAATTAACATCAAAATTAAGATTAAATTAAGTTCAGTTTATAAGCCCGCCTGGAGAGGCAAAATCAATACTCTGAAAGTTCTACTGCTGGATGCTAAAATTAGTGGGTGAAAGCTTGAGGAAAAGCAGGATTTGCATAGTCTCAAAGTATCTCTCTCAAGGTATTTATTCACTACAAAAGGAACGATAGTAACTTTACAATGGAGAAATCTGACAAACACCATCTTAATAAAGTGATCAAGGTCAATATCACTAGTAATAAGACATATTGACATCATGAGCTCCTTGATGTGATGCACTAAGAAGGATGCATCATTTCTGTACAATTTTTACAGAAAATTGCCAAGATTACACCAAAAATGCATAATCTTAGACCAACCATGAGAAAACATCAAAAAAAATCCAAATTGAGGGGTATTCTACAAAATAACTGATTCAAAAAACTTATTCAAAAATATCAGGGTCATAAAAGACAAGGATAGACTGAGGATCTGTTATAGATCACAGAAGACTAAGAAGAAAGAACAACTAATGCCGTGTAGGATCCTAAACAGGATCCTGAGAAAGAAAAAAAGACATTGGTGAAATTCAAATAAGATGTTTAGTATATCGTACCAATGTTAATTTCCTGGTTTTGATAATAGCACTATGGTAAGATGCTAACATTAGGAGAAACTGAGTGAGAGGTATATGAGAACTCTCCATACTATTTTGGAACTGTTTTGTAAGTCTACAATTAGTTCAAAATAAAAGGGTTTAAAGCAAAACGAAACAAAAACAACTCTGAAAGGCCAACCCAAGCAGCAAAGGAACACTGCAGTGGGGGAAGAAAGTCCGGTTTAAGATGAGCTTAAAAAACATAAAAGGAAATAATCCACCATGAGTGAGAGCCAGCAGATGTAACAGAAGGAGTAGTACCCCATGAATTTGGGACAACAGTACAAAAATCAGTAATGGACTATGAAATTATTATGTTTAAAATTACAAAACAGATTAAAAAATAGAGAAACCATAAGAAAAGAACACAGATGCCATAGAAAATAACAGAAACATTTAAAACATACATGAGTGCGTGTACACACATACACACACGCACACACAACTAAATAGCACTTAAGGAACTGGAAGGTAAAGTCACTTAATCAATGAACTGGATGACGGATTTAAGGAAAATTCCAAGAATGCAGCACAGAATAAAAAATCAATGAAAAGAATGAATGAGAGGTTAAAAGACATGGAAAACAGAGCGAAGTTTGACAAGTAGTTAAGAGGAAAACAGAAAACAGCTTGAGAGTTTGAGAAGAAAGACAGAGAGAATGGACAAGAGATTTGAAGAGATAATGGCTGAGAATAATTGTCAAATTGAAGAATTACAAATAGTTCCAAGATACACTGTAATGAAACTGCAGGACACCAAAAACAAAGAAAAAGGCAACCAGAGAGGAAAAAAAAGGCATATGACTACAAAGGAACGACTATATTAATAAGAGACTTACCAACAACCACAATGGAGGGCAGAAGACAACAGAATAATATCTTCAAAAGGTCAAGGGAAAATAACTATAAACCTAGAATTATTTACCCAGTTAAACTTCAAAAGTAAGAGAAAAAATATATTTCAGAAAATAAGTTTATTCATTCCCAGAGTTACAAAGCAAGTCTCAATAAATATCAAAGAATTGGTATCATGCAAACCATATTATCCAACTAAATGTAACAAAAAGAGAAAAAAGAACTATAAAGCTAATGTCATACACATCTGGAAATTTAAAAACAAACAAATAATTGGCCAATTTTAGGAAATATTTACACAGGAAGGACAAAAAACACTAAACACACTAAAGCCAAAGTAGTATTTACAAGGCAAATTAAGCCTCAAGTGCATTTCTTAGAAAATAAAGACTGATAATCAGTGAAACAAATGTCCAAGTCAAGAAATTAGAAAATAAACACAGAGAAAATAGAAAGAAGGACGTAATAAAAATAAAAGTAGGAATTAATAAAATAGAAGTTAAAGGTAAAAATTGGGGGGGATTAACAAATTGAAATCTGGTTCTTTTTAAAATTAATCAAATAACTCTAGTAAAATTGACTTAAAAAACAGAAAAGGCACAAATCAACAGTAATAGGGCTTAAAAAGGTGATAAATTTAAAAAATTAGACGAAATGGAAAAGTTTCTAGAAAATATTTATAATTTTCAAAACCAACTCAAGAAAAAATAGAAATCTAGAATAGCATGTACTCTCCTTAGAGAAAGCGAACCATTAGTTAAAAAATCCACCCACAGAAAAAGAAGGAATGGCTATATGGTTTTACACGCAACTTCTACAAAACCTTCAGAGAACTAATAATACCTACTTTTTATAGAGAGTGAATGTTCTGAAACTTATTTTATAAGACTATTATAAAACACTGATATCTAAACTGGACAAAGACAGTATGAGAAAGTAAAAGTATAGGCCTGTTTCCTATATGAACAAAGATGGGAAAATCCTAAATAGAATACCTGCATCTACCAAAAAACCTATGACCTTAATGGTGAAATATTAGAAATATCTCTTTTAAAATCAGGAAGAAGATAAGGATCCCTGCTATTACTACTTATCTTACATATTACATTGCAGCTGTTAGTCAAAATATTATAATAAGAAAAATAGAAAGAAATCATATAGATTAAAAGGGAAGAAGCAGGTCTGTCATTACTTACAGTTTATATGATACGGTCCAAAATAATATCCAAAAGACACTACATATTCTGAGGACTCAAGAGGGAAAATGAGACCAGCATACAAAAAATAAAATACAAAACTCAATAGCATTCATATACACCAGCAACAACCAACTGGAAAATGTAATTCTAAAATTAAAAGGCAATATTTGCAATGACAACAAAACTGTATAGTATTATAAAACAAGATACACTATATTCAAAGATGGGAAATCTCTATTTCATAGTGACAGCAGTTCTGCCCCCTAGTTAGTCTATAAATTCAACACAATTCCAGTCAAAATCCAATCTGGCTTTTTAAAGAACTAGAAAGTGGTCATAAAATTGATATGGAAAATTAAAAGCCTAAGAATAGTCAGAAGAAGAAAAATTAGAACCCTGCTCTATATCACAACTTATGATGCCATAGTAACAAATTAAAACAGGTGGTACTAGCCTATGGCTAGACAAGTAGACAAATTTAACAAAATACAGAGCTTAGAAACAGATTCATATGGATATGGGACTACGAAATATGTCAGATGTGTCAATACAAACCACTGGGGAAAAAAGGATAGACTTAATCCATGGTGCTGGAACAACTGAAAATTCATATGGTATTCATAATTTCTTAAAGAGGATGCAAAATTCACTAACTATAATGGAAAAAGGCCCATAAATTCATCTACAATTAAAAATTTAAACTTCCACATGACAAAAGACACAACACAGGAAGTGAATAGAGAAGCCAGACATAGAATACATCTGCAATGCACATAACCAAGAGAGGACTTGCATGCAAAATGTATCAAGAACAAAGACTTTAAAAAAGACTTAAATCTCAACAAAAAAATGAGCAATGTGCAAAGGATGAAAATATAAATTGATGCTTCCACTTTCTAAGAAAAATTTAACAATCCTTAGTGAAGTTGAAGATACAGCTTATAGCCTAGCAATTCTACTTCTAGGCTCCTATTCTAGAGAATCCACAGAGACATGCACAAGGATGTTCCCTTGCAGCTGTCTGTAATAGCAAAATGGCTGTTCATAAGTACAGGAGACTGAAGAATGATCCCCAAAGATATCAGGTCCTAATCTCCGGAACCCGTGAATGTGACTCTACGTGGAAAAAGGGTCTTTGCTGATGTGATTAATTTAAGATCTTGAAATAGATTACCCGAGATTATCCTGGATTATCCAGGTGGGCCTTAACAGCCATCACATGTATCCTTACAAGAGAGAGAGAGATTTCTCTCATGCATGCACGCACGCACACACGAGGAGGAAGCGATGTGAAGGCAAAGACAGAGGTTGGAGTAATACCACAAGCCGAGGACTGCCAGCAGCCACAGAAACTGAAGAAGAAGGGATCAGATTCTCCTAGAGGCAGCATCACCCTGCCAACTCCTTTATTTCAGCCCAGTGATACTGATTTGGGACTTCTGGCCTCTAGAACTGTGAGAGAATAAACTTCTGTTGTTTTAAGCCACCTAGTTTGCTTTTGTTACGGTAGCCACAGAAAACTAACATAATAAGAAATTGGTAAACTGTAGTTTATTCATAAAATGAAATACTATAAAACAATGAGAATAAATAAACCAGAGCTACATGTATTGACATGGAAATAACTCAAAATCATACGTTGATCGAAAATAGCAAGTCACAAAAGGATACAGTGTTTACCATTATGTACATTTTTAAATGCACAAATGATATTGTAAATTGTTTATGGATACATATATATATGTGGAAAAAAATAAGCATGGGTATTATATATACATCTTGATACTGGTAAGGGAAAGAGATGCTGAGGGAGCAGGCATTAGCTGTATATCCACTTCTTACTTAATTTTTAAAAAGAGAGATAAAATGAAAATGTAGAAAAAATGTTAACTTTTATTAATTCTGGGTAGTGGGTATATAGTGTCTTTCAGCACATTTTGGTATAGTTAAAATTTTAGTAATTACACTTCCATTTAAGTTTTGAAAGAGAAAATATCAGATTTGGAATCAAACAGATTTAGGTCTGAATCCCAGCTCTGCCCCGTGACCTTGAGCTGATTAATGAGTCTGCCTTGCAGGGTTATTTGAAGGATGAGACGAGTTTTATATAATTGTCTAATACAACCTCAAAGACTAATAGCAAAGTGTTCCAGGTGGGAAAAGACTGAGGCCTATGAGAAAGCCTAGTCCTGATGGCCAGGAGAATTATATACAGCATTGTTTCCAAAATTGTTTGATCGAGCAGCACCACACCATTGAAAAGTTTTTGAGCAGTCACCCTCAATTTACCACTTAACAGTAATATGCTTATGCTATTGTACTTTTATATATAATAAAAGATATGCAAAATAATTTAAAGGGCTAAATGAAGATAAATGTAAACCATGGGAAAATAAATATGAATAATGGAAAAGACCATTTTCCATCAGAATGGAAAATAACAGATAGATCATCAATCCAGCCTCTTCCTTTTACAAGTAAGGAAATGAAATCCCAACAGGTAAAGTGACCTGGTCACCATTACAGGCACAGAACTCATTCTGTGAGGCTTCATGAAAATACAGGCAAAAACTCTAAACAAAATTCACAGATTAAATACAACAACTATAAAAGGGAAAACAACATCATGACCAAGTGAAATTTATCCCAGAAATGCAAGTTTTAACATTTGAAAATCAATCAATGTAAGTTATTAAGTTAACAAACTAAAACAAAAAACTCATCCGATCATTTCAACAGATGCAGAAAAAGGACTTGACAAAATCTAACACTCAACGACATAGGAATAACAAGGAACTTCCGCAACCTGATAAAAGACAATTACCAAAAACTCTTAACTAACATTACACCTAATGTTAAAAGAGTAAATTAGTAAATGCCTAATTTTAGGAACAAGAGAATGATGTCAAATGAATCCAGTTTGGAAATAAAGAAGTAAAACTGCCTTTATTCTCAGATGACACGACTGTCAATATAAAAAACCTGATGGAATAAAAAAGAAAGCTATTAGGACAAACAGGTGAGTTCAGCAATGTATCAGGATATAAGATCAATACACAAATATCAATCCTATTTATATATACTAGCAATATACAATTGGAAATTAAAATTAAAAACAATACAATTTACAAAAGCATCAAAAATATGAAATGTTCAGGGATACATCTGACGAGATGTGCAAGCCCTGTACCCTGAAAACTATAAAGTATGTCTGAGACAAATTAAATTCCAAATAAATGGAGAGATACACCATGTTCATGAGTCAGAAGACTCAATGTTGTCCACAAGTTTATCTATAGATTTAATGCTATTGCAGTCAAAATCCCAGCAGGGCTTGTTATATAAATTGACAGGCTGATTCCAAAGTACCAAAGGAAATACAACAACCTAGTATAGCCAAAATAACTTTGAAAGAGAAGAACAAAGTTGGAGAACTAATACTACCTGATTTCAACATTTATTATAGAGATACATTAATCAAGAAAGAGTGGTATCAGTGACGAGACGGACAGATCAATGGAACAGAACAGAAAAAGGCTCATCATATATGGACACTGATTTTCAACAATAGTTCTAAGGCAATTCAGTGGAGAAATGATAGTGTTTCTTTCAACAAACGGTGCTGAAAAAATGCATATCTACATATAAACGAACAAATAAAACTTCAATCCTTATTTCACACCACAAACAAAAAATTAACTTAAAGTGAATCATAGACCTGATTGTAAAACTATAATGCCTCCAGAAGAAAACTTCTGTGACCTTGAGTTAGTCAAAGATTTCTTAGATCTAATTCCAAAATCATGATCCATAAAAGTAAATATTGATAAATTGAACTTAATCAGAATTTAAACCTTTTTCTCTTCAAAAGATACTTTTTTAAGGGAATAAAATCACAAGCCACAGACAAATATATTTGGCAAGCATATATCTGATAAGGGACTTGTATCCAGAATAAATAAAGAACTCACAAAACAGGAACAAGAAAACAAAAAACTCAAAAAATGTTTGGGAAAAAGACCTGAAATCTCCTCTGGCTTCACCAAAGATTTATGGATGGCAAAGCAGCTCATGAAAATATGTTTAACATCATTAATCATTAGGAAAACTCAAGTAAAAACAACAATGAAATACTACTACTCATCTATTAGGATGGCTAAAATTAAACAAATGGACCATATCACGTGTGGTAAGCATGTAGAGGAATTGGAACTCTCAAAGACTCTTGGTAAAAATGAAGATGATACAACCACTTTAAAAAAACAATTTGGGAGTAAAAAGCGGAAGAAACTGAAAAATCAACAAGTCTTCTTAGATCCATCTGAGAAGGGAGGTCACTGGGCAAACCACTGTCCCTCAAATAGACACTCAGATACAGAGAATCATGACTTATCAGAGCAGAAACCCACAAGCAGAAACCTCGGTGGGATCCAGTAGCAGGGTAGGAAAATCTGAACTGTAACTGATGAATTTCTGGAGGCTCCATGTGGACAAATCTAAGAGATAAAAATTCCTGGGGAGGCCAGTCATCAAGGGAGCCCCAAACTTGTGTGAGCTTTATCTCCAGGAGCTTTACCAGGTTCTCACAGTGAATATCAAGGAAAAATTCTCTCTGGCTTCTGGCAGGAGAGGAGAAAAGTAACCAGTTTGAAATGTGCAAGAGCATTCTGTTCTTCTTAACAACGCCTGCCTTCAAGGGAAACCATTTTACCAATGGGGTTTTATCAGAGCCTAACCCACCTGGGGAAAGGGAAATACTCAACTCCAGCCCCCTCGAGCCTTACACATAAGGGAAAGGAAATACCCAAATCTAGCCCCCTCCGGCCATCCTATCCCACCTAGAGGGGTAAGGGAGGAATCTAAAAGGTACTTATGAAGTTTACAGTTGAGGGACACAGGCACACTAAAAAGACTGAAGCCTAATCATAGCGATAGAGAACACTTCTCCCCCGACACCTTACCACCACATCACCAAAGGCTTATTTACCAGAGTTTCTTTTATCTAGTACATCATGTCTGGTTTCAGCAAAGAGTTAAAAGGCATACTAAAAGGCAAAAAACATAGTTTGAAGAGACAGAGCAAGCATCAGAACCAGACTCAGACATGGCAGGGATGTTGTCATTGTCAGTCTGCAAATTTAAAACGACTATGATCAACATGCTAAGGGCTCTAATGCAAAAAGTAGACAACATGTAAGAATAGATGGATAACAGAGAGATGGAAATTCTAAGAAATAATCAAGAAGAAATGGTAGATCTCAAAAACACTACCAGAAATGAAGAATGCCTTTGATGGGCTCATTAGTATATAGCTGAGGAAAGCATCTCTGCATTTGAGGATAGAAACATCAATAGAAACGTCCAAAACTGAAAAACAAAGAGAAAAAAGACTTAAAAAATGGAACAGAACATCCGAGAACTTCTGGAAAACTACAAAAAGTTATAGCATATGTGTAATGGGAATACCAGAAGGAGAGGAAAGAGAGAAAGGGACGGCAGAAATACGTGAAGTAATACGAATGAAAATTTCCCCAAATTAATGTCAGACACCAACCATGGATCCAGGAGCCCAGCGAACACCAGGCAGGATAAATGCTCCCCCGAAATTACACCTAGGCACATCATATTTAATCTGTAGAAAGTCAAAGATAAAGAAAAAAAATCTTGAAAGAAGTCAAAGGGAAAAAAATACCTTATCTATAGATGGGCAAAGATAAGAATTACATCCTATTTCTCCTCAAAAACCATGCAGGCAAGAAGAGGGTGATGTGAAATATTTAAAGTGTTGAGAGAAAAAAAACCAAGCTAGAATTCTGTATCCTGTGAAACTATCCCTCAAAAGTGAAGGAGAAATAAAAATTTTCTCAGACAAACACATACTGAAGGAATTTGTTGCCAGTAGACCTGCCCTCCAAGAAATGTTTAAAAGAAGTTCTTCAGAAAGAAGGAAATTGATATAGATCAGAAACTTGTATCTATATAAAGAAAGAGCATTAGGGATTGTTAGGGAGTTTGGGATTGACGTGTACACACTGCCATATTTAAAATGGAGGGCTTCCCTGGTGGCGCAGTGGTTGAGAGTCTGCCTGCTGATGCAAGGGACGCGGGTTTGTGCCCTGGTCCGGGAAGATCCCACATGCCGCGGAGCGGCTGGGCCTATGAGCCATGGCCGCTGAGCCTGCGCGTCCGGAGCCTGTGCTCCGCAATGGGAGAGGCCACAACAGCGAGAGGCCCACGTACTGCAAAAAATAAATAAATTAAAATGGATAAGGACCTACTGTATAGCACAGGGGTCTCTATTCAGTATTACATAACAACCTAAATGGGAAAATAATTTGAAAAAGAATAGATACATGTATATGTATAACTGAATCACTTTGCTGTACACCTGAAAACTATCACGACATTGTTAATCATCTATACTCCAACATAAAAGAAAAAGTTTAAAAAAAGAAAGAGCATTAGAGAAGGAATAAGTAAGTCGATAAAAAACTTATTTTTCTTAAGTGATCTAACGTATATAATTTGTTCAAAATAATAGCAACAATGTATTCAATTACGTGCATATACATGTATATGAACATATAGATGCTTCTGTATAAGTGAAATGAATGACCGTGATGTTATAAGGTTTCCTCACTATTCATGAAGTGGTATAGTGCTATTTAAAAGTGGACTTGGAATAACTGTAAACGTGTACAGTATTGCAAACTCTGGGGCAACCACTAAAAAAGATGCCATTTATAATGGCACCCAAAGTATGAAATATCCAGGGGAAAATGTAACAAAAGATGTAAAAAACACCTCTAAAACAACAACAAAAAATACCAGTTTGGTAGTTTCTCAAAAAGTGAAACATATGCCTACCGTATGGTCCACACATTCCACTCCTAGGTATTTACTCAAGAGAAAGCATTATTCCCGTTTTGGGGGCGGGGTGTGTGTGTGTGAGGAGGCAGGTGTGATGGAACTGTTCTGTATCTTTATTGCGGTGGCAGTTGCACAACTCTAGGAATCTGTCACAATCATAGAATTGTACACCAAAAAGAGTGAATGTAAATTTAAAAATAAATTAGTGCCTAAAAAAATCAAATGTGTTCTTGGAAAATGAGACCACATCTTCTTCTTCAGATGTAAAACGTATCTAAATTCACAAAAGCCTCCACCCCCACCTCACCTGGCTCAGTTCGGGTAGAAGAAGGAAATTTTACTACTCTTCTTCCAGATGGAAGGTACACATACTAAGAATTATTTCTTTACTTTTTTTTCCCAACCCAGCATATTCTGTGTTCTAACTGATGTGGAGGTCTTTTCACAAGAGCAACTTCCAAGATGTGGCACAGGATTTCTCCACCTCTGCAGTTAAAGAACTGGGAAGCCAGGACTCTGAGGCACTAAAAGACATCAGACTGTTTCTCAAAAAATTAAAAATCGAATGCTTAATTTGAGGGCTGCATATTTTCCGTATTCTAATTCCCCTAAGTGTGTTGGTGCACGCTGCTTCAGTTAATATTGTTGTTTAACAAATTACCCTAAAAATCAAGTGCTTAAAGCAACTCTTTTGTTATGTTCATGAATTCTGTGGGTCAGGAATTCCGACAGGGCACAGAAGAAGGTCTGGAATTTCAACTTGGGTGATTCTGTAACTGGGGGCTTGAATTATGTGAAGGTGTCTTTGCTCATAAATCCAGTGCATGGCAAGGGCCATCAGCTGAGATTTCAGTTTGGGCTGTCACTTGAATTACCATCTACAAGTGGTTTCTCCATGTAGCTTGGGCTTCTTCATAGCATGGCAACCTCAAGGTGGTAGAACTTCTTACACGGTAGTACAGGGTTCCAAAAGTCAGTGTCACGTCATACAATGTAGAAGCTGCATCATCTTTTCTGAACTGGCTTCAGTTGTCTCACACAGCATCACTTCTGTCGCATTCTATTGGTTACAAGTGAAGCACAAAGCCACTGAAGATTCAAAGGGAAATGGCATAGACCCCACCTCTCCGTGGAACGAGTGTCAAGTTCACATGTTGGACACTGCTGCAGCCATCTTTGAAAAATACAATCTGTTATACATGTGTAGTATACAGTTTCCTTCAGTTAACAAGATCATTGGTACCTAGCATTCCTCAGTTAACTGGGATATTAATGTAGTGAGAATATTTCAATCCTCAAGAAGTGGGAATGTACTACATAAGGAAATTGGTAGAGGTATAAAAGATCAACATTTCAGTTTCTTTTGGGAAGAAGAATTTGCAATTTTAATAGTCAAAACTAAGTCACAGAACAAGAAGAAAATGAATGGGGAAGACACTGTCACTAATTTAATAAAAATTTGAAAAAAATTTTAAACTCTTCCATTTCAAAATTATATTTTAAAGCTCTGGAATTGTTTTACTTCAATATAAAATATTCTGGCTTATAATAGAAAACTTTGGAATAAGCATTTTAAGAATTTATGTAAAATAAACCTGCATGCTGATCCCACAGCATATATAAAATTTAATTTGAGATGAATCATAGACTTAAAAGTAAAAGCTAAAATCATAAAGCTATTAGAGAAAAACATAGGAGTCTATCTTGGTGACTTTGAGGCAGCCAAAGACATCTTAAGCAGAAAGCAATAACCTTAAAAGAAAAGACTGACAATTTGGACTTCATCAAAATTTAAAATATATACAGTATTCATCAAAGGACACCACTGAGAAAGTGAATAGGAAAGCCAGAGACTGGGAGAAAAACATTCGCAAAACGTGTATCTGACAAATGACTTGTATCCAGGAAATATAAAGAATTCCAACAACTCAATAATAATACAACAAACAACCAATAAAAATTGGCAAAAGATCTGAAAAGACACTTCACACACACAAAAAATACAAACAGCCAAGAAACACATGAAAAAAAGTGCTCAACATCATGGGTTGTCACGAAAATGCAAATTTAACTACAATGGGATAGTACTACATGTCTACTAGATTGCTTAAATTAAAAAGCCTAATAATAGCAAATGTTGGCAAGATTGTGAAGCAGTTAGAACCCTTGTACGTTGTTAGGGGAAATGTAAACTGGTATAACCTCTTTTGGTAAAAGGTCTGCCAGTTTCTTAAAAAAACTAAACATACACCTATGTGCTAGCAATTCCATTCATAGTTATGTAACCAAGAGAAAGAAAATTATGTTCACAAAAATATTTGTACAAAAATGTTCAGAGCAGGTTTATTTATATTAGCCAAAAGTTGGAAGTAACCCAGGTGTCTATCAGCAGGGGAAAGAATAAACAAACTGTGGTATTCTCATACAATGGAACACTACTCAGCAATATGAAGGAATGAATCACTGATACAGTCAACAATATGGATAATTCTCAAAATCATACTTAATAAGAGAATCCACAAAAGAATATATGCTGTATAGTTTCATTTATATGAAATTCTAGAACAGGGAAAAAGCCATTTACTGTGAAAAAAATCAGAAAAGTGGCTGCCCCTTGAATGGGGGATGTGGGCAGGGACTGACTAGGATGGGGTGTGAGGGAACTTTCTGGGTGACGGTAATGTTGTACATCTTAATAGGGATTTGTGTTGCACAGGTGTATGCATTTGTCAAAACTAGGAAAATGTGTACTTAAGGCTGATGCATTTTATTGAATATAAATTTTACATCAAAAGGAAAAAATGTAAATAAATGGTAAGCATGCTGATATATTTAGAGGGAAGTAATTGATGTCTGTGATTTTCTTTGAAATGCACCAAAGTTAAGATGGATTGATGGATGGAGAGAGGGGTGTATGAATGGAGAGATGCATGATAAAGCAAATAATAGTAAAATATTAATGATTCAATCTAAGTGGGGAAAATAAATGGGTAAGAATTTGTTGCTAATTTGACAAGAATTTGAAAATTATAAAAATGATTCCATCCCCAATTTAATTGCGAAGCTCTGGAATTCTGTAACATAAATATAAAATATTATGGCCCATAATTTTAAGTAAGCACATTAAAATTATTTGACTCTAATCAATAATCAGAGTAGAGCATCAAGTGGAACAACTCATACCCTGCTCTATGATTATGAGACTCTTGACTTCTGCTCTAAGCATTCTGCCAGCATTTGTCATTAGCTCTTTCTGGAAGCTGAAGCAAGAAACAAAAAATGCTCAGTGCTCTTTGCCCAGGCTTTTTGGTTTTATTTGCTTGAGCTTTATTTATCTTTTTAATTTTTTTTCTACAATTGCTCATTGTTAAAAAAAAAAATCAAAGAATGAGGCAGCTTGGTGTGCAGCCTGCTAGGACTTCTTCAAAGGATACACAATCCCTGAAATATTTATATAAATATACATGCACATATAACCTTTAGACTTTTGGCATAAATAGGATCATATTATACAGACTTCTGAATTTTGCTTTATCTACAAAACAGCATGATATATATATGGTAGCCATTAGTGCTGTTTACCTAACATCTGGTTTCCCTCTTTCCTCTGAACATATGGGTGGAGCCACGTGACTAGTACTGGCCAATGAATTGAGAGTGTAAATGATATGTATTTCTTCCCAGCTGAGACTTATTGGGCTTGACCCTCCAAAGCTCTCTTCTCTCTCTGGTATATTCAAGGTAGTGGCTGTTCTGTCAGATTCAGTCCCTGAGTGGCTACTGTGAACAAGCTCCCTCTGACAACAACAATGGATACACAGAGTAAACAAGAAATAACCTTTGTTGATTTAGTTCCCTGAGATTTGGGGGTTAGTTATTACTGCAGCATTACTTAACCAATCCTGACTAACACACTGAACATTTTCTCAAGTATGCATATTTGGCCTATCTCATTCTTTCTAATGGCTAAATAGTACAGTCTTAAACCAAAGCAGTAGAATTTATCCAACTACTCCCCTATTGTTGGACATTTGATTTTTCCAAAGTTTTGCTATTACAAAGCTTGCTGCGATAAATATTGTGTGCGCACACACACACATACACACACACATATCTATTACAATCCACTTGTCAAATTTTTTCTGAGTAAAAAGTTTCTAAACGTGCAATGACTAGGTAAAAGGGTCTAAGCATTAGATACTGCCAATTGCCCTCTAAAATGCTGAACCAATTTAAACTCCTATCAATAGAAAATGAAAGTACCTGTTATCCCACATGCTCATCTGGAGCCAGTTATGTTATTCTTTTTAAATGTCACCAATACAATAGGTGGAAATATTTCATTGTTGTTTCAGCTTGCGTGATTATTGGGCTTCTTTTCATAGGTTTAAAGGCTGTTTGTATTGCTTCTGAGAATTGTTTATTCCTGTCCTTAACCCATTTTTGTCTGTTGGTTTTACAGTTTTTCATAAATCCTTAATGTCAATCCCCTGGTTCTTATACTGGTTGTAAATATTTTCTCTCAGTCTGTCCCTTGTCTTTTAAATTTGTTTACAGTATTTTTTGCCTAGAGAAATAGAAAATTTTCCTGTAGTCAATACAGTCAACTTTTCCTTTATGGTTTTTGGAAACTGTGCCCTACCTACCACAAAATTAAAATGTATTAAATGTTTCCTAATCAATTATCACTAAAACCTTTATTATTAATCCATTCATTGTCCACTGAATTGAGGCTTTCTCTGTACCTTATAATAAAGTCCATAAAAATGAATCTTTTACAGGCTCTATACTCTGTTTCACTGGTATTTTAGTTTAATCCTCTATCAGTATATTACAGGGTTTTCAAATATCTATAAACTACATAAATTCTAGTATCTTGACTGTAATATTCTTCCTTTTCAACATTTTTTTCAATCCCTGGTTTTTCTTGAGGGACCTCAAAATCAATGAGCCAATTTCTCTCCCCTAACCCTGCAAAACAAAACCAAATCTAACAACAGCAACAACAAAAACCCACATCGTAAATTCTGATTAGACTTGCTTCAAATCTAGATTAATTTGGACAGATTAGAATTTTTAAAATAGTGTCTTCCCATTCGGAGATATGATAAAATTTTGAAATTGTATTCATTTTAGTCTTACACATTTCTTGTCCAATTTATTCCCAGGTATTTCATAATTTTGTTGCTATAGTGAATAGTACCCCCCATTGCATAATATTTCCTGTTTATTACTAGTAAAACTATTGCTTTTTATGTAGTTTTCTTGTATTTAGCTACTTTCCTAAATATTCTTAATATTTCTAATCATTTTGAAATTGAGTCTTTTGGAATTTTAGATATAAAATCACACTTGGGTTCTAATTTAAAAATCAGTCTCCAGTTCTATTTTGGGCTATTTACACAATTGGTTCCTAAATGCCTATTTCCAATATACCTAGGGTACAAAATAATGGAATTTTATGGCTGGAAGGGACCTTAAAATTATCTAATCCAAGGGTTACCTCGTCAAGTACCTTCTGGGATATGCAGGCAAGATAAATGGGAGAAGGTATAGGACAATAAGCAATTGTAGAGACTGGTGAAGAGTGCAGAGACCAGGTACAGTCTGAGGCAGACAGTTGCCACTCACCCCCAACTGACAGTTGACATGGGGAAATGTAGGCCCAGTTTCTATTTTTCAAGAGGAGAGAGAAATATAGACTTTTATGTTTAAACTCTTAATTTTAAAAAACATTAAACAAAAACCAAACAAAACACGATTGCCAGCTATCAATCCATGAACTTGAAAGTAATCCAATGCCTTCACTGAGGGCAATTTAAACTCAGAAAGGCGTGTCAGAGATTGCAAAAGTAGTGGAATATAGGGGAGGAGGAGTCTGTATTTTGTTTAGCTGCCCGGGTGGATCAGAACAGTATTTGCGAAGTGCTAAAACCAGGCAAGTGTTTTGCTTGGTTTGTTTACAGACAAGGAGTTCAGTTCCTAATGTTGACATTTTACGTCCCCTGTTTGGCTCATCTTGGCTTGGATTTGCCGTCATAGCAAATGAAGAGGGTACCTTTTAAATCGCCCATCTATATTTGGGGAAATTACCATGTTATTTTCTCCGTCACCCCAACATGGAAGTCAGAGCTCAATTTCCCAGGCTTCCTTGCAGTTAGAAACATGCTGGTGATCCAGGCTCTGCCAATCGGGGAAGCTTACATGAGACCTTGACTTGGAAGGGATTAACAAGAGAAAGCCAGCTAGGCGTGGCCACCTTTGGTGTCAGAGGGGTCCAGCTTTCAGCGGTAGCAAAGGACACAAGGTTGCCAAAAGTAGTGGCAGTGATGGTTGTGGTAAAATCAAGTTCTTGGCAGCAGCAAAAATGTAGCAACGAGTGTGGGTGGTGCAGTAGGAACAGAGGCCATTTTCTCATCAGACAAGTTCTACAGCCCAGTTCTGGGCACTGTTCCTAGAACTGAGCCTCAAGCTTGTTGCTCCAGCCCTTCCAAAGATACTGTGAACCACCCAGGATCCTTTTTAAAAATTCCTTTTCTGCTTAACTAGCCAGAGAGGATTCTGCTTTTTAAAAACTAAGCCCTCACCAGTACAAACAACACCATCAGGCAGTGACAGAATCAAATCAAAGATCTCGGTCTCTTTGATTCCCAGGCCAGCATTTTTTCTATGACATCACATTTATTTATATTTAATGCTTTTAGGAAGGTTCAAAATGCTGTTTTCAAAAACGTATGCTGAGGCTCGTATCTCAAAGATATGGTATGGACACTGTCAAAGTGTCTATTTGGTTCAAGATGAGAGTACATGTTTGAGTGCTTTTGGAATTTGTCTTGGTTTTTCCTTCTGTTCACATAGATTCATAGACTAGTGGCTTCCTTAAAAGATGTTAGTTAGGCTTACAATAAAAACACCAATGTACACAGAGTTTTTCAAAAAAAGATAGAGCAAAACCACATAAAAGGAGAGACAACTGTCTGAGATAAATCAGGATGAGATCATTACAATTTTCTGAGCACTAAATTTATAATCTTCTTCCTTGAAGTAAAGGACAGTAACGGGGTGGATTATATTAATGTTTCCCAACCTTGGTCCACCAACGGTGATGTTTATTTTCCACCTTCATGGCCTCCAAGTTTTTAAAGGGCTTCTTCCAACCTCATTTATTAAAGAATGCTTTCAATGACCTCATCAAGAGTAAATACAGAACTTACTGAAATATCGAAAACAGGACATAGATTCCTACTACTATTGTCAGTGACTATTTCAAACTATTCCAACTATTGGGATAAAGGGTTTTCATTTTCTAGTGTCCGCTACGCACTACAGTGTGCTACAATAAGAACTTAACATACGTCATCAGATTTATTCATCACAACAGCTCTATGCAGTAGGTATTATTACCATCCCCATTTTGTAGGTGAAAACATTGCTCAGCAACTTACTCAAGGCCACCAAGCTGACGAACGGCAGAGCTGAGATTTGGATGCAAGCCTACAAGTCTAAAATTGAATCTGTTTACTACATTATACTACCTCTCTCAGGAAGAATTTTAAGTTTACAAGAACGAAAATTTCCTCGAGGCTGTAAATCTTGGAATTTATTACATCGATGCTCACAGGAAATCTCCTGATCCCACAGTTGATAATGGGGGTCTGAGGAAGAATGGTGTAATAATTCACTACATTCACTGAGGCCTGAGACACGGGGTGCTGGAGGTATCTAGGAAAGACTCCAGGGTGAACCGGGCATGTGCCCTGCCCTTGGAAAAGAGGTGAGCACTGAGCACACAGAAAACCAAAACACATGCAGGCTACATGGGGCGGGTGTCATCTCTGATGGAGAGATCAAGGCTCGGGGAGGTGGCCGGAGGGAGGGGCTGACCACGTCTTCCCTGGCACAGGGCCCTCGCTGCTGCTGTCGCCTAGGGTTCTGAGTCCAGGGCCCCCATCAGGAAGCCTCACCCTGCCCATGTTCCCAACTGCACGAAACACTAGCCCTGCCAAGCCTAGTCCCTGCCTGGCTCCCTGCTGAAACCTGCCCGTCAGGTATCGAGGCTCTGAGAAAGGCTCTCTGCACTTTCTTCGATAACAATCCATGGCTGTCACAGGCCAATCTGACAGACCGTGAAAAAAGTGTCCCAGAGAAATAGGTCCAGCCTAGAGGCAGAGCCAGCTAGCCCCACAAGGCAGAAGAGAAACACTCCCTCCCAAAACTGCCCTCTGTTTCCACCTGCCCCTGCATTCCTTCAGGTCAATTTTGAGGCAAATATCTCAGGAAGGCCCACAAGTTAATCCAGTAATCCATTATCAACCACGGCACCTTATGCAGAGATAGTTTATTAGCTCCTGCCCGCAAGGTTTCCCTGAGAAGCGGTGCAAATCTCTGAGGAGAAAGAAAATGCCCGGGGCTTGGACTGCGGCCCAAAGCAGCAAGCCTGAGCTCTGAGGTGCCAGGCACATACTGAGAGGGCCAGGTATGTAAGCAGGGGAGAAAATGAGGGCCACAGAGGTGAAGCCCAGAGGCCTACACTGCAGTCCTGCCTCTGCCCGCCCGCTCTACTACTTCGATGCACAAATTTGAAAAGGGAACATTTTACAAGTGTATTCATAAACCTACAGAATGTTTCACAATGTCAGCGCCTAGAAGGGGCCTTAGAGACCATTATATGGACCGAAGAGTGAGGTGTAGGTAGGTGAAGTGAGTTGCCCAAGTCACTTGACTTGTGGGAGTCGGGACTAGCTCTCCCTGACTTCCCTACAGTCAGAGACAGATTTCCCTTCCCCAGAGCAAGGTAATCAATTATTTACTTGTTTGATGCAAACTTTAGACAGAATGTTCCTTGAGAAATAGGACCATTCATTAAATTATTCAACGAACACCTACTGTACTTGGCGGGAGCCAATTGTGGAGGCAGGGAAATAAACAAATAACTCAACACGGGCTACCAGTGGATAATACAGGAAAAGCATTTAGCACGATGTATGGTCCACAGTAAGTGCTCAATAAACGGTGACTTCTCCAAAAGAATAATTCGAGTGAGATGGAAATAAGGGAAGAGATGGAGGCAAGGGTCAGATCATGACCAAACTCACATGAAACACTAAAAGGTTGGGATTTGCCCTAGAGCAAAGGAACGACACGATCAGATTTTAGGGAGGTCACTCTGGCACAGCTTTGGAGGATGAGTGTTAAGATGAGGAGTCCAGGTGAACAGATGAAAAGCTGAACTGCAACAGTGAAGCTAGAGATGGAGAGAGGTAGTTTAAGAAGTGCAATTTCAAGAGGGTGGGAGAGGTCAAGATAGGGGAAAGACAAGGTAGACCCTGGCCCAGGCTCCGGGGACAAGTATGGTGGCCTTTACCAAGACAGGGTCCCCGGCTACAACTTTATGGGAAAGAAAAAGAGGTCAATTTAGGGAAAGTTATTTGGGGATGCCTTAGGGACATCCAAAGGGGAGATGTCTCGGAGGCATTCGTACTTCCAGATTTATAATTCAGGAAAACGGTCTGAGCAGGAGGAACTAAATGGAGAACTCAGCCTTTAGCTGACAGCCAAAGCAGTGGGGGCTGGATAAGATGCAGCCACTCAACAAATATTCACACCCAGGCACTGTGAAAAGTGATAAACTTAAAGCAAAAAACAAGAAAGAGAAGGTCCTTGCCCTCAAAGAGGTTACGTTCTGGTGAGAGGAGCTAGAATATACACTCATACATACTTACAGAAATAAAAGAACAATATTAGCTAGTAAAAGCTCCAAGCACAGAATTAAATTAGGATGTGGTGTGATCGCAACTGACTATGTACTTTCTTTGCCTTTGCCCAGGAAAGAACGTGAAGAGCAAAAAAGAGGGCTGAAGACCATGACCCACAGACGGCGCAGTGCCCGACACCAAGCATATCACACGGACCAGGACCTCTTGACGCCTCTTCTGCACTCTCATCTGGAGACAGAACCCCCAAGAATAATCCTAGCATCTCATTATTCCATTCAGGAACTGTGATATGCAGTGAGCCCAGCACGAGGTGCCAGGTTTAGGGCAGTGAACAGGGCTGTCGAGGACCCTGCTCCTCAGAAAGCTCACATTCTAATAGGAGAAGACACACCCAGGCACACACACACTTAAATAAACTTAACTGCAAGTTGTGCTAAGTGCTATGAAAGATATAAACAAGGGGCTAAGAAAAACAGTGAGTGATCTACTTTAGGTAGACTAGAAAGAAATCCCCTAGGAGGAAGCAGCAACTACAATGAGTCCCAGGGTTTGCCGCGAAAAGGATGGTGGTGTGGACGTTCTGAGCAGAGAGAACTGCGTGTGCATAGGCTTGGAGGAGGGAAAGAGCTTGACGTGTTTGAGAAAGCAAGTGACTGACGGTCAGCAAGGCCAGAGGACAGAGCTGGAGGAAAAGAAGTGATGACACTGGAAATCCAGAGTTGCATCGCTCAAGGCCCTGCCGGCTGCAATAAAACGTTTGCATCTTATTGGAAGCCACTGAAGGGTTTTTCAGACCAGGTACAGCCTGATCTGATTTCTGTCTTAAGGAATTTCTGGCCAGGAGAGGGCCTAAATATTGGGAGCTAGTTTTTTCTGATCATCTTTCTGAGCCTTGAGGTCACCCTGCAATCACACAGTGTGGCCATCCTTTATTCCGCCCACAATTAGGGTCAGGCCGCAAAGCAACTTTTCCTCCTTGGATCTCCTGCCTGGCCTAAGTGCTTCCCCCAAAGCCCCATAAACTTACTAAAGTGTTTCCAATAGACACTGCTAGAGTACTAGGAGAATGGACGCTTTTGTAAAAGAACACAAAATAATAAAACGAAACCACTCCCTCATTTCTGATGGAAATTTGCTTTCCCCTCCACTGCTTTCCATTAGTCCATGGCCTGAGCAATTGTCTCTGCTCTTTACCCTGTCTCCATTATTTTCCAAGAGGCCATGAACATGTGTACTGCTATGAACAATAACAAAGAACTATAAATTCTTATTGATCCCAGAAGCTCGGGAATTCTAAACAATAAAAATATGTCCTCTGACTGCTGCTCTCAAAAGAATATTTTGGAGGCACAGAAGAGGTTTGTTGAAATAACAAATGAGCTCTGGGGACACTCTGGGCCAAATGGAGGGCTCGGGTCACCAGGTATTGATGCAACAGTCAACTTCAGACACAAAGTTAGAAAGACCTCCCTGCCACCCTCTCCTGGGCTCACGTCTTCATTTCTCAGCCACATCTTGACTGTATCAAGCTGAGTTTCCTATGTAGCTTTCAGCCACTATTGTTTTTAGGAGCCAGCATTCTCAGCCTAAAGAGAAAGTCCCCTTTGTCCTCCATCTGTGATTTAATTTACATTCTCCTGAACGCTCCATTCACTTTGTTTTCAGGCTAAGAAGTCTCACAATTGTACCAGACCCTGAATTTGAATTTCCCTGTGTTTCTGCTGTTTGGAAATTTGCCTAGGTCAGTCACTGGACAGTCCTAGAATTCAGCTTAACCTTAGAGAAAATCTTTATTGTTCATGATTTCTCATAATACTTCTAACCTCTGTCATATATTTTCCCCTTGATTTCTACATTTTTGTGTCTTTCAAGATACATACGTGTGTGAGCGCACATACACACAGATGCATACATAGCACCTTTCCTCTGATAACTGCCGAACTTTCCACTATCTTTTCCAACTGGATCGCATTCCTAAGGAGATGTCCCTCCTAGATTCCTCAGATTTCAGAGGGGTGCTCTTAGCTGCACTGCTTTCAGCCTTTCTCATTCAGATGCAGCCTTCCTGGCATTCCCCTGATCCTTCAATGCCCCGCATGATTCATAAGACAATGTGCCCAACTGACTTACTATGCCTTTGCCTCTCTGTTCTCCCCTAGGAACTTCTTTTATATGCAAATGCATAAAATTTACTAGAAATGGGCAAAACTTGACCACAAAGTAATACGAATGTAAAGAAATACCAATTCCTAGTAAAAAAAAAAAAGTATGTAGGGAATTAATGAAGAAAGAAACACTAGGGAAGAAATTGTTCTTTCTGTTCTTTGGACAATCTTGAGGAGAAAACAGATTACTGCTAGCAGAATATGGCTTACCTGAATGTATTATAAGCCACCATCTTCGTGTGCATGCAATCAGCAGCTGTAAACACCTGCTTGAGATCTCTGGATTGTGATTCTTCTTGTTTTATCTTTTGTAGGGCAAGTTCAATGTTGCTCATAAGAAACTGGAAAGGAGAAGAGAAAGGTATTTAAGATAGGGAGTCCAATCTTCCTGGTGGCCAGCAAAGAGACTTCATACTGTGAACCTTGACTTAGCTGGCTATGTCTTTCCATAGAGACCAACACAGAGAAGACATGACCAGATTTCTTCAGCTATGGCTCTAGGACAAGAAGCGACATTAGCACAGGGCCAGATCTGAGAGAAATGCACTTAAGGGACAGTGCGCCACAGGAATCAGAAAAGAACCACTACTCCGACCTCAGCCTCCTCCCTTTAACCCTTAGACATTGACCCAACATGTTGGGAGACCCTAATGGAGAGCATGGGGATTCAAAATTGAATAAATGGACCCCCATCTTCCCCAGATCTTTAGAGTGCGCCCCCAGAACTGTCAGCCACCAGGTGATACACGCACGGCAGTCCCCTTACACTCACTCTCCAGGCAGCCCCCAGTACCTGTCTCCTACACTGTGATTTGGCTTCTGACTCTGTAAGAATACTTCTTATTCAGTCCACTAAAGCATAAGCTTGTAAATAACTACAGCAAAGAACTAGAAAAGGAGAAGACTAAATACAAAAAGAAAAACATTGATGGTAACTTAGAATAAAGTTCATCTCTGCCCCGGGAAGGGGGAGGCATTCCCTCCCTTTTTTGCATTTCCTTTAATCTGTTTCCATGATAGGATCTATTAGCTCTTTTGAAAAGACTCCTCGGACTGATATTAATCTTTCTCTGCTTAGAATGTCTTTGTTAAGGGTAGTTTTAAGATAATGCAGTTTTCACTTGGGATGCTGATACTAGATAATGTCCTACCCTGCTTTTATCTTTCTGAAAGGAGAAGAGCCCTTTATGTCTCATATATACATGAGATATATGTGTGCGTGTGTGTCTGTGTGTGTGTGTGTATTCATGCTATATATTTTTTATATTAAAGTACAGGTTTGCACTGTGTTTGCAAAGGGAGCTCTAGTTACAATAGCTGTTGTAAATTGTACACCGACTGAGCTTGCTATGGGGCACACAGAGCTAAGCACTCAAAACATTTTCGCATCCAGTCTTCATAGTAACTCTCTGAAATAGGCACTGTTGGTACTCCCATTTTACAGATGTGGAAAACAAAGCTCAGGGAAGATACACGTCTAAGGCCCCTCAGCTTTTAAGGAGTCAGGTTTCCTAGCCAAGCCTGCTGGTCTCCAGGAATCTAACTGCCCTACTATTGAGTCTCTCACCTGACTTCAGTGCTTTTGAAGAGCTACCGGCTCTTGGTGTCACGCTAACCCAAGTTCCTAACGCTGCAAATGAAGAGATGGTGTGGCAGCCCCAGAGGGCGCTGCCCAGGCCTGCCCTCAAGAGGGACCACGCAGAGAAGAGCACTGTTAGCGGACAGCCCCCAGCTGCTGCACCTTCGTGATCACTGCAGCGCTGCAGAGACCCCACGGAGGCCACACTCTCCCCAGACTCTTACCATCCAGTGACTGAGCAGAAAGGAGGCACCAGAGCTGGGCCATTCCTGCCTGACATGGGATTTCTCTGATAGCTAGTTTGCTCCAGGGCTCCCCATTGGTCTGGTGCAGACTTTCTCAGAGCTATGCTGTGTCTGAGGCTCTTCCCACCCCATTCTTCTTCCTTCCCTCTCCTTTCTCAGGGATCAGACCGACATCCCAGTCTCCCCACCTACTCCTGTTCCCTCCCCCTTTATCCTTCATACGCATTTCCCCCAAGACATCTCTCGCATGTCTAAGTCTGTCTTGGTATCTGCTTCTCAGAGGACCCAAACTGATCCGGGTAACGTGCTATACACAGTGAGACTGATCTTAGCAACTTACCCCGAGCATTTTACATATAAATGAAACGGAATTGGTACTATATCTATATAAATGGCACATAAATATTATTATTTTCAGGCAGACTTTTTAAATACATCATTTCTAGATAGATTCTTCAATAGTAGGCAATGGTTCTGAAATATACGTGTTTGCACACCAGACTAGTCCACACTTAAAAATCAAGATTTTGTCAACATGTTATTTTTACTGAACGGCACTGCCATAATGGAACTTTTAGTGATAGTACCCACGTGCCATACTATTGCAAATGAAAAAACTCTTGGCGCTCACTGTTGCCAATTTGTCCTTGGATTCCCATTTAGGCCTCAGGTGGCTCCTGTTATGGGAAGCTGCAATCCCAGCAACTATCAGGTTCCCTTGGGGTTTCTGTTTGTTTAGGTCTTGGCCTTCTCTGCAGGCCTGTGCCAATTAACTGGGACAGCACAGTGTGTGGTACCAGATTGTCTTCCTTTCCGATCATTGCTGAATTTTTTTCTGAAAACATTGTTAGTGTCAGCAGAAAACCCAGGAAACTTGATTCAACCTTGGGCCTGCCTCCTGCCTGTGCCTGGCATCCATGATGCTGGGCAGTGGAAAACCCAGCATATAAACAGAGGAGACCAGGCCCTGGCCTCTGTGACGGGACCTGTGGCCAAGTCGTGCAGATCCATTATTCATGCCCACATGTGTGAAAGCACAACGTAAAACTGGTGGCGAGATGAAGAAGAAAAGGCCTGGAGTAAGAAAAACACAGACTGCAGAGTGCTGAGAGGTGAGTCAAGAATTATACCAAGTGAGTTCACCTTATCTGAATTCCTCTCCATGTAGTTTAAGGTATACACATCAGCACTGACCAAAAGAAATAGGTAGCCATTCACGTTCACTTTGGCTCCAACATATAGCTCCTCAGCCTTGATATATTCTGAGAGTTTACTTTTAAAGACTTCTTGTCCAGGCTTCTTAACACGAATTCTTTTTAAGAACATCCCACCAGTATTCCCTATAGAAAAAGAGAAAAAAAGTTAATGAGTAGGTCTTGTTCTTAAAAGAACCGTACAGGGCTTCCCTGGTGGCGCAGTGGTTAACAATCCGCCTGCCAATGCAGGGGACACGGGTTCGAGCCCTGGTCCGGGAAGATCCCACATGCCGTGGAGCAACTAAGCCCGTGCGCCACAACTACTGAGCCTGCGCTCTAGAGCCCGCGAGTCACAACGACTGAGCCCGTGTGCCACAACTACTGAAGCCCGCACGCCTAGAGCCCGTGCTCTGCAACAAGAGAAGCCACAGCAATGAGAAGCCTGTGCATCGCAACGAAGAGTAGCCCCTGCTTGCTGCAACCAGAGAAAAACCCCACGTGCAGCAAGGAAGACCTAACGCAGCCAAAAATCAAACAAATTAAATAAATGACTTAAAAAAAAAAAGAACAGTACAACTTGCCTTTAGAGTTACTTCATGCTCAAACACAGACCATACAACTTAGCTGTGAACTTGTGAACTCATACTGTGTATAGTACTTAAGGGAAGAATGAGGCAGTGGGTGAAGAAATGAGACTTCCTAGATGAATGTGTAAGGAAGAAAAGTGGCATGGCATTCCAGCCTTTTCTTTTCTCGCCCCAGTCCAAACACTTAAATAAACACTTAGCGAGGACTTGCTATATGCCCAGCAGCATCCTGGAAACTGGGACATCAGGAACATCTTTAGAGCCTGCCTGAACAGTACCAGGTAGAAAATTTCTCACCTGAGCTTATCTCCACCTATTTGTCCTTATACTTCTGGTGACATACAGATGAAATGTAAGACGCACTATTTCCGGAAAGGAGCTTACTTAATTATTTGAAGATTAACTACGGGAGTCCCCTGAACTCTTTTTTTCTACCGGCAAAATATATTTGCTTCTTTTAGCGATGCCTCATTTTTCTTACTTTCCAGAATTCTCACCATTTCCTCTGCTCTTTTCTGGGTATTATTTGGTTTTTGAGCTCTTGGAAAGCAGTGAGCGGAGTTGAATGTGGGACTCCATTACCTTCTAACCGAAAATGAACTGAAATCTTCAAAGCTGAGACCAGATGAGCTTTGGGGATCAGCTTCATCACACTCCTACCACTTGCAGAAACCAGGGGTGGTGGAAAGACATAGCCTTTGCAGCCAAACAGAGCTGGAGTCCCTCCTGGCTCTGTCACTTGCTTGCTGGATGATCTTTAGGAGTCATTTAACCTCTCTGAACCCCTCTGAGTTCTCATTGGTAAATGGGAATAATATTTGTGGGGGGCCATGAAAATGTACTTCTCAGATTGCCTGCTGTGGGGAACAAAGTTGAGAGGAGGCTCCAACTGCTATGTTCTGAAATCCATCCCCAGATTTGTGCCGAGGTCACGCTTCCCAGAGGCTGCTGCCAACACACGACTGAGCAAGGCAGGGATACAAAGGCAGGCCCATTCCTGCAAGATGGGAGCTCCTCCGACTGGTGACTTTGGCCCCAGGACTCCCAGTCAGCCTTGGCAAAACTTTCTCAGAGTTTCACTGCAGTCACCATTCCCTTTTCACCTTCCCCTTTTTCCCTTTCCTCTGTCCTTCACAGGAATCAGACATGCCCTGCAGTCTGATGGCTCTCCTGGCCTCTTCTGGCTCCTGCCACATTTTCCCTCACCAGCATTTCCCCTAATAAATCTCTTGTACATTTAATCTCATCTTGGGGTTTGCCTCTTGGAGGACCTGAACTAACACAAAACGTAACCTCATAAAGATCTTCTAAGTATAATAGTAGGTACTCAATCAGGACTGCTATCATTACCAGCAAGCTTATAGTTGACTGCCGTCACCCTTTCTGTTTTATGAATGCTGCAATTGGTTTGGCCATATCGTCCCCATTCTAGATGTAGAGAGTTGATTTTTTGACCTTCAAGAGCATGACTTTATATTCATCCCTATTTGATTTCATATTCTAAGATTTGATTCATTATTCAAATCACCGTGGACCTTGACTTAGTTATACAAATTATTCATTATTCATTGATGTGCTGAGTGGCTCATACCAGCTCATAAGGGCTGGTTGTTAAATTTTCAAGGGATTTTGCAAGCCAGTTGTTAAAACTGTTGGTTGCTTGAAATTGGCCATGGTTTGGGTACTTGCATCATGGAAATTGACAAACAGTACAAAATAGAGCTTTTAAAATTTTTTCAGAGAGCCGGTTAACCAGCACACCATTGATTATTCTTCTCAAACGTGTGTCTTTGGCACAGATAAAAATGTTGAACATGTTGGGACAAAGAAGAGAGCCCTACAGTTCCATAATTTGTTAAGTCAAAATCAATGGCTCTCTTCAGCAATGGCCATCCTATCAGTCTACTGCAGAGAGGCACTCCGTGGGTCCTGCAGCTGGAACCTTGGCAGCAGCCTCAACAGCCAGAGGGAAATAGACTCTGAAGATTAAATTTGTTAATCTGGGATTCTCGTCCTAGAGCTAGACAAAAATTTCGTACGTGGTACTATCAAGAATACACAGTTCTTCTTGTCTTGCTAGCTGTGCATGGAACTGGTGGTAGCCAGACCATGATTTTGAAGCCGCTGGATTCCACAGAGGTGCCTCAGAGGCCACGGAGGAAGTAGGGAGAGTGTCCAAAAGGAGATGTCCCAAGTCCCCCAGTCCTGAGCCAACCAAAACTGTTCCTCTTTTATCGTTTTATATGTCTGGGTTCGCATTTAAGAGATCTTTGTAAAATGAACTTTAGTGGTTAAAAAAAAAAAAATGAAAGCCACTCTCTTAGATCATCTAGGCTATAAAAATCAGACCACAGTCCCTTTCAACATGAAGAGACAGTTAATTATTCTGAGGAAACTGCTATGAGACGTATGTCTCTTACCTGAATTCCTCTCCATAGGTTCAAACACTGAAATGGTGTCATCACTGAGAAAATATGAAATAGCAAACGTCCCTTCCACATCGGCACATTTGTGTGTGATTAGTTTTGCAAAAAAACCGGAGTGTATTGCTTATGTTGCTGTAGCCAAGTGGAAGAAAAACGAGGGTTATAGCATTATACAAGTAATCTTCCACATATTATGCGTGTAAAAAAACCTGCAAGAGGTATGCTATGTTTTTTTATTGAGATGTAATTGACATATAACATTATATTAGCTTCAGGTATACAACACAATGATCTGATATTTGTATATATTGTGAAATGATCACCACAATAAGTCTAGTTAATACCCGTCACCACACTTAGTCACAAAAATTTTTTTCTTGTCATGATAGCTTTTAAGATCTATTCTCTCAGCAACTTTGAAATACGAACTATAGTATTATTAACTATAGTCATCATGCTATACATTACAACCCCGTGACTTATTTATTTTATAACTGGAAGTTTGTACCTTTGACCCCCTTTACCCATTTCACCCACCTCCCATCCCCCAGGCGCGCTATGGTTTTAAGATAGTAGCATAAACTCTCAGAGGTTGAAAAAGTTCTACCATCTTCTTACTAAGGCTCTAAATCTATATGCAGAGGCATTTTCTCAGTTTATTAAAATATCTCTTATTCTTTTGATGTCCAGGGTAACACATTGGGAAAATGTACCCAAAACAGATGTCATAAACACACTGCTCAAACCATCTGCATTACATGGTTGTTCCCTACTCACGAGGCTGGTCAACAATCACAATCATGTCAGCAAAAGAAGCACAGCACCTGGGCCTCACTGCCTGAGTAGGCCAGAGGCTGCGCTCTGCTGGTGCCTAGAGCCACCTCCCCATTGCACTGCCCACTTTCTCATGCCCATTCCTCTTCTTTCTTCAAACCCCACATCGTCTCCTCGCTGAGTCACTCTCCCAGTTCCCCAGCAGCCCCCTAACTCCCTTCAAGGGAAAATTTACCTTTTCCCTTTCAAATGCTATATTAAACATGATAGACCTGCCTTTCATAACACTTATCACCCGTATCATAAGTCACCATTACTTACAAGTCTGTTTTCTGAAAGCAAGGACTGCATCTTATTAATCATTGCCTAAGACAACATTTTTTACATTCTAAGTGCTCAAATGTTTGTAGAAAGTTTTTATAAGATCCGTATAGATTGGAATTTGCACTTAGAATTCTGTGCGTGAATAGTCTAGAAGAATGAAGATGGGATCGAGTTCTAGAATCAGAAGTTCCCAAAACTGATTGCCTGGTCTTGGAAGAAATTTATTTATGGTCTGCCAGCAGAAGCATGCCTGTGGATATCAGTTAGTGAAAGGTGGACCTCATGACAAATACTGAACCCTTTGGGAGGTCTCCGATAATCAAAATCATTACCCCAAGGAGGCAGAGAGTAAAATAAACCATGTACTTCATCCCTTCCCTGTCACAACTCTAAGCAGAGAGGTCCTCACTTTCAGTCTCGTACGCTGAAATTCATTCTTTCCTTGTGATCACACTGATTTAAAAACAAACAAACAAGAACACTTATTTGTGATTTGCAGAGGCAGAAGGTGCTTTTCTCTGCTCCTTTCTTTGATTGTCCAGGGAAGGAGGGCTGAAAAAGCATGGCGCCATGATTCACAGCTTGAGGCCTCAAGTGAGATGGGAAGTAGCAATCTGGAAGGCTACCCCCAGGGCAGCCCTGGCAAAACAGCCAGATCTCCATAGTTGTTTTCTTAGTCCCTAGTTTCCCAGGCGTCAGGCAGACCTCATACAGCATAGGGGAGGAGGGCAGCTATACCTTCTCAACCATCTTCTCTGGTACATAATTGGATTTAAAAGTAACAAACAGATTTGGTAATCCCCTCTCATGAAAGACCCATACTTTTACAGATGCCTGAAATATCATTCAAACAACTGAATGAGGTCCAATGTCAGGCCAAATGAATACAACTGCAAATTTAGCTTCTTAGAACTTACATAAATGTATAAGAGTGTATGTTAAGTATGGATTTTTCATGTTTAATATGCCCTTTTTTTTTTAACCTAATTCTAGTGTTCTAGACAGCTTATCAATCAGGAATATAATCTACTCAAACAAAATCTTTAGACCAGTCATTCACAAACTTTGTCATGTATGAAAGTCACCTGGGAGCTTGTTAAATATACAGAATCCAGAGTCCTACCCCCAGAGGTATGGATTCAGTAGTTAGCTTGCAGCTCCAGAAACCTGCATTTTTAATAAGCTCCCCAGGAGATTCTGATGAAGTCATCCCCAGAGCACACTTTGAAAAACACTTGCAAGTAGCTTCAGACATTTGCTTGGCTAATAAGCTAGTCGTCAAACTTTTCTAAACACTCTTTTTATCACAATATGCCCAGCACTCAAAAAAATTTTAGCATTTTCCCTGCTTCTGATCATACCACCTATACTGCTCAATCTGGCTTCCTGGGCCATTGATAGTCAGGTTCAAATACCTACACATACAGCTATTTGTCATGACTGCCAATGACACACTCTCTACTCAAGTCACACAAGCCACTTCACTTAGTGCCCCACACTGTGCTTGTTTCTACTTCCAGGCCTTCGCTTGGTGTCATCCCCTCCCCCAGGGTACACCCTCATCCTGTCTTATGCCTGTCCAGAGTCCTGTCCATCCATTTGGGCCCCAATCAGTAGAGCTCTCTTTGACCATGGCTGCCCACCCAGCTGACCACCTATTCACACCTCCTGCACCGACCATTATGCGTGGCACCCAATTTAGCACTGTACAGACTTGTACTCTTGACTGGTTTTTTAAAATGTGTTTACTGAATACCGTTGTCTCAAAAGAAATGATAAATTCCTAGGTCCAGCCATGTCTTAACTTTTTCTACACACAGCCCAGAGTTATCTACAATCACTGTCTTGACTTCTTCTCCCATTCTCTCTTAAATCCACTTCCATTAGGTTAGCTCTACCTAAACTACCCTTGTCAAGGTCAACAATGATCTATCTCCACAGTGCCAATTCCAATGGACTTCCAATTCCATTTTTGCGTCTAACTTGACCAATCAGCAGCAGTTGGTACAAATGATCACTCCTTCTTCCATGACATTCTTGCTTCACTTGGCTTCCAGGATCCTGTATTTTCTCTTGGTTTTGCTCCTACCTCCTTGCTTATTCCTTTTCAGTATCCTTTGCTGGTTCCTCTTCTTTTCCTCAATCTCTTTATTTGGGGTGTCCTGGGGATAATAAGGAGTAACTTGGTCATCCACTTCTCTGTGTATATTCACTCCTTTGGTGATCTCCTCTAGTCTCAGGCTTTAAATACTACCTACATGCTGATGATTTCCAAAGTTCTATCTCTAGCTCAGACCTCTCTCCCGGAACCCAGACTCGTATATCCAATGGCCAACTTAACATCTCTACTTGACATCTGACATCTCAAACTTAACTTGTTCCAAAACTGAACTTCTGCTCTTGCCCCAAACTATAGTCTTTCCCGTCTCACTACATGGCAACTCCATCTTTCTAGTTGGAGAAATCTTGGGAGTCATCTGTATCTCCTCTCTTCTTTCACACCTCATATCCAATCTGCCAGGAAATCCTATTGGCACAACCTTCAAAATATTTCCAGAATCTGCTATATCTCATCATTTTCATGGTACTTGCCCTCATGAAGCCATCATAACTTTTCTCTTGGACTACTGCAGTAGCCTCTTAACTGGTCTTTACTTCCACCATTGCCCTTCTACAGTCTTTGCTCAACACTGCATCTGCAGTCATTCTTTTAATATGTAAATCAGATCAAGTCACTCTTCTTCTGCTCAAATCTCCCAATGAGTCGCCTTATCACTTGAAGTCAAAAGAATCCTGACAATGGTCTGCAAGGTCCTATGTTATCTGATCGCCCATTACTTCTCTTAATCTGTCTACTCTGCCCATTACTCATCTGTTCTATCCTTGTCAGCCTCCTGCCTGTTCCTTGTGCATCCCAAGCCTGCTCCTTGCTCAGGGTCTTTACACTGACTGTTCCTTCTGCCTAGAACATGTTTCCTCTCCTCAGTAAAGTCCATCCAGACAACACCGCTTAAAATTGAAACCAGGGGTGCTCTTCAGGCCCACATTCCAAGTCCCCTTTATTCTTTTCATAGCTACCTTCTTTATTTTTTCCATGGCACTTTAAGACCTTCTATATACTACAGAATGTACTTATGTATTACCTTAATTGTTTACTATCTGCCTCCCCAGCTAGAATGTAAGTTCTATGAGGGCAGGGCTTTGTATCTGTTTTGTTCACTGATGTGTCCCAAGATCAGTGCTCGGCACATAGTGGGTACTCAGTAAATATTTGCTGACTAAGAAAATGAATGGCTCACCCAGGGCTACATACCTGCTGAGGACCTTAAAGATAGCTATAGCTATAGTCTTATGGTTAGAAGAGACATGAAGGCTTATTATTATTGATGGGGAAAACTTGTTTAAAGAGGAAAAAAAATGACTGATGGAGACAACAGATGAACAATATCTGAAACAAGTCAGAGATTAAGATTAAACCGTGAATTTTTAGATGCTATATGATTATGAATAGCACAAGTCTGGGATAATAGCCTTCCTGGTAGGAAGTCATCCGTCTCTTCTAACCATCATTAAGAACTAAAAGGGTGAATGTTCATTCTATTTACTCACTTATTCATCATTCGTCCTCTTACGGACAGAATATCTATTGAACCCCAAGTACATAGCCAACACTGTTCTAACTCTAAGAGAAGCAATAAAGCCAGTCCCTGCCCTCAAGGAGTGCTTGGTCTCGATATAAACAAGTAATTGCCACACACTGTGATAAGTACAGATTCTGGGGCAAGAAAGGTGAACTCTAGGAGCCAGACTTCCCTGTGTTCAAATCCTACCTCAACTAAAAATTAGCTGTATGAGCTTGGGCAAATCGTATAGCCTCTCAGAGCCTCAATTTCCTCATGTGAAGAATGGGTACAATAATATTACCGACTTTATGAGGTTGTTTTGAGGATTAAATGAGATCAAGTATTGTAGTTAGCATACCATAACCATAAACTGCTTTTTATTAGTAATATTGTTAGAGGTATGATCAGCAGAGTATTGTGAGCACACAGAGAACAAAGTACCTAATTCAGCCAGGTGCAGTGAGAAAGATATTCTTCTGGTTTTCCCAAGTCAGACTAGAAAATCTGCCCAGCAGGCCACCACAGTGAATTTTTACCCAGACAAAAAAGGTCTTCATTCCATCAAAAACCTCATACGCTTTAATTTGAAACTATCTCCTCCAATGACTCACAGTAGATCACCATTAACCTCATACAACAATAAGCAGCCAGTACATTTTTAATAGCAATATATATATAATCAATATATGTCATGTACTATTGCACGTCTCAATTCACGGTTTATTTATTTGCATTAAGAAACTGTTCTTTGTATGCTTTGTGAGATCATCTTCCTTAGGTTCTCACGGTTTTAAAACCTTGGGTTATTCAAACTCATGTATAAGTCTCCAGCTGAATGTGCCAGTTTCTATGGAAACAAGGTCACTGTGTGGGAGGAGCTTGAGGGAAGTGTATTCCTGGCACAGAACAAGCAGTGGACAGAAAGAAAAGAAATTAGACCCATTCGTGCCTGTACCACCATCCTCTGGCCACAACAGCATGACAAGAACGTGGAATGCTGTCTACAGTCAGTGCTCTGTGGGCAAGTTGACATGGTGCAGACAGAAAGAGAGACTAAGGCAACTACCCACAAGGAACTCTTTTCCCCCTGGATTCCAGAAGTAACACACTGGATCGTGTTTCATCCTGTTTACTTATAAGAAAAATTCTCTCTCCTTTTACAATAGGGACATTCTTTCTGCCCACCTCCTTTGGTGGCTGTCCTTCAAAACAGCAGTTAGTGAAAAGTATCCATCAAAAGTCCCGCCCTCGAACTTCACTGTAAACACTGCTACCTATAAGGGAGGATGGAGTATGAGTTGGTGTCCCTCTTATATGATCGAAATCAGTGGTTCTCAAACCCTGGTGCCCATCACCAGAACCCCCTGGAAGTCTTGTTAAAACACAGTACCAGGCCCCACGCACAGAGATTGGGCCTCGATAGGTCTGGGGTGAAGCACGGGAATTTGTATTTCTAACCAGTGTGGAGGCCACACCTTGAGTAGCATCAACTCTGAAACTTAAAAACAAAATTCCCAAGTCCTTACAAATAAAAGATTATTTCTTAAAGGACATCGTGGCAGGGCAAAGGCAGCCTTTTAGACATTCTACACAATTCGTAACATATTTTCACCACGTTTACAGTTAGAGCAAAACTATTCTCTCCACCTCAAAATATTCTACAACGGTATCTGATGCTATTAAATTTTATCAAATTCAGGGTGCTGTCTTGTTCTTCTCCTCCTCCTGCTCTTACTCCATGTTCCCTTTATCATTTTTCTCCACAGGTTCTCCTGACCCACTATTTCCCTCATGCCAGGACTTCGGTGTTTAGCCCGCATCCTATTCAAGCATCTGCAACATTTTCCCACCACTCTTCCCCCCTGACTTCTTTCTCCAGGGCCTCCATTCTCTGAAGAAGCAAAAAGCAGCCATGGGCAGTGCTCACAGCTACACACATGACTCAGAGGCAGATTTTTCCTCATATATATTAGGAACACTTCTGAAAGTCCACCTTTTGAAATCATATTCCACCACACGAGCAAGCTATGGTTACTGAACTCAACCAAATCTCTCAAATTAAAACCACGTTAGTTGCCAAATAACATGCTAAAGAACACTTACAAATCACTGAAGCACTACAGCCTATGGGCCAAATACAGCCAGTCACCTGTTTTGGTATGGCCTATGAGCAAAGAATGATTTTTATATTTTTAAACGATTGAAAACAATCGAAAGAATAATATTTTGTGATATGTAAAAATCATATGAAATTCAAATGTCAGTGTCCATAAACAGTTTTATCGGAGTGTAGTTACATATTGTCTGTGGCTGTTTTCATGCTACAATGACAGAGCTAAGTGGTTGTGACAGAGGCCGCATGGTCTGCAAAGCAGAAAATATTTGCTACCTGACCCTTTAAGAAAAAGTTTGCTGACCCCTACTCTATACCATTTCTTAGGGACCATCTTGAGGAGATATATATATGGAAAGGCATATATATGCACATATACATGGAAAGGCAATATAGATTGTGGATAATATGGCTTTAGTAGCTTCCAGATGACACATTAAAATAACCACTCAACGTGAGGGTGTGGAGAAAAGGGAACCCCTTGTGCACTGTTGGTGGGGATGTAAATTGGTGCAGTCACTGTGGAGAACAGTATGGAGGGTCCTCAAAAAACTAAAAATAGAACTACCATATCATCCAGCAATTTCACTTTTGGATATATATGCAAAGGAAATGAAATCACTGTCCCCAAAAGATATCTGCACCCCCATGTTCAATGCAGTATTATTTGCAATAGCTGAAAGAGAGAAACAATCTAAGTGTCTACTGACAGATGAATGGATAAATAAAAGCATATATATATATGTGTGTGTGTGTGTGTGTGTATACATATATCTATATTTATATAAGATACATACACACAATGAAGTATTATTCAGCCATAGAAAAGAAGGAAATCCTGACATCTGCGACGGCATGGATGGACCTTGAGGATGTTATGCTAAGTAAAATAAGTCAGACAGAGAAAGACAAATACTGCATGATCTCACTTATATGTAGATTATGTAGAATCTACAAAAACCAAATTCATAGAAACAGAGATCAGACTGGTGATTGCCAGAGGTGTGCGGAGCAGGGGAGAATTGGGTGAAGGTGACCAAAAGGTACTAACTTCCAGCTATAAGATAAATAAGTTCTGGGAACATAACATACAGCATGATGACTAGAGTTAGTGCTAATGTATATTTGTAAGTTTCTGAGAGAGTAAATCTTAAAAGTTCTCATCACAAGAAAAAAAACTATAACTATGTGAGAATGATGAATGTTAACTAATCTTATTGTGATGATCATTTTTCAATACATACATATATCAAATCATTATGTTGCATGCCTTAAACTTATACAATGTTATATGTCAATTATTTCTCAAAAAGCTGGAAAAAAATAAAATAACCACTGAAGTAAGAACCTGTTACTACTTACATATTAATCAACTTCGTTAAAAAGGTATAACAACATGTCCCTGGACTTGAAATCAGACAAATTAAGTGTCATCTGTTTTGTCATGAGGACAATATTATAAACCCTGAACACATTTGGGAAAGATCAGACTAAAACAGTGGTTCCCTCAAGCACCTGTCATTTTCCATGACGTTCCTCTGCTGAGGTGTGGGCACGAGGCCTCTGCAGGAGCAGAGAGAATCCTCTTCAGAACCAAAGCCGGTGTAACGTGGAAATTTCCTTTCTATATTTGGAGGAGGTGGGGCCTTGCATGAAATCGAGGTAAAGTTCTCTATAACAAAACAAAGGCAGATGAAACATCAATATTTTTTTTTGCCCTGATTATGGCTGTTTTGAAAGGTTTGTTATGTTTTCAAGATGAACATGGAGATCTTTGTAGACTATTTTAAACTCTTTCAAACAAAACACAGCAAAATCCTGGGAGGGTAGGTTTCAATCGTGTTTACAAAAACCACAAAACTCACTCAATAGTTGCCACTGGTTCAAAAGGAAGAAAAAAAAAGAGACTGTGTCGAACAAGTAAACATTTATCTTTTGTCGTCGCATCCCCATTTCAGACTATTTTTTGTTCTTCCCTGATTTTTCCAATGATAGGAAAATTCAAACTTGGAACTTTATGCCACCCATGCCATGTTTTAACCTGTAATGTAGCCCTGTCTTATCTTTAGTCAACAGTCACTAATCAAATTCCTTTCCAAACAGGACTGACTCCTAAGTGTTTTGCTTTACCTTCCCCATCTGATGTCCCCTCCTCTTGTGCCCACTTTTTAAACCCTCTCCCCCTTTCTTCCAACTCAGCTCCAGGCCATGACACTTCACTGTCTAGATCAAAAACAGAAACAAAACTTCTTCTCACCAACCACCACTCCAGGGTGCTTCTGTTATTGCCCAAGTAAAGACTGCAATCGTACTGAAATGTGATGAAGCAAAAATAAATAAATAAATAAATGAATAAGGAATAAAACCAAAACCAAACAAACGAACAAAACCTTTAAAACAGCCACTGCCTACTCTCAAAGGGAGTTGTAAGTGGTAAATACTGTTGACTTTCTTTATTCGTTTGTCATCTGTGAAGGAGAGACATATTTATAATAGCCTAGGAGCTGTTGGTACTCATTTGTGAGGCTGTACAGTCTCTGAGAAGCAGGTGTGTTCTCCAAGCAAATAATACATTGACTCAACACATCCCAGTCACCTGAGTTTGTCACACCACAAATGGACAAGAAGATGTCAGGGTCTTTCTTAAAACAAAACAAAACAAAGCAACAAAACAAACCAACCCATGGAATCTAATTTCTACCTCTTCCCCAAGGTTGACTATCCCATAGGCGTTTCCATTAGTGCGTGAAAGGAGGTTCACATAAGCAAAGATTTCCTTTTCCATTGCCAGAGTTCTAATAGAAGGAAGAGTACAGATTTAGTGCATACCTCTCGCATCAATTTGTCATCCAAGGCAACCTAACTCTTAAAATTGAGGGAGGTTTTTTTTGTACTGATTGATCAAAAGGCTAAGGGTTTGAGGCTGTTTCTAACTCTGATTTGAAAACATTTTCAACTTTCACATTTACTTAGACTTCCTAACAGCCTTTGTGTGAAATCTCTTCAAGCATAATCCCCAAAAGAGTATTGTTCCATCCTAACAGAAACTGCTTACAGAAGACATATTGGCAAAGAGAATGCCATCAAATCTTTCTCACTGACTCAGTGAAAGGGGGCAGCCAGACTGCCGGTACGGAAGTGACTGGTGAGCCTCTCCTATTGCTATTTTTGTGGCAATTAAAGAGAAGCTTTGGTAATAAAGAGGAAAGTTCAAATCTTGGAATTAGGCAGAATTACAGTAGACCCTTTCATTGCTAATTGTTACATGAAACACACCACTCACTAACTGGTACCTTCATTTTAGGAAAAGGACCATAGGGATTGCAGGGAGAGCTCTACATGATTATTAGAAAATTGGGGCATGACTGGTTTCTTCTAACAGGGGACATCCGCATACAACTCTATATACTAATCTACGCAGCCTAACCAAAAGAGGACACATATTGAATCTCACAGTAATTAAGAATGCATTCTACACCTCCCCCCAAAATTACAGGTTTTATAACACAGTGTTGTTTTCTCAACTACATAATTTTTGCCACAGATTTAAGTAACAAAAGAATCAATTTAGAGCTTTCCTCTGCACCCACAGTGCCATCTAGTGTATAAATGCTGAGAACTGTTCCACTCCACCATGTCTGACTTTTTTAACAACCCAGTCTTTTTGGATACCCTGACTGAAGATCTCATTTTTCTGGGTAATTGCGTATATTCACAAAGGTTTGAACTCGCACCTGAATAACTTTCTGTCTTTGGTTTTCCATCACCCCAGCATCCTGCATGTTTTAGGTGTTAAAAAAATATTTAATGAAAAAGTATACCTTTTTTTTTTTTACAAAGCATCTTCCCAAATATCTCCTTAAACTGACACTCTGATGGATCCTGAGACACATCTGTCTTTCAAATAGTCTGATTCCTCTAATTCCAAAAGACTTGTAAAAACATATATATTGAATGTTCATCCACACTGACCAGATTGCAACAAATTTACCGAGAGGTGATAGATTTTTTTAAAGGATATGTCTTAATGCTCCTTCACAGTGATTTACGATTCATCATCTCATTTGGAAACGATTCTGGAAAGAGCCTTCATCGAAGTTCATCTCTGATGTACTAGTAACCCAGATATGGACCCAGGTTTAAAGCTTATATAATTTGGGAGAAGCTCTTTAAGACTAAAAATGTCAAATAATTAAGACAAAATTAGGCCCAGGGCCTTGGAGTGGGGCCCCTGCAAAGAAAGAACCCTAAAGCTTAAGCTTCATTAACTTCAAGGTAAATCCACCTCTGCTTGTACCCAATACCCAGGTCAAATGATTTTGGTGGGACATTCATTTTTGGGTCAAATAATTAGTGAATCACATAATTTTCTAGCTCTAGCTAGAAAACCCTTAGAAATCATCTAATCCACAACCCTCTTCACTTCATAGGAGAGGTTAAAAAAAAAAAGGTGAAATTGTTAGCTCTATCAAAGCCACGTGGAGAGACTAGAAGCAAATTCTACCTCTGTCGCTGCACCTTGGGATGGCTAATTTGCTCAAATGATCATTAGACTCTCATCTTGGATGCCTGCTGCTTCTAACACCAAGACTTCAGAGGCGGCCATAAACAACTCCACAAAATTAAAGGTGCTTTAAGTTTTTTGCTTATCCTTAATGTCGGTATAGCCTAATAAGCATTCGAGAACAATGCGAATGAATGGTCTTATTACTAGTTTGGCCGTCCCAACCACTAAGAATCGATAATAAGAAAGTCCTCTTATAGACAAAGAAATAATAACCCAAGGCAGGAATTCTAGGTAAGAACAGTTTACATTCAAATCCCTGTCTCTTCAGTGAAAGAAACACCTGCTAGAGCCCCTGGAGCCTTTTCCAACCTTCAGGCTACAGGAAAGTCCGACAGGCCTCCATCTGCCAGTCCGTGTTCATGCACATGAAATAATGAGGGAGTGACAAGCTCCCGCCCCGGCAGACAAGCCAGGGCCAGCGGGATGGCCAAGCTGCCTAGTGGGGGACTCACACTGGACTGTTTTGTGGAAGAAGTTGCCTTCTCTTTAGAATCCTTAAATACACAAAACAATCTCATCTTTTTAGGAGTCAGATTGGGTTTTATGCAGGGGTTACATATATCTCTTGGAATTCTATCAAGCCCTCTGCTTCCACATAATAGAAAGCTTACTCGTGCACAATTCTTGGGACTGTGGCCAACTCCATCTCTTAGTCTGTCTGCCATTTTTCTCCCCCAAAATATGTTGGGGCGGCATTAGGTAAGAGAAGGTACTGAAGCACCCAGGCTGTATACTGCATTAGAAATTTCCCCCTGGCTTCCTAGGTCCCTAGCTGTGTCATTGGCAGTTGTCAGCTCCTTCCTGTGGAGACCACAATTACTGACAAGGAAGGAAATGTGACCACAGTTATTGCCAGGACTTTGTCCTGGTTTGGGCTTCAAGGATACCAAAATATAATGTATAAAACTTGGTCAGTCTCATGAATTTTTACAACCAGATGAGTTACAAAAAAATTAAAATGTCAGAAGTAACTATATCTAAGTAACATTAAGTCTATTAATTTAATGTTACCAAAAGTCAGGAAAAGCAAATGTAAAGATTATCAGAGAATATTGATTCACTCCCCTCCACCCTGAATCATGGATATAATTTCCAGTCATTAGTTACATTAAGTACACTGCTGTTACTCAAGAAATGTTGTGTAATAATAGTGTCTGTCAAATGGGGTATTTTAACATATGTTATGAGAAATATAAAAAGTCAGCATGACTATAAAATGCATCATAATTTTGCATTTGCATAATTTTCTGTTTAAATGCATAATGCTCACGTTATATTAGCTTTAAAGACACAAATGACTTTTTTAACGTAGTACAGTAAGTCTATAGAGTGAGCAAAAGAAGTGAGCAGAAAGAAATTAAGCACTAGGGCTCAACTGAAATGGACCATAGGGCATTTGAAGCTGATAAATGCCGAGGATGGCTACATTTGGAGCGCACCGGTGGATTTCCTCTGCCTCTGAAAGTTCCCCGCAAACCCGTTAAAAGACTAACAGTGTCCCGTGTCTCTCCAGCATTAACGTTCATTTTCCCAAACGCGACCTTTATATTCTCAAAATCAAGCTGACAGACGAACATCAACCGAATGTTGGACTTGCTATTTAAGGGATCATATGATGTTTTGAACCTTTACCACGTCCTTTAAATTAAGGCAATCTTTCAGTAGGACACAGGTAAATGTCTTCAGTGACTCATTTCATATATATATCATTTTTAAAATTTTTCCAAGTCTACACTGAAGACTTGCTGATTCTGAATAGGCACTTACATTTATTAAAAAGCAAACCATCCTTCCCAAATATCTAAGGGTCACTAGCAGCTTCTCTACAGCAGCCACTACCTGCACATTCCTGGCAGCTTCTTGTCCTCAGGCCCGAAAACAAATATGCTCAACTGTGTCCACTAAATAGGACTAATTTTAGAAAATAATATAAGAAGAGGCCACCAATTTGGCTCCATTTTGACTAATCTGGCACGCAGATGCTGTGGAACAAGCTCCCTTAATGCACAGAGGAGGGAAATTGAAATTCTTTTTCATTCCAGCCCCTTTGTATGCTGTGTGCCTTCTCCCATAATATAAAGATTCCCAGGAGGCCAGGAATACGACACAGTGGGGACAGCAAGACACGTAAGGTGGGCCTCGTCTCATTCTAAAGACAAAGCACCTTGTCTTTTAGGAAGCTGTGGTTGCTTCTGGCTTCCAACTCATCGCTCAGGAAGTGAGCTCATAGGAATACTCCAAGGTTCAGAGAGGGGTAAACATCCCCCATCAGAGCTCCAAACCCCAGTCTGGGAGGTTGGCAACTTCCACCACCCCACTTCGCCAAGCACCGGTAGGTACCTGGAGCCTGGGGTAGAGGGCCCAGGTGGGGGAAGAGCTGGCCGGCAGGTTTAACAAATGGAGGGGCTTGTTTTTCAGGTTTCACCTCAGATCCTCCACCTGCTTCTGTGACTCTTATAACACCGTGTAACATGCAGTAGGTCTCTGCTCCCCTTTAAGCCTAGAAACTCCTTACACAACTCTGCAGCTCCTCTGTCTACTGCAATGACCTGCATGTGGTAGGTGCTTAATAAATCACTGGTTTTCATTCTGAACTGCGCTAACCTGATCTGAATGGAATGGATATCTAAGAAGAGAGAAGGTGGAAGCCTGGCTAAGCCTCACCAGGAAAGGTAGAGCAGATTGGCACAATTCCCCAGAGAGCTCAAATAAGTATATCCTCTGTGGTAAGCAAGAATTCAGTGAAAAGAAAAGTGTTTGGATTTCCATTTCAGTTGCTTAACCAAAGCATTGCCCCCATACTCTAGTGAGGCAGGGGGCTATACGGGCAAATGGAAGCCTTTGGCATCAGGCAGACAAGTTCAAGTCTTGGCTCACCCTTTACTTGCTGCATGACCTTCGACAAGTAAGCCCCTTGTACGCCATAGTTTCTTCACCTCTAAAATGGGGATAATGAGCCTACCCTTCTAGAATTGTTGTTAGGAATAAATAAGACAACAGATGCCCAGCAGTTAGCAAATGCTCAATAAACGGTAGCTATTATGAGCTTAGAATTTGAAACTCAAAAGTCAGATCAAGCCTAACCAGGGAACAAAGACTCTAAGTTTTAAATATTATTTTCTAACTGACAGATGTTTCACTTACCAATTCCATATTTAGTCTTACAATAAGTCTTCATGAATTCATCACAGTCACAAAGGAGCACTTTCCTTCCCCACACATTGATGGCGGTTCCTATGGACAGGTCACTATCTTTGTAAAACTCTTGGTCTACTTTTCCTAGCTAATTAAAACAAAGGAACGTGACATTGACACCACAGACCCACCAAAGACATTGGCATCCACCCCCAAAGGGAAAAAGAAATTTTAAAAAATCAATTATATCATTCATAACCAAAATGTTTAAATCAAATCAAAAGACAACCGCTCAATATTAACATTTTAAAACATTCTTTTAGCAATGCAGTGCTACCAAATGGCAGTGCGATGCATATATTTATACATGCACTTAAGCATGTTTATTATTGATAAACAGCACTGCGACACATACATTTATATACTCATCGATTTCATTCACAATCAATCTCCCAGAAGCAGAACACGTAACTCACCCCACATTCCAGGTTCCAGGGAAGTCACACTGGAAACAGTAATAAAACGTGACTCACCTTGTATTTATCCAACAGACAGCCATACACTCGGTTCTCTGACAAGCCACCATCTACATTGAGAACTGTCCGGTCTGTTATCTGGCCTGGTTGATAGACTCCAGGGGGGCCATACTGGAAGATAAAAATCAAATCAAGACGTAGTGGATGGCCTCTAAACACAAACATGCTCCTGTTGAGGGGCTCAAGCGGGAAGAGGCACAGTATGGCTCTTCTCTGCCATCCCGAGGAAGACAGGACACAGACTCCAGCCACCTTTCCCCATGCTTCCCCACCCGCTGAAGGCTGGTCTACACTCTCCCCCTCCTTCAAGGCCCTGATAAAGTCCCATCTTTCCCCCTGACCTCTCCCATCCTACTGGCCTGTCCCCAATTCAAACTTCCGTAGCACCGACCTCAGGGTTAAACCACTTTTTGTTGCTCTCTAATCACTTCATCGGCAGAGTCATCTTTAAACTCCAAAACGCCCTGATGGAGAAACCCTGCCTTGCCTTCTTTACTTGCTTAGCACCCTGCCTGATCCTGAGCAAGGACGCACTCGTTGGCAATGGAGTGCAGTCAGCCTCTAACAGAAACTGTGGCCCGGAGCAAGCCAAGGAGGGCACTCCTCAGTTCCACCCGCGCTGGAGGTGGTCCAGGCAGGAAATATCTGAACTAACTTATAGAAATTGATAGTGATCCGTTTATCCCATACACATGAGAAATCTGAATCATGCCAGATCCGTGTGATATAAAATGTTTAAGTTTCAATGTGTGAATTTATGATGTGTGGGGTGTCAGTAAGCCACGTAACAAAGAAAAAACAGTACGTTTAGATGCAAACTCTCTCTTCGCTGCTTCCTAGCTACAGGACAGGGGGCCAGGCATTTATCTTCTCAGAACTTCAGTTGTGTCATCTAACCGCAACAACAGTACTTACTCCTTGCTTTCTCAAAGGATGCTGTGAGTGTCAAGGGAACACCCACTGCTACTGTATCTCTCCTGAGAATGGAAGCTCCACAAAGCAGGATTTTATCCATTTTCTTTCTCACTGTAACCCCAGAGCTGGCACACAGCTGACACTTACTAAGTATTTGTTGAATGAACGAATAAATGAAGCAAGTGATGTCAAGGAACACTGCAAATGTCAGGTATGTCATTATTATTTTATATTTAGCCTATTTTTCAAAGCCATTCTAAAAACAGGCTTCCCTGGCACCTCCTGGCCACCTGCTGTGCATACGCCCAGAGTTCGCTCTGGGACAAATCCTGCCCCCGCCCCAAGAAGCAACACAGCAGGACTTCTGGCAGGAGACTCAGAGAATCTGGAAGAGTCTCCTGTGATAAGCAAATAACCAGTGGTTGTTTGCATCAGAAATGAGCATTACAGTAATCTTTTCAGTAGCACTAAGAATTAAGTTTCAAAATACTTTATCCAAATAAGAAATAAAATATAACATAGAGCTGCGAATAAGCCTTGATACTTTCACGTGTCCTATAGGTCCTTAGATAATGCTTTTTACTATATTATCTCATTCAGTCTTTACAGTTATCTCAGGAGGGAAGCCTAGTTAACTGCACTTTAGAGATAGGGAAATATGCTCAGAGAGGTTAATGACTTGCCCAAGGTCACATAGCTGTTAAGTGGCAGACTCACAATTCTAACCCAGGTCTTCTGTCTCTGTGCCATTTCTGCTGCACCCAGGTTACATTAGCTCTCAAATGGCCATAAACATGTGTAGAAATCACTTGGACAACTCTTTTTTAATAGTAAAAATGCAAAAGCTCTCATTGTTGCTAACCAGTGGCTAGTTGCTGACTGGTGGCTACTCTCAGAAGAGTCACTCCTGTGTGTGTGTGTGTGTGTGTGTGTGTGTGTGTGTGTGTGTGTGCTTGTGTGTGTGTGTGTATTCACAACCCAGACCAATACAATGGGATCTCCTCAGTAGGCTACAGAGGCCAGAGGCCAGTGCCCTGCCCAAGGCCACGAGCAATCCTTTTACTAGAGAGTCATTTACCTTCATAAGACTCATAGTGAACTCAATGATGAATAGGTAGTTCTCTTGCATTTGACATTTTTCCTTTACTTGCCTCAAGCCCTGAATATTCCAACTCCAATTTGTCATATCCTCTGTATTACTTTCATAGATGTACATTAATAGAGGGCACAAAGTGAAAGTTTTCTAAACACTTGCACTAATACATGGTGACTTGTCATCACACAGTCATAACACATGACATTCCAGACAGTGAGTGACTAGAGTCTTCAGCCCACAAGCAAACTCGGGAAGCAGTCCATTGCTCACCTTAGGTACCTTTCTCCTCTGGAGGAACAATGACGTAGCATCTCTTCCTGAGTTATGTGGCAATACTCCTTTGATTTCGATGGTATCATCAGACAGAAAGTAATGCAGGATGAGTTCTCTATGGTCCCCAAACACTGAGCCTGAGTCGTCCCACAGGCAGAAGAAACGCAAAACCTTCCTATCATACTCAAGGAACTGTTTCAGAGCGTCGAAGGACTGATAGGGACGTAAGGGCTCCATGCAGTCTAGCTTCTGCCAATGGAGAAAAGGTTAATGAGAGTGGAAGTTTTTCCATAGTTGCTTCTGGGATGCAAGCAATCAAAGAATATAAACGTATCTTTTCTATAGACTATTCAGTGACATTTTTTAAAATTTCAACTAACAACATACATGATATGCATATATAACCAGTTTCAACCTTAGAAATACAGACACTCAAGTATTAGGAAGCCTTTCGTTATTATTTTAACACACTAAAATATACTTCTATAATGTTTTTGAAAACTGACTTTTCTCAAAGACTTAAAATTCTTGTTTAAGAACAGACAAAACTAATATATGGTGACAGAAATTAGAACAGTTATTGCCTCTGGGGAGAGGACTGACTGGAAAGGGTGACAAGGGAACTCTCTGGGGTGATGGAAATATTCTCTATCTTGATTTTCGTGTTGGTTACTAAATTGTATACATTTTTAAAAACTTGTCAACGGGTATGCTTAAGATTTGTACATCCAAGTCTATGTTAATTATATTTCAACCAAAAAATTCTTTTCACTGAAAATTCATATCTGTATATGCTTCTTACTCATCCAAAGATTTCTGTGAAGGTGAAAGAGAAGAAATATATTCACAGTTTTATTTTGCTCAAAAGCTTTAGATAGTGAAGATCTGAAAGGCCATGGAAACAGGAGCAGAGCAAATGGAGAACTTCCCAATCTGTACAGAACTACTGCGCGGGCTCTGGCCCCCAAATCAGGAAGCACTAGCTCGGCAGTCTTCTCAGCCCAACTCCTCTATTTGCAGAGTCTCAGCCCTGTCTTGGAGCAAACCGCTCCCATTCTATCTAATGTAGCCTAATAGGATGGTTATATAAGGAAGTGCTCACTAGCAAGGGAGATGTAGTCCCATATCGGGTTATGTAATCTTACTTGTAAGTTCTCAAAATTTTGTATCTGTCCAGGGCAGTCTAGGTGCAGACTTATCCCAAGACAGTGGGGGAGACATGATGGCCTTTCCAGAGGTTCTTCAGTCTTATCCTTGATATTTAAATGAAATTACGAGATCTCTACTCTCAACGATTGAAAAATCTTTCTTTGGCATTAGAAGGCCTCTAAGAAATGCATTATTGATTATATACCATCAAGGCTCTTTTCAGTTCAAGTTAAATTGTTTAATTTTAACTTTACATTTCAAGGCAGCAAACACTGGAGAAGTAAATGCATTAAAGTCAATATAAAAGCCTCTTACTAAACTCCTCATTTTCCACAGATTTCTATATTTATTGAAGAGCTTTCTCCCTGAGGGAATAAATGCTAAAACGATTCTCCCAATCTGAAAGGAAATTATTTAAAACATTTCTTGGCTGTTCTTGGTATTTATTCCTGATTCCTGGAACAAAAGATTTTTTTCCTTATAAACTTATGAGATAACACAGTGTTCTAAGTATTTCATATAATGCATCATCATTCACAATCACTATCATATAATACCAGCTGTTAGTGAATGAGTGTAGCCAGATGAAAAGGGTGGTAAATCATATAGATCCATTTCTTTTAGGTTCTCTCTTCTGCTTCTAAAGACTTTTGTATTTATCTAGACTCCTTCTTCTAGGGCATTTGGAAAAAGCAGAAATGAACCCAAACCATAAATCTCCTTGCATGCCAATACACACAAGCGTAACGCCACAGGGATTTCACCTTAGATATTCCAGGATCAACAATATATATTTCTCAGGAGGGTGGTATGCCTACAGCGTTAGAGGGTAATTCTGCTGGGGCTAGGGGGCAGGAATAGAGGAATGATCCTACATGCAGCTTTTAACAAGAGATCAAAGCAGAACCAAAGGAGATTTTTATTCTACATTTTATGTTATCTTTCTGCAAGGAAGTTAATTACAAGTTTTAGAAACAATAAAAATGAGACTAATCTATAGGGACAGAAATGAGAACTGTGCTCATCCCTGGGTGGGGAGAAGGACAGATTGGAAAAAGGCATGCGGGAACTTTCTGGGGGGATGGAAATCTATACCATGATTTCGGATGTGGATTACATGGGTGTATGCATTTGTTAAGACCCATCAAACTGTATACTTAATTTTGGTGTATTTTACTGTATATAATCATACTTCAATAAGAAGAGAAACAAATGACAAGAATGAAAATCAGGATAAGAAGCAAGAGATTTGAGTTCAAGGCCCAGCAAGAAGATTGCTGAGTTTTGTGACCTTCCACGTGACACTTGCCCTTTTGGGTATTCAGATTTCTCTGTAAAACATAAAATTTGGGCCAGGGGATCATTAAAAAAAACTTTGGAAAGACTACAGTAACACTACTAACACTGATTCTTTCCTCCCTACACTAGCTGGGGTCAGCCTTCGAAAACAAGCATCCTGTGATCATAGGAGTATGTCAAAATCACGGCCTTCCTCACTCCTGAACACCTCTGCGTCTGATAATACCATAAAGGGAGCTGGGAGTCCCAAGGAAGAAGGAAAAAGGCGTACCCAAAGGGTTCAGTAAATTGGTAGCACAGGAGCAAAGATTCTCCCAGAGTTAGGCAACTAAAATGGGAAAAGAAAAGCCAGGAAAGTGTGGACCCAACTCTTTCACTGTCAGTGACCACAAAGCCAATCACGGGCTCTAAGAAACCATCCCATCTGGGCAGCTCGCTGAAGACTCCTACTGCCTGGAAGGGAGATTCTCCGTGGAGAGAAGTGGGGGCAGGGGCAGAAAGTGAGCATCTCCTGCACCGAAGCCAACACCCAGCCTTCCCTCCAGCCCAGAGGAAAACAGGACAACTCCAGTGACCATGGCCCCCAAAGTTCTTTCACATCTGCATCAGGAGTACCAATACCCTTTACTGACTTTGAAGGGATTCTCATCTTGAAGATAAGAGTTCATGGATGAATCAACTTACCTCTCTCCGTGTCTTCAGGTAAGGATCTTCTGGCCACTGTCCCGGGGGGTTTAATTTGACTCCTATTTTCTTCAAAAAGTTTTTTGTGAATGTATCACAGTCATAAATCTTGAATGTCCGGCCATAAAAGACAATGTCTATGTTGATATTAAAACGATGCACAGTATAAAACTGATCCTCATCAGGAGGCGGCAGAGAAATCCGATGACGCCGGATAAAAATTCCTACGGTGTGAAATAAAACACAATTGTTTCATCGGGTGGCTCACCAGAAAGACATCACAGTACATCTTTATAACAACCCTGAATGCTTTCCCACCACAGTGAAGCGGGCAAAGGGTTGGCTCTTGGCGAAGTAGCATCAGTATGTTCAAACTCTCAGGGTGCCAGAGGGAGCTGAGACTTCTGAGGCCCAGGGTAATTTGACCAGCCTTGCATGTTGTTAGAGTTGCCTAAGTGATACTAGGGTTTACTCTATTAAAGTAAACCATAAAGACTAGGGCAGGGGGGAAGGAGGAGGGGGTATGAACAGAGTGACCTAATGTGCCAGACACTACCATCATGTCTTTTCCCAAAACAAGCGTGCTCACTTTCACCCACTAGCACTCACTGTGAGCACAGTACACAAGGAACTAAGACCCCAAAGCAGAGTACTCACAAAAATGCACACTCCTGGCTGAAAAAAGTAATCTAATGAGCTTCACTATGGTAGATGCCGACACCATGATTTACAGCTTCCATAAGCATGAATGACTTTATGCTGCTTTGAAGCTTCTTGGAATCTTCTTCCCTCTATCAACCTCTTCTCCCTCCTTCTTCCTCTATAGACTCTGTCCACCACCACCCATCCACTCCCCCAAAGTGAGAGTTATCAGAGGCTTCATAGTTTTAACCAGTGCTCTGGGCTAAAGGTTCTGGATCCCATCCCCTCTTCTACTTCCAACCCTATGATGCCCATTCACTTCTCCTCTTTAGAATATGGACCCAGGGTTGCCAAGTACACCCAAATGGCAATTAGCCACTGGAGGTAAAAAGGCTCGCTAACTAGATGAAGGTACCAACTACACCACACCATACCAGCCAACTTACCCAAACACTGCTGAAACCTGTTGTCAAGAAGTGTTTAGGGTTTGAGAGTTTATCCTACTTTCAAGCTAGCAAGTTAGCCTGCCACAATTTCATGGATGCTGGTAGAAGACATGAGATGCTTTGGTTAGAGACAAAGGGCAGTTTATTACTCACAGTAATAACAGTACCCAGAACATCAGCATTTTTGTACCAGTTTCCTGAGCCCCGATTCCCACAGGGTGACACAACAAGGGCCAGGTAACTTCTGCACATGCAGTAGGTTACACATTATAGGACAGAAACCCTGAGATGAGAGAACCTGAATCTATTATAAGGGCAATAAGCATCCCTGCCTTTTGCCTCAGAGGGAGAAATGAACTTTATTGGACTGGACAGTAAACATGTCTGCCTTTTGTTCTAGAGGGAGACACCACCTCTATGTTCCAAGGCTGTGAGCAAACCTGCACTTTGCTCCAGAAGGAGAGACTATCTTTGTCTTCCAAAGCTGTGTGCTATATAAACATCCTTGAAAAGATAATCCAGAACAAAGAGCAGACAGTGTCTCTGCTTGCAAGATCCACAGCAATGCAAGATACCTGTGGAGAACTGTCTCTCAACCTCTGCAAACTGACTTAAGCCTGAGAATCTACTCCAGGAGCAAAGACAAAAGGAGAAAAGACAAGCAGAGCAAACTGAGGGTCTAATGGTTCAAGAAAAATTGGCTTGTGTGACCTGTGTATGGAGGCATTTTAGTATAAAGATGTCAAGCAATCTTCTTCACGTTTTGTATAACACTGAGAATGGTGCCTTTTCCCAAAGTCTAGAAATACTTAGAAATTATTCATTCCTTATTCATTAAGGAATAGTTAATGAATATCTTTATGTGCCAGGAACTGTGTTGAGCTCTGTTCCATTATTCTACTAATCATCTTTTCACTCTGTTGAGGGGAAATTAACTAAAATCCTTTTCATCTTCTTTTCTTTGTAGCAATTTTTAATTACTCGGTACATTAAAGTAAAATAATAAAACTATAAAATTAGAACTGGCCTAGAATATTTTAAAATGTACTACATAAAAGATGATATAATTTTACGGCAAAAAATTATACTTCAATTAGCCCTTAATTTATGCCACTGAAAACAGTATGCAAATTATTTAATCATTCAAGATTAGACATTTAGAACAAATTGCATACTAAACACCCATAAAAGCATGGGCATTTCAGGTATTTTTCACGAACCATTATATATCTCTTTAAAAATACTTATATTGGGCTTCCCTGGTGGCGCGGTGGTTGGGGGGTCCGCCTGCCGATGCAGGGGGCGCGGGTTCGTGCCCCGGTCCGGGAAGATCCCACATGCCGCGGAGCGGCTGGGCCCGTGAGCCATGGCCGCTGAGCCTGCGCGTCCAGAGCCTGTGCTCCGCAACGGGAGAGGCCACAACAGTGAGAGACCCACATATGGCAAAAAAAATAAAAAATAAAAAAACTTATATTGTGACAGTTTTTAAAATATATGAAATTTATTCAACAGCCAAGAGCTTCTTTAGGAATTCCATCTATCTTGCATTTGTACTTCACTATAAAAATTCAAATAAGCAAATTAGTGCTGATTTCTGTTCAGTAAGACTTCAAATAGAAATCCTATATTTTTCTAGGTGGGAAGAACTGGCCCACCCACTGAGCTTTTAAACAGTAATCATCACAATCATCATCATAGCCCTAGGATATGCTTTCATATATTTTTCTCATTTAATCTTCAATAATCCCACCAGGCAGATAATGCACGAAATACAAATATTCAGTTTATGGATGAGAAAACCAAAGCTCAGGATGGTTAAGTGACGTGCCCAAGGTCATGCACTCACAAATAGCAGAAAAAGATCTCGAACCTGGGTTTTTCAAGCTCTAAGTAAATATCATTACTTTCCACAGTTTGCACTGAACTGTATCTCACTGTATGACAGCCACAAATTACTTAAGTGAAGGAGGGGAGGGAGTGTCTTAGGCAAAATAGGATAGAAATGGGGAGAAGAGCGGCCAGATACCGTGAAACAGAGATGATGGAGTTGCTCTTCCAAAAGAACAGCCTCTCTCTTCTCTGAGAGTAAATTTCTGGAGAGGGCCCACTTGCCAGCGGCAGCAATCCCCCGCCAGGGTCAACACCACTGTCACCTGTCCCCGCCCCCCCCCAGGAGCCTGCATATCTGCAACGTCCACACTCTTCCTTATCTTAGGTCCCACACTCCTCTCACTAGATGGTTCTCAGAAGAGGCCAGGGAAGTTCTTTGTGGTAACAGAAGAGAGTCCTGACCATTCATGGATTGGAAAGAGAAAGCAGATCTAACACTAAACAAGAAAATTTTAATAACGAGAAATCCAAAGTCACAATCCCATGTTAATCAGAAAAGTAACGTGGGCATTTGAAATGTAGTTACACATGAGAGTTTTCAAAAATACATCTGTGGGACCTCTCAACTGTGCCCTTTGGGAATTAAGATTTCTATTTATTGGTATTTGTATGCTTATAGTTTTCCATGATAAATGGCAGAAACTCCACCAGCAGAAGTTTGTTCTGGAATATCAAAGAAATACGCAGGATGCCATGTCTCTGGCACACATTGAAGAGCACCCAAGACCATCAAGATATATAAACAAAAATAACATTACAAAATGGAAAAACAATAACAAAAGCACTATATCTGCCCTTGAAATGTTCAGATATTTATCTTCTTAATTGGTCCATAAAGACAATTTGGGCAGATGTCCAGGCATCAGGTGTCTGCTTTTAAGCTCTTCTTTATCTTCATATTTCTCATCTCTCTTTCTTTTTAAAGGCCCTGCTATCTGATTATACTCTGCAAGCTTTAACTTTCTAACACTCCCCTGCGGTTTAGATCAAAATGATGATATATCCATTTATGTTTAATGCGTTTTCATTTCATTCAGTTCGGAATTGCTTTAGATCTTTGCTCATACCACTAAATTTAGTTTTTAGGAATTCACCTTCAAGAATTAAGACTCCAACCTCTTACTTCTATCTTAAGTATGTTTAGTTCATTTTAGTAACACTGCAGACCTAGGGTACATCCAAGTCTAGAGGCAGGTATTTCTTAGGCGAATGAATATACGAGTGGAATTGCCACTTGTCATCATGTGTATCCTAAAAATACTAAGACCATTCACTGTGATCAGCCATGATCGAGTATCTTTTCCTCTTATGCTCACTATAATTCCTTCACTAAAATTACTATTCCATTTCTATTTTTATAAAATGTCATCTTTGTGGAGTTTGATTTAATGAGAATAACTTTTTAAATATAGCTAACTTGACACTTGCCTTGCAGCAAAAGAATAAAAATTTTTGAATTCCATATCTCTGATCACAGTAAGAAACAATAATCCTATGCATCTCCCCCTACCCACTGAATGAGCCCCAAATGACAGCCTGTTGGGTATTCTGTCCTCTTGCTCTTGCACTACCACCTTCTTGCCTAGTTTTCCTTATACACTCTATGATCTGCTCCCAGTACCTCCCAACTCCTCGCCTCACCACTTTCCTACCTCTTTACCTCATGCTGTTCCTTTTGACTAATGTGCCTACCTCTTCCAACTTTATCTGGAGAAACTTTTGAGGTACCACTCAAATGCCTTATTCTCTAATGGATACTGGCATTTCCTCCTCTGATCCCTCAAAGTACCTCATAGCATTCATGATGACTACACTGTGTTATGGACATTGTCTGTCATATTCCTTTCCTTTTTTCCTCCCTCCCTCCCTCCCTCCCTCCCTTTTTCTTCCTTTCTTCATCAAATTTACTGAGCAGCCAGCATGCACCAAGCACCTATCTTCACAGTGACTTACCTCCACTCCTATACTCCACTCTGCTCCATTCAGTGACAGTTCTCTCCGCAAAGTCCACCCTCTGGGGTTGCCAGATTTACCGAACTGAAAAGCGAGATGCCTGGTTAAATTTGAATTCCAGATAAACAATGAATAATTTTTAGTATAAGTATGTCCCGTGTCATATTTGGGGCACAGTTATACTAAGAACTTCAAATTTAACCAGGTATCCTGTATTTTATCTGGCAACTCTACTACCATCCCACCATTCCACTTTATGGGATGCATACTTATTAGATATAACATATGCCCAATATAAATAAATGACTTCTATTTTGTGATTATATATATATGAAATACTACCCCGTTGAGGGGCCAAAACAAGTCACTAGTGGAGATCAGTATTCTTAACCAAGGATGCACTGAAAATCAAGTAGAAGCCATTTCTTTTTCTTTCTTCCTTCCTTTTTTTTTTTTTTTGTTTGGTCGCACCTCGCAGCATGTGGGATCTTAGTTCCCTGACCAGGGATCAAACCCAGGCCCCCTGCATTGGGAGCATGCAGTCTTAACCACTGGACTGCCAGGGAAGTCCCAGAAGCCATTTCTTGACCCCAGGCCTACAGAATCAGAAATTCTGCGGGTGGGCCAGGAGATTCTGATGATTGCTCTCCACTGAGAACAACTGGTACAGACCTTACCAGAAAATCATGGCACGTTTCTAACGGTTATCTTTTCTTCAGTATAGCTTAGTTGGGACTTGACAGCACTTGACAAACAGTTGTTCTGTTAGACAATCAGAGGTAAAACTACTAGGATTAACCTCTGACATTCCTGGCTTGGCATAACATCGTTTTAACTATATTCCAGTAGAACAGCAACAAATTCTATGAATATAACACATCTAACCCAAAAGAGAATGATGTCCTGGCAAGAAATGAAAGCAAGCCTCGACATACATCAGTGACTTGACTTTTCACACACATATATCTCTCTGCCAACAAGGATTCGTGAATATGTTGTTCTGATGAGAAGCTACACAGAACTGAATGCCTATTTTGGCACCACGCTAAGGGATGCCTCTTTTATTTCTGGCTTATTCCAAACTCCCCCTCCCTAAAAAAATTACATGATAGGAGAGGCAACTAAGAAGGGAGGCTATAATTCATCCAGGTGCGCTAATTTCTGAATGGTCAGCTCTACAAAAAAAAAAAAAAACCAGGTGCATCTGACCTTCCAGTTCATTGGGAAAATATCAAAACCCTATGGAAGTAACAGGAGCGCCATCAGTGCCCAGCACCTAAATGTGACCCCTAACCCCTTCTGAGGGCCCACAGGCACATGAAAAGCAGTCCCAGGCCACTCAAGACACAACTGAGTGTCCCCATCCCAATGAGGTCTGAGCCCCTGGCTCAGTAAGCTCATTTCTTTTTTCCCAATCGTTTAATTTAGGAAAGCCTGAAGAAGGCATTTCAATGAACTTCCAAAGCTTCCTCTGTCCTAACAGACCTTCCTTAACAAGAATCATCATATTAATTAATTAATTAATATTTCAAGAGAGACCGGTTTCTCTCTAAACAAAACTTGATGGGAGAGTGGTTATTTGTGTTTGCTTTCCACAGGAACTGCTAGAGCCTGCCAAGTATCTCCACTCTGCTGACAAATTCAGTCTCATTACATATCGTGATTACTAATGTATTCTGTACATACCCCCTGAGCTGTGTCTCACTCAGGGAAATGTCCTGATCAGAGTGAGCCCATCAGAAATTCTGAAAATTTCAAGAGAGACTTTAAAATTGTCTTCTCCTAAGGTCTTTTTCCCCCTGAGTCTTTATGAATAACATTCCCTCCTACTTACATAAAAATTATTTTCAAGTAAATCATTATAACTATCTTCAATCTGCCTTTGGAATCTGCCTATGTGAGATTTGAAATCAAGAGGCTGAGAGAATCGAGAAGTCTTAATAAAAGCCTTTCCAAGATCCTCATAGAGGAGGTATTTCATTTTTCTTCTTGGAGTTTAATAAAACTAAGATTCACTGGACAGGGGCCAGTGAGCTACAGGAATATGAACTTTTGCCTTAAAAGTAATAAAAATAAAAACATAATGCAAGTCACTAATGCAGGTTCAGGATGTCGTATGACCTCCAGTCCAACGCTTGTGTAAATCTGATGTCATGTGGGGAAGGTAATCAAAAAATAAGCAAAGCTGGGCTTCCCTGGTGGCGCAGTGGTTGAGAGTCCGCCTGCCGATGCAGGGGACGTGGGTTCGTGCCCTGGTCTGGGAAGATCCCACGTGCCGCGGAGCGGCTGGGCCTGTGAGCCATGGCCACTGAGCCTGCGCATCCGGAGCCTGTGCTCCGCAATGGGAGAGGCCACAACAGTGAGAGGCCCGCGTACCGCAAAAAAACAAAACAAAACAAAACAAAAAATAAGCAAAGCTTAGTTAGGGAATATCAGAGTAAAGCATTTAAGTGAAAATGTATAAAAAAATATTTTTTTGCTAAAGCAGTAATGTCACTTACCTAAACAAATGCACTTAGGCAAAACAGATGTTCATAGAAATTAAAAGTTGTCAATTTTCTTAATGTTTTGAAATAATTCTTTAAACATTTTCTAATACATTACTGTCAATATTTAAAAACTGCATTATATATGTTTAAAATGACCCTAAAGAGTATAAAGACCTACAAATATCATATGACACTGCATATATGTGGAATCTTAAAAAATGGTACAAATTAACTTATTTACAAAACAGAAATAGAGTCACAGATATAGAAAACAATCTTATGGTTAGCAGCGGGGAAAGGGGGGGAAGGGATAAATTGGGAGATTGGGATTGACATATACACACTACTATATATAAAAGAGATAACTAATAAGGACAGCACAGGGAACTCTACTCAATACTCCATAATGACCTACATGGGAAAAGAATCTACAAAAGAGTGGATATATGTATATGTATAACTGATTCACTTTGCTGTACACCTGAAACTAACACAACATTGTAAATCAACTAGACTCTAATAAAAACTTTTTTAAAAAGTATAAAGACCACTTGTCCCTTTACAAAATAAAATATCACACTTCCAACTTTAAAAGTTTTTAACTTTAAAGTTCCAACTTTAAAAGTGAAAATCTTTTCTTAAATATCAAAGCATTTCCATATTTCCTAAAAGATTTATCATTAAGCCACAAATTCTCCAAATAAAAGCCAGGGAATAGATATTGTATCAGCTGGAACACAAAGAACCATGAGGACAGTTCATATTGCCTCCCCATACCAATCCTCACCTGCTCCTCCCACCAGTAAAACCAAGCACAACACTAAATCCAATCTTCTCCCTCTTTCCACCACCTCAACAGTGGCTCTCTCCCAACGTGGTACAATAGCCTGATTCTGCTCATGATCTGGGCACCCCTGATTCCCAATCCACAACTCCAGTGTCGACTTTTTTCCTGAGGACACATCCTAAGGTTCTACCTGCCTTGTGGGCAACACCATAGAGATGTTCCAACACAACCTGAAAAGCCTCATGACCCAAACACACCCCAGCTCCAACTCCAATGCCACTCCTTGCTCCATGTTCCTGGGCTCTACTAACGCATCACCATCCTCTCAACCACAGCATGAGCTCTGAGACAAGCAGTTAAGATTCAGATGGAGCAAATGACTTCTCTAAGCCTGTTTCCTTTCTGTAAAAGCTGATGATAACCTACTGTAGATGGTCACTGGGGTGATTAAATGAGATAACGATAAAGTAGGTACCTTATCATTAGATATTCCCCTTCCTCACTCTCTATATTTAATCGCTGGTCAAGGCCTATTAACTGCCAATCAAATGTGTCTACAATCTTTCCCCTGTGTCCTCTTCCTACCGTCATTGTCCTGGTTTGGATACTCAGCACTTCTACCCTGAACAATTGCAAAACTCCTGGACTAGTCACCTTGCTCCCTTTCCTCTCCAACCTGCTTGCCTACAAGCTCCATGAGATAGGGATATAATGAGTCTTATTCCTTTTGTCCATTTTCCCAAAACCCAGCACAGTGCCTAGCATGGAGTAGACACTCAACAAACACTTCATGACAATGCTGACTGGCTCCAAATTCATCATCCAGACATAACGAAGCCATGCTCTAAGAACAATCTCAATCTCATGAGCACAGAAGGAAGTCCTTCGCATACTGACTCGTCATAACATTATGCTCAGAGGCCTATGGTCCTAAAACTTCTCTGTTTCTCCCCCATGGAACCCATTGTGGTGTATCAATATGGAGGCACTGGGCCCAGATAAGTATTTAGTAAGCAAAAAGTTTATTCAACATAGGCAGAAAATCATAAGATGTGTTAAATAACGATAATTTGATAGTAAGTAGAGCATGTATATGTTAAACACAGAAAGAAAGGAATGGAAGGACCAAGAGACAACTACTTTTCAGTATGTATTAAATATACATGAGGTACCTGGGCTCTGAATATTCATGATACACTAAATATACAAGAGGCCCTAAATATTCATGGATACTCAATATTCATGAGGCCTTAATTTGGCCACTCATTCATTGGTGACACCCATTCTAGCCCCATGTGTCCTTTGCTCAAGAAACACAAATAAAACCCATGACTATTCAGCAGGCCGACTGGCAAGCTACAGCTGTGGCCAGGCCCACTTGTCCCTACATCTTTCCAACAGAGTAAGTGTGTGCCATTAGCCTAAGGTCCCTTCTGTCTGTGGTCTTCCTTGAACTTTAACTCTGGTCTCCAAACCATACTATTGTCAGAAAAGCCTGATGCAACGGAAAAAGAGAGAGAGGACCATTGCCTACCCCAGGATTCAGGCAGGGTGGTCCTTCCACCCACTTGTACCTTGTCCTAAGTATGTGAACCTCTCTGTCAAAAAATTATTCCTCTTACTGACCTGAGTTCTGACCCCCTAGGTCCTGTCCTTGAGGATACAGAAAATTAGGTCACCCCTCCCCAACGTGACAGCCCTTTAGAGGCCTTAAGACATTTATCAGGCACACCTGAGTCTTCCCTTTACAGACAAATATCCCTTTTCACTATTCTCCCTTACACATGATAAATTTTCAGTCCTTTCACCAACATGGTTGCTGTCCCTTGAAGGCAGACGGAACTTGGCATTGTCCAAAGTAAAGGACTTACAGCACACACAGAAGAAATCGATTACCTCCCTTGACCTCTGCCATGCTTCTACTAATGCAACCTAGGATTAGCTTCTCCACTGGCCACATTGCAGAGCTAACTCTTGTCTGGCTGAAGTGGAGTATGGGTAAAGATGACTGGCATACGTGGGGCGAAGGAGCAATGGCCTTCTCTTGAAGCACTATGAAAGTCTGTAGTTAATAGGTATGAAGATGAAGAGAGAGTGGTTGAAGCAAACAGCAGTGAATTCAAGAAAGGAGAGAGAAGCCCAATCTGGAAGTGGCAGTGGAGACCAGTCTTCCCTCTACCCCTGAGGGTGTTATGAAGGAAGTAATGTGGTCATAGCAAAAACACAAAAAAGAGTTTGAAGGAAAAAGTCAAAGACACAGGAGAGTTTGCTCATACTAGAGCAGCATGTGAAAGAAACAGGGATAACACAGAAGAGAGTGAAATGGCCAGTGTTGAGGTGAGGAGGGTAGAAAGCTGATAAGTCAGCATCAATAACTACAAGCTATCAGCATGTTTACATTCACCATTGCCAACAAGTTAGATACCTACGCAGTAGCATGGGGTCTTTTAAAAAGCGAGAGAAAGATAGTATATAAAGGCAGTAGTTAGAAGTGAAAGAACCATAACTCTGCTTTAAATAGATACTTTGAGGCAGTCCGTTATTTTTCAATGCTGGTTCATTTACTTGAATTGTGTCATCTTCAAGGTAGAAGTAGATTTTATAGCATCTTATTCTATAGTTTTCTTGAATTTTATCAGGCACTTCATCTTCTAAATAGGCATCAAAAGATAATACCTGTTGGAATCATAATTAGAAACTAAGAAATGAAAAAAATTCAGCGAACTTAAAATCAATAAAGCTACTGCCTGTATACTTTTTGTTAACGTAAAGAAAAAATTTGAGGAAATTTTTGCAAGAAGACATTCTACACATCAGCTATGAGAATGGATATACAGTGTAGGTTACAGTATATAAAGATTATTTTATATTTTCCTCACTGTCTGGTTAGAATGAGGAAATGATATTCAAGCAATGAATCCATCATTCAGCTCCACCATAAATGGAACTAGCGTCTGTCTTTGGAATTTCACAGTGGGATTCCATGTGTATGTGTTACAGACAAAATAATATTCTTTCCCACAAGACGAATATAAGTTTTGTCATTTTTTTCTCATTAAAAATACCACAAAGCTACCTTGGTTCTAGGATAAAATTATTCTCATCTCTGGTCCTGCTGATTGCTTGCCTTGAGGCAATTCAAACAGGCGGAGCTGAAATTCTTCCAATGCACTGGAGACCCCACCCTACACTTCTTCAGGAACCTCAAAGAGCCTAGCTCAATGCTAGACCCAGCCTCATCTTACTGTGTGTGTCGGGGTGCAGGTGGGGGGTAGACATGGGTAGGAGAGGTGGATTCTAAAGTAGTTACAGTAAAAATCAGAGAGAGTAAAAAATACCCTTGAAAATTCCTTAACTACTTTGGAAAACTGTGCCTCTCAGTAAGTACAACACAGCCTGTTTTTCTCCCATGTTGAAGCCGAAGACTGACTGCCTCTTCAGTTGAAGACCAGTTGAAATAGCTTCCTTAGGTTTAGGTGCCATGTTGTATGAATAATACATACCTTTCACCATTAGAATCACTCTCAACACAACAACCTGCTTACACACACTAAGAAAGACATGGTAATTGAGGACAGTTGAAGGAACAGTAGATTCAGGCTACCATTTCAAGCTTGGCCTGGGGCACAGGCTCCTTCAGAGCTCCATTTTAATACTTCCTTTGCTCTCATTTTTGTTCAATTTTTATAATTAAAGTTGCAAAAGTTAAGTGTACATCTGTTGTAACACCAAGTTAATTCAACATAGACAATATATATGTGAGTGAGGCTGTTAGGCACAATCTAACCTCTAGGGGTGGTCAGTTACCCTAATTAGGAATATATGCTCCAGGATTGTTTGGCAAATTTCTATCAGAAGCCCATGCTTCAGAAGTGGCTGACAAAATGCCTCAGTAGTTTATCTCTGATCAACAGAAGAGGTTTTGCTAATTACCATAAAGAATATGGTAATTAGGGCTTCCTTGGTGGCGCAGTGGTTGAGAGTCCGCCTGCTGATGCAGGGGACACGGGTTCGTGCCCCGGTCCGGGAACATCCCACATGCCACGGAGCGGCTGGGCCCGTGAGCCATGGCCGCTGAGCCTGCGCGTCCGGAGCCTGTGCTCTGCAGCGGGAGAGGCCACAACAGTGAGAGGCCCGCGTACCGCAAAAAAAAAAAAAAAAAAAAAGAATATTAGAAATGAGTTTTAGCTAGTGAAATAACTGTATTCAAAATGAATGGATAAGTTACAAATATTGACCAGCCACTGTCTTTACCAGAACAGGTTCTAGGAATCTAGTGAGCCCAGAGACCTATACCTTCAAAATGGCTCCTTTGTCTTCATTCCAAAACGGTCCTCTGCTCAGCTGCTTTCTTGGGGAATTTATCCGGCCTGATTCCAGTTAGAAAGTTAGCTAAACTCACTACTAGAATGTTGTCATATTTGTGTTGAGTGAACATTTCCGGTAAGATGCTGTTGGATGGGTACAGGGTTTCCTTCTAGGGTGATGAAAATGTCTTGGAACTAAACAGAGGTGATGGTTGTACAACACTGTGAGTATATTAGATGCCACTGAACTGCACGCTTTAAAATGCCTAAGGGTTAATTTTGTTATGTAAATTTTACCTCAATTTTTAAAAAAAGATGTGGGATGGCGAATTATATTGAACACTAAAATAGTAAACGTTATGTTATATGAATACTGTCTCAATTTTTTTAAAGTAGGGGGGAAAAAGATGTTGTTGGAACACCTAAAAGGACAAGACAGCTGGGGTTCCATCAAGCTTTCAGTAGAGGTAGTGAGGAAGAGCAAAATATGCCACCCTAGAAGGTGCCACTTTAGAATGTGGATTATTTTGAGCTGAAGACAGAGCCCAGCAGACCCAGGAAGAACTTTTTACCTCTCCCTTAACTGCCTAAAAGAACTTAGACACGAAACCTGCACCAGGAAGAGAGCTATTACCAGAGAAAACTTATTTATATCAGAAAGCCTTATCCAGCATGGCACGGCAAACATTTGTTTACCAAACACTTGCTCTTCTCATTTTCCTGTGAATGATCTTTGAAGCCCCAGACCTCTACCCGCCCCTACTTAGCTCAGGATGGTATATAAGCCTCAAGTACCCGACTGCCAAAGAGTCTCATATTTTTATGGGGCTCCGACATGTACAAAATTTCCTTTTCGTCCATTAATCTGTATTATGTCAATTTAACTATTACTCCAGAGAAAGAATCTAAAAGGGAAGAAGGGAAAAGTTTTCTGCTCCTACAGTAATATTCAATCTGAAATTTTTTTCTTTGTAATTGGGTAGGAAAGTGTAGAGAGACTGTTCATACCCCACCTACCTCTATGTAGTGAATGCTACTGGTGTAAATTTGTGCATGACCAAACGGCCAGAGATCAGCTGACAATATTGTCAAGCATATAATCATTAAATATTTATCAAGCAAATGATGCACTGAAAGAGAATAAACGATGCTCAGTGGAAACAAAAAGAAAGACATGATTTTAGGTTGGACTTCAATATTTCTAGAAGAGGGACAGACTGATATTTCATGTTCTGGTCCCCTGAGAATACAGGGCTGATGAACTCCAGCGTGAAAGGTAGAGAGCAAGTCAGAGCAGTAGAGATGGAAAGATAGAAAAAGAAGAGGGAGAGGAAACTGTAAAATGTAGCAAAATGGCATTTGAGGGAAGAGATACCAAGTAGATTAAAAGTGATCTCACAAAGGTGAAAGACCTAATTGCAATGGAACTTGATGTACCAGAGAATCCAGAGAGAACAATCTAAAATAAAAACTGAGAGAAATGAAAATTTATAGAAACATAATTATGATACAAGGTTTCATCATAATTTATGATGTCAAGCAGAGACTAGATAAATAAGGTCCTAAAGGATGTAATTGGCTGTAATTTTCTTGAAAACGGAATGTAAATGTCATTTGGCAGGTTGTGTGATCTTCCATTCCCCACAGGCCTCTACAAGCCCTGTATTATATGAGGTTACCTGCCTGATCCCCAAGGCATTCACATTTTTGACGCTAGCCAAGAGGATATAAAATCTGAAATCAATTAGCTTTAAATACTAGATATGTGATATTTCCTCATATAATGGAAAAAAATTTAATGTTAATATTTCTGAAATCAGATTCTTCTTACATGTAAAGCCAAAAGAAACTCAAAGCAGTCAGGAATGCATTTTAACGAGGAACATAGATGTAACTTGATGTAAGGTGTAAATTTAGCCTTGTGGGGAAGGAGTTAGTTCTGTTTGCACGTCAACTGAGTTCTCTGCTTTGCACTGCATATCCCAAATAGCTGGATTTTAACATTAATTTGGAATCCTAATTTTCACTTAAAATGTTTTCAAAATGTTACTGTCTGATGTAGCATTGACATAAAAATGCTAGAAGATTGTCCATCATGTGCTAGGCAATGCAATCATAAGGCAAAAACAAAAGTCTAATCTCTCAGAATAAATCACAGAATTTTAAAAGATCGTGAAGCTGGTATGACCAATGCATGAGTCATAAAGACTATTACTCAGGAACCAAACATCTGAGTGTCAAAAGCTTACAGCTGAATTCCTAGAGAAGCTGTTAGGAAAGAAAGAAGCACCAGTAATATTCAATAAAGCTCAACATTTTATAAAGAGATCAACATCATAAGTCTAAGTTTAAAATGTTTATGTTCTATTTAATGAAAAAGGCTCAGATTTAAATTGCGAGGTACTAAAGAAGAAGGTACATAATAGTAAGGATAAATGCATGCTATCATAGGTTAGTTAGTAGACAATAAAAATTTGTGTACATTTGATGCAGTGTTGTTTATTCTTCTGGAAAAAGATGTTATTATTATTATTTTTTGATGTGGAACATTTTTAAACTCTTTATTGAATTTGTTACAATACTGCTTCTGTTTTATGTTTTGGTTTTCTGGCCATGAGGCATGTGGGATCTCAGCTCCCCAACCAGGGAACGAACCTGCACCCCCTGCATTGGAAGGCGAAGTCTTAACCACTGGACTGCCAGGGAAGTCCCCAAGGTGTTATTAAATCAATGGTTTCTCTTATGACTATGGAATCTCAGAATTAAGGAAATAAACTATAATGAATTTTGTATTGCATATAGAGGATGGCTCCTTTATATATGACAATGGTATATTTTAAGAAATTTATCATATGTGAAGGGCAGCACAATATAACACCCCAAAATATGCTTCTTTGGTATAAGAATTAGCTTGAGCTGATCATTTTTAAGAAACAGCTGAGAAAGGAGAAGCTCTGAAATGTGAGTAAAAGTTATCCTTTTGTAAGAGACTTTTACATGTTTAATGGAAATCTCCATTGGTAAGGGTTTCTCCCTCTCTGTGCCAGAAAAAGGAAGATAACTATATCTCTAGAAATGCATCAATGGAGAAAGCATGAACTTAAATCTGCATAACTGTACCGACCTTTATTGTGCTTTGCCTGATAACCTCCCTTAACTGGCTCCCCATACCCCGAACATCTTTTGCCTTTAGTTGGAACTAGTATTTAAGGTGGTGGCTTGGGATATTTGGGAAAGTTACTCAGTTTTCCTGGTATCTCCCATGTATACAGGAGGTAAACATGCTATTAAACTTGTTTGTTTTTCTCCTGTTAAGCTGTCTTTCATTACAGGGGGCATCTCAGCCAAAAACCTAGAAGGGTAAAAGGAAAATTATTTTCCTTCCCTACATAGGCTAATTCACACACAAAAAAATTTTTTTAATAAATTTAAACTACAGAAATCATAGCCATCAATCACAAACAATACAACTAAAAATGTATCATGTAACTATAAACAAATATTGTCACCCCTAATAGTTATTGTGAGGAGAGCAAATTTTAAAATACAAAAAATAAGTAGAGAATTTAATAAAATTTAAAGAGGTACAAACCTATAAGATACAAGCAAATCTGTACTCTTGGGTAAATTACTGGATTTAGATGATAACATATGAGAATTTAGAGTTAAAGACAGCCAACACAGGTAAATATACTAACTCAGTGATTCTCAGCCTTCTCGGCTTCACATTAGGAACTTAAAAAACAAAAGAAAACATACCCAAGCCTAAATAAATTAAACAGGAATCTTGGAGGCAGTTAAGAGGGGCATTAGTATTTTTTTTAAAGCTCCACAAGTAATTCTGAAATGCAGTCACAGTCAGCAATGGATTGAACAAAAATTTTTGAAAGTGCAAAAATTTGTCATAAGGAAAACAAGTCTAAAGCAAAAAGGATAAAAGCACAAATAGATAAATTTGAAAGGAGAAAAACAACTGCAATAAATAAATTCAAGAGTTTTTATTAATAAATAAAATAGGTAAGATTCTAGCATTGGGGAGGGAAAAAACTTTCCTCTACCCTTCTAGGTTCTTCTGACTGGTCTAACTGAATTAAACTGACGTGAGACAGATTAACAGAAGAAAAACCAAATTTCATTATGTAGCATAGGGGCTCCATAAGAATATGAAGCCCAAAGACAAGTTAGGCAATTGAAGCTTATATGCCATCTGAGAGAAGGGGAAGTGGGTAGGGGTTGCGACTTCAAAGGGGAGGAAGGCAATTCACAAGAAGATGAAAAAAAGCAAATGTTTGGTAAACAAACGTTTGCTGGGCCATACAGAAGCAATGGGAGAAAGAGAGGAATTTTAACCGACACTTTGCTAGGTTCCTCCCTGTCTCCCTTCATGGAACAGGTCCTGTATCTAAATTCTTTTAGGCAGTTAGGGAGAAAGTCAAAGGCTCTTCCTTAGTCTTTTGGGCCTTGACTGTTTTCAGCTCAGGATAATCCACATGCCTAAGAGACACTATTTGGGGTGGCAAATTTTGCTCCCCTGCACTAGCAAAGATAATCAAATAATGTAAATAAACAAAATCAGAAACGAGATAGTGCACAACATAGAGATGTAATAAATTATAAGATGTAAATTATCTTATTATAATAAATTATTCAAGCTTTTATGAACATAAATTTTAAAACCACAATTAAATAAGTGATCTTCTGTAAGAACTGTGAAGTATCAAAACACAATGAATAAACTAATAACCAAGTAAGAAGTAAAAAAATTACCAAAGTATTGCCCCAACAAAGGCTCCAACCAGGATGATTTACTAATAGATTCTTTCAAGCTTTCAAGGAAAAGAAAAGCACCACTTTATATAACTCCCCCAGGATACCAAAAAAGATGGAAAGCTATAAAGGTGAATTCCAATGCCTAATACACAAGGTATTAAAAAAAAAAAAAAGAAAACTATGGAGCAATAGTTTTCACCCTGGCTTCACATTAGAATCACCTGTAGAGCTTTATAAAATCGTGATGTTTGGGCCACATCCACACCTATACACACCCACACACAATGAAATCAGAATCCCTCAGGTCAGGCCCAGGTATCAGTGATTTTAAAGCTCCCCAAGTGATTACAATGTGCAAGCCTAGGTTGAGAACTACTGTTCCAGAGCAATTTCACTATTTATGATTTATAGAGCAAAGATCCTAACTAAAATACAAGCAAACAAAATTCAAGAGTCCATAACAGTCATAAGCAAACTACACAAAAAGCAGCATTTTCCTCACAGATGCAAAGATGTTTCTAAATTAGGAAGTAAGAGCAAATATATAATGATCTCAAACTGTTTCCTACCACATACGTTTTAAAATTCAAGAGTAATTCCTTAACAGGATAAAAAAGCATCTGCTTTAAAACAATAGCCTACATATCCAGTATTATATGTAATTGAACTATGTGTCTGCTACAATCAGGAACAGAACAAAAATGCCCCTACCAACATCATGATTTAATATTTTTTAGGAGTTCTGGACAATGTAAGAAGTAAAAATATTAGCAAGAAAGAGACAAAAGCTATCATTATAGATAGACAAAATAATGGCATAGGGAAACGCTGAAAAACTAAGAATAAATAAAAGATTTCAGCATAACCACAACTGAATCAAAAATATTCTTATGTACTAGCAATAACCACCTGAAAATACAGTGGAAGAAAACGGTATATTCACAATAGAATAAAAAATTACAAAACACTTAAAAATAGTTTTAATGAAAACTCTGTGACCCAGATAAAACTCTAAAAGTATTTACTAGAAGATATATGAAAACTTGACAAATAATAGGACAGGCAAAGTATATTCTGGATAAGCAGACTAAAATAACATATTTCAAATGGATATTTCATTGATGTTTTGGAAGGACTTGAAAAAATAATTCTAATTTCATCTGATAAACAGTCAGCCTATTAAAGATAATTATGAAAATTAAGAGTAATGTAGAAGACCTAACTGTCCTAGATTTTATACCTTACTTACTATTATGCTTCAGTTATTAAAACAGTGCAAAACCAGAGTAATGAGAGACACACTAGTGTGTGGAAAAGAATAGTCTGGAAATACGCTCTATTACATATAGGAATTTAACACATGATGAAAGAGGAATCATGTCAGCAAGTGAAAAAAGTACTAACTTGGAAAACCATCAATGTATATCTCCACCTAAAATAAATTATAACCCAAAATAAATACCAGATGGATTATCAGCTTAAATATAACAAATCAATCCCTTTTAGCCTCCAAAAAAAATTATATATGTGGCAAAGCCCTGAAAGGAAGGATGACCATTCCAGATTTAAGAGAAAAAGACAAAATTATGAAAGAAAATATTAAAATTTAACTACAAAAACAAGTTATAACTTCAATAGGCTAAAATATAAATTAAAAACAAGCAACATACAAATAAGAAATTTAGAACATATGACAAAAGCTTAATTTATAAAAAAAATTTTAATTAATTCTTAAAGGATCTTAAGAAAGAAATAAAAACAGAACTTAAAATGCAGGAGAGGTTCAATTTAAAAAAGGAAAATATTCACTCTAAAAAAGTATCAGGTAAGTACAAATTAAAATAACAGTGAGGTGCCGGTTTTGTTTGTTTCTCCTATTAAATGAGCCTGGTAGGGTTATTCATTACCCATGGTATTTTAAATTATTGCAGTTCTTCTGAGGTAGTGTGATGCTCTGAAGAGCCATTTTAAAATTCCTATACTTCTTCTCAGGAACTCCATTTCCGGGCACGCAGCCCAAAGAAACAAACCAAAATATGGAGAAACATATGTGCAAAGATGTTCTTTGCAGCATTTTTTTTATTACACAAAAAAATTAGAGTGGGATAAATTAAAGATCTAACAAGAAAGGAAGGATCTGGTGAATTATGGCACATGTATGTATTCTATGGCATATTATGAAGGCAGTAGTATGATGTTTTTTAAAACGATGCAGCAATAAGAGAAATGCTTAGGATATGCACAAATGTTGAGTGAAAAAACACCACAGGACTGAAAATGGTAACATACTACAACTATGTTTTCAAAACCATGTATATTTAAACTATGCTTTATAAACCATAATTATGCTTTTCAAAAACACTGGTGGGAGGGGTGGGAGGAAAGTAACAAAAAGCAAGCAATGGCGGCAACTCCAGTGACGGGCTGGCTGCGACGCACACGAGGAGCGGGGGGGGCAGTAACAAAAAGCAAGCAATGGCGGCAACTGCAGTGACGGGCTGGCTGCGACGCACACGAGGGGCGGGGGGCAGTGACAAAAAGCAAGCAATGGCGGCAACTCCAGTGGCGCGCTGGCTACGACGCACATGAGGCAGGGGCGGACGGGTGCGAGGGACAGCTGTGGAGAGGAGGGAACGGACCTGAGGTAGAAGAATGGGGGGGGGCACCCTGTGTGGCAGGAGTACTTCCGGTGGCCAGGGCAGGTGGGTGGAAGGAGCTGTGCCCTCCCCCCACCTCCTCCAGCGCTGGGTTCAGCCCCGCCCTCCTGTACTCCCTCAGCAGCCTGGACCTCTAGGCCACCAGCCCAGCTCAGGGGCCCCTGTGTGGGGTCCCTAAATTACCTTGCAGCCTTTTCGAGGGCTCTGACATCTCACAAGGGCCTTGTATTCCAAACCAAATAGAAAAGCTTTCTAATCCCAGAAGTGCTTTGATGTCCCGTAAGTGCCTTGACGCCCCGGAAGTAACTGTGTAAAAAAAAAAAAAAAAAAAAAAAAAAAGTCGCTGCCATTTTTCTCGGGAGCTCGCTGAGGGCTTGGGCGCCGAGCCAAGCCTTCAGGCGATCCTGGATCTTTGTGACTTTTCCGAATAGTTTTGAGATCACAAACTCAGTAGAAGGACTTTGACATCCCTGGAACACGGAGAACTGTGATGGGCCAGTGAAAGAAAGGAGTAAGTGCCCTAAGCCGCGGGGGTGGGAGCGGCGCAAGGTAAAGGACCACAAGGAGCCCCCAGCAAACGCGGATGCCTCTGGAGGCCCAGTGACGTGGCGTCCTCCAGCCAGCCAGCTTAGGGCTGTGCATTTCGTCCAGGGGAGCCTAGCCGCCCGGGTGCCTGAAAGCTCAGAAGGAGGTCCTTGTGGCCTTCAAGCCGAGGTTTCCTGGGGTTCATCCTGTCAGGGAAATTCCACCTCCTCATCTTACTTCTCTTTATACTCTTCCCATTCCTCAGGTTCGCGTGTGGGTGGAGCAGCCTCCAAAGACTGCCTGATTCGGAGCACTCCGGGTTCCTCTCGTGCGTGGAATCGCCTCAGCGCCATCCCCTTTGTGCTTTGCCAGCCCCGTTCTAGAAGAAATGGCTTCTTCAAAAGATGTCCACAACCTTACGGGGAATTCCAAACATAGTTTCTATAGCTCCATAAACCCTGAATTTGCAGCCATAGCTGAGGGTCAGAATAATGCGACTGAGGAAGCAGACGAGGGCCAGAGAAGCTGGGGTAGACAGCAAGACCAAAGCTCTTCAATGATATATGTGAAGGCGATCCGGGGCATGCTGGGAACATTGATGTTAGAAGGAGACGCTGCCACTAATACAAATTGGAGCCCAAGACAGCAGCCCAGCTCTGGAGGAAGATCAGCCACAGATGTCCCCTTCTCTGCTCCTCAAAGAATAGTGTCTGCCTCAGAGGTCAGAGAGAAGATAGACACAAGCGACTTCTGTGACAGGAGAATGATGGTACATCGTGAGAAGCCACTTGGTGACCCAAGGGCACTCATTTTTGAAGGCAGCTCTCCAGCCCTAAAATTTCTAGACAGACGTGACTGTCATTCACAAATCCAGAAGCATCAAGATAAGAGTATTGTAATTGAGCACCCTTCTTCAGGAGGTGGCTGGTCTGACGTGGATGAGAGTTCTGCCTTCAGATCCCCTCAGGAGGAGCCAGTCTCACTCAGTGCCGCAAGAATTTCAAGGCCTCCATCCTTCACAGCTGAGCCTGTCACCTACTGGCCTAATTTGTATAGTGGTCCTTGGCATGACTCTGCCAGCTACTGGCCCAGTAGTCCCAAGCCTCCTTGCCTTCTCTCCATGGGCGGCAGCAGCAGCAGCAACACATCCCAGGCTGGGAAGAGCAGCCAGAGTTTCTTGAGTGGTTATACCTTCAATTTTCCAGTGTACTCCCCAACCTGGTCCAGAGAACTGAAGTCATCAGAAGAAGATCAGTCTCCAAATTCTCATTCATTTCATTTCTCCAGAAGTTCAGAAGCCAGGATGAAGGAGGGGAGACACCATCTCCAAGAGGAGACACCATCACGTTCTCGGGGAGGACATGCATCTCATTCCCTGCCAAGGAGCCACTGGAAAAAAAGCCTACAGGCGGGTTTCATTGATACCCATTGTCACCTGGACATGCTCTATTCCAGGTTGTCTTTCACAGGGACGTTTAACAAGTTCAGAAAAATATATAGCAGCTCCTTCCCTAAGGAATTTCATGGCTGCATCTCTGATTTCTGTGATCCTCGCACACTGAAGGATGGTATATGGGTGGAGCTGTTGAAAGAGGATCTGGTCTGGGGGGCCTTTGGCTGTCACCCCCATTTTGCACGTTACTACCGTATGAGTCACGAAACAGATATTGTGCGAGCCTTACGGCACCCCAAGGCTGTAGCATACGGAGAAATTGGCTTGGATTACTCCCGTAAGTGCAGCACACCTGTCCCACAGCAGCAAAAGATATTTGAGAGACAGCTGCAGCTGGCCGTCACTTTAAACAAGCCCGTGCTGATCCACTGCCGAGAAGCTGAGAAAGATCTGAGGGACATCCTGAAAAAAATTATGCCCTCTGACTACAAGATCCATTGGCATTGCTTCATTGGCAGTTACGCAGTCATCGAGCCCCTTCTGGACTACTTCCCCAACATGTCTGTGGGCTTCACTGGAGTCCTGACTTACCCTTCTGCCTGGGAGGTCCACGATGCTGTGAGAAAGATCCCACTGGAGAGAATCGTTGTGGAAACCGATGCTCCCTACTTCATCCCTCGTGGGGTTCCCAAAAACCTTTGCCCACTTGCCCACCCAGGCCTGGCCCTGCATACGGTTCAAGAGATTGCCAGAATCAAAGGTCAGCCACTCTCCCACACCTTGGCCACCTTACGAGAGAACACTAGTCGCCTCTACAATATTTAAGCAGAGAGGGCACAGTCAGGAGTCTTCCAGAAAAGGGAAACCAGCAGGCTGACAACATAGACTTGGTTTGAACTCTGCCTGTGTCCCAGGTCAAGGATGTGTTTGGCAAGCCCATTGGAACAGAAGAAACCAGGACAGGATGTTCTCCACAAAACTTCTTCATAAGACTTCTGCTTCCGGCTGGTAGGGTGGGGTGCAGTGGGATGGGAGGAAGACTAAGGGGAACTGCCCTTGATGTTATTAGGGGTTTCCTTCCAGCCCAGTTGTGCCAGGGTAGTCAGTAGAGAAGAAAGAGTTCCATAAGGTTCTGGTTTGCTAATCCAAATCCCTGTTCTCTGCAGCCTGTGTTTCTGAGCAGTTGGTGACTAAAGTCACCCACCTACTTGTCTTTAAAAAAAAAACAAAGCAAGGAATGTTGAATTTTAGAAGTGAGCTAGGTGATTTGTTCCGTTTATTCCCAAAATGTATTTGTTATTATAGGAATTCTATAGTCCATATGGGTTGTTGTTAAATTTGTAAATTCAGTGACTGTTCAACTTGCAATTTCTTATTTCTAAAGATAAACCAACAGTAGCATTTCATCTAAGAGGAAATCAATTTAGATAAAAATTAGTTAATAGTCATAATGTGCCAGGGAGGGCTGTGGGGGACCTTAGAATTGATGGGAGCCAAATCGGTTGAATTTTACAACCACTGAGGAGATGAGTTTTGAATCTGAACTGAACTCCCTCCCCACACTTGGATAATTCCAAAGCTCTTCAGATAACTAGCATACTAGTAATAGCAACTCTTCATTCAAATTGCTCTGATTCTTAACAAGGCCCAAATGTATACCATTTAGAAATACCATTCTCCACAAGGGCAGAAACAGAGAAGAGCTTCAGCTGCCCATTTGGCAAACAGCCTTCCTCCTTGAGAAATTAAAATGAACCCACATTTTAAGGAAAACATTTGAGTTAGGAAATTTAGCTTTGCCATCCAAGGCACACACCTAAGTCTAGGAGTCCGATTACTGGATGAGAAATTCCATTTTTAAAATGGAAAATCTCTTTTACTCTTGAAAACTAAATCAATGAAAAGAGGCCCAGCATACTTCAGACTTCTCTAGTTTCCTTTGTGCCTATTTATGAGGATCCAGAAAAATCAGCTGGCTCCTCACCATCTGGTTCTCAGCTCAGAAGTCTCCTCCACAGAGAAGCCCTCCCTGACCACCAATCTGTAAGTGTTCACCTCACCTGGGAGGAAAAAAAATCCTGGACTTACTATTTTGATTTAATCCTAGCACTTAGCCCTGTCTGAGATTGTGTTGTTAATAGATATGTGTGTTCATTGGTTATCTTCCCCACTATATTGTAAGTTTCCAAGCTTGTTAGTCTCCTTCACACTGTACATACACCCGATGTTAGAAGAGTGCCTGGAACGGAGCAGGCACTCAGCAAAGATTTCTTGGATTAACATATGAATGAATAACTTCGTTAACACCTGGCAGTTAATGATAGTATTTGGGCGAGGTGGCAGATATTAGTAAGAGAATAGAGTAATAAGCCATCCTAGTTCTAGCATTCCTCTTTAATTTACAAGGCAAGGCAAGGTTGAAAGGCCACCTATATTCTGCCGGTAGATGTCATCCATAATAAAAGAAATAAATGAAAAAGATCAAGCTCTACCAGGAACTTGACAGTTCATATTTCCTATAAATAACACTGAGTATAGCATAGATTTCCCCTTTGTTGGGAATCCAGTCTTTTGAGAAGAAGAAAGCTGTAGCTGAAGTGCTTCACTTTCCTTAGTAGAACGAAAGAAGCTGATGCAGTGTTAAAGGTGCAACTTGATTATATTTTTCAAGACAGAAGACGTTCAAAAATTAAGCCAATGTTTTGAGTTAGGAAGGTTTTTTTCCATTTAATGTACACTTTAAATAGACATTGTTCACAGTGTGTCCCTCAACCCACTGGAGCCCTGAGCTTGTGATAAACAATTTTAGGGAAGAGGGTTCCATGGACACACACTTTTGGTAAATAATGAGTTGTACAAAGTTCCTCAGATTTTTTTTTCATTTCACATTTCCTGTGATATGCTAATGTGAGCCACAAATACCCAAGAAGGTGTTTCTCAAAGTTACTTCTAGATTAATTTGATTAACTTGAGGTACAATTCAATGAGCTCAAGTTCTTTGGAAACACGACCTTAGTCACACTCTTGCTGTTGTGATGCCCTTATCACATTTTGTGCATATCTCCACTCATCACATTCCTTTCTCACAACATAAGATCTGTGGAGAACACAATGTTATTCATCTGATTCTAGCAAAGTGACATTACCAAGTGAGCATTTTAAAAATGGGTGTGAATGAACGGTTGCTTTTGTAAGCACACAATCAACAAGATAAACAGGATATACACATATTATAATTAAAGTAAGTTTCCTTTCCAAAAAAAAAATGATCTTCTTATATGGAGAAAATACTTTCCTTACCTGCTCCTCTCCCTCTACAATTTTGATGGCAAATGCACAGACCATACTCTGCAGTGTTTCTAACATGCAGGAGAGAACCTTGCCATAATTCAGCTTTATTTCTTTAGGAACGGGAGTGAGCAATATAGTCTTTTCTGAGCGTAGTACATCCAGAGTGGCCTAAGTCAAAACTCACAATCTTCCTTTACTTATTTCTTGAATACAGTAAAGAACACTTGTTTCATCTATTCATGTTACTAGTAAAAAACAAAAACAAGAAAAAAAACACAAAAAACAAGAACCAAAGAAACCACAAACAAAAAAAACCCACCAAAAAAACACAAAAACCCCACAAAAACGAACAAAAAAACAACTCGTGATCCAGATGTCCCTCCCTCCCTCCCACCCTCCCTATCCCACCCCTCTAGGCAGTCACAGAGCACGGAGCTGATCTCCCTGTGCTATGCGGGTTTGAGACTACCAAAGAGCACAAAGTGGGGGGAAAAGTCCACAACCCTACTACTTAGAGACAATCACTTCAACAACTGGAGTAGCGCTTTGGAGGTTTTCTCTAATATTTCCCTAGTTATTGGCCAATTCCAGTGTTGTACTCCTTGAGTCAACTTTGCTACTTAATATTTACTATAATATTCACTTCACTTTATAATTAGCATAAGCAGTGCATTTTATTTCCTATGAATTTGTGATTTAAATACATTATTTTGTGTATTTTTGTTTGCTTTCCTGAGTAAATAAGCTAGAAGTCTAGAAGTTTGTTAATTCTGTTGTTTTTAAGACTCAACTCCTTGACTTCTTGTTCAAATCTATTCTGTTTACTGATTTACAAAATTCTGCTTTTAAATTTATTAATTTTTTCCTTCAGTTCTCGGATGAAATTTTTTGTGTTATGCTTTTTCTAGTGCCTTAATTAAATGCTTGGTTTATTTTTAATTTGGGGGGGGGGAAAGAACAAAGCATTCAATATTATAAATCTGCCTTACTTATAACTCTGCTGTATCTATAGGACTTTTTATTTTAATGAAGTTCATTTTCTCACTATAAAAATTAATACATATGCATTACAAAAATATGAAAATAGGAACAGAAAGAAGTGTAGGATATTTCTACTATCTAGAACCCACTGTTTTGTTAATGTCTTTCCTTAACATAATGGTGATTCTATGTCAAATTGTGTATACTTTTAAGAAATTCATATTTTCATTATGCCAAATTATATATACTTTAAAAAAATGATTATATTTTCATGCCCATACTCACTGAAGATTTATGTGCCACAAAATCCCGCCACCAATCTATATACAGTTTTCATGTTCTGGTGTATTTTTACTTTAAAAGTCTTTTTTCTTTTTTAATGTAGTTAAAAACACAAAGTATATATGTTTATTAAGCAGAGTTAAAAGAAGGAATATTTACAGGTCCTAGAGAAAGATGATATAAGAAGCCTTTTTCCCCATTGATTGAGAGAGATTTCAACTCTATTCATTGTTACTTTTAATTTGTAAAGAATTGTCAGTTCAAGTGTGAATAGCAAAAAATTAACATCTATTGGAACAACTCCCTTGAATGGCGAAAAATACTGTATTTTTTCTTTTTATATCCCTATCGTGCATTTGTCATTTTATTATTATTTATTGTGCTTTTATCTTTCAATAAACATTTAAAATGTTTACACTGTTTTCAACTTTATTTATATTTTATAATTACTTATAAGTTTGTTTCCATTGCTCACCACTAACCCTTTTATTTCATGACTTCCCTCATAGTTGAACTGTTTAATTTGCTTTACAACTGGCTGAAGTACATGTTCAAGCAACTTACTCAGGAAAAGTATGTGGATGGCATATTTGTGAGAAATCATATATCTGAGAACATCCTTCTGTGGCTTTCACTAATACCACCTTGGCTGAGTCTAGAATTTGTGGGTCACAAACATTTTCCCCTAAAAGTTATAGACATTGCTTCCCTGTCTTCTGGCAATTAAGACTGCAGAGAATTCTGATGTCAACTTCTCCTTCTTTGGGGGTTAAACTACTTTTTCTCTCAGGATGCTAGGTAATTAATTTGCTTTATCCTTGACATTAACATAAAAAACGCCAGACTATATCTAATTATTGGTCTCTTTTTTTGTTGTTTTCTCTGGTACACGGTAAGCATTTGATCTGTAGATCTGTGTGTTTTTATAGTCCAGAAAGTTGGTTTTGTTTTTATTGTTTTTTTATGGCATGCTTAACTGATTTGGTTGCTTTTAATCTAGCTTCTAATTCTTTCGGAACAATTGTCTATATATTATAAGAGCTCCATCTTCTGTCCAACCTTTCATTACCTATCTCAAGCTCTCATATCTGACCTTTTCCTCTGCATTCTGGGAGAATTTCTCAAGTTTGCCTTTTCCATTACTCATCTCATTTTCTCCAGTTTCTTTTTTTTAAAATTTTACTACATATAATGCTTTTTAGTTTCCTCACATTTCTTCCTCCTTCAGCAAGTTCCCTTTCCTTTTCACCTACAGTCTCATTCAACAATATTTTAAACGTATTCTCTTTTCTCCTTCTAGATTTCACTTCAGTTTGCTTTAAATGCTTACTTTGTTTTGTATACTTCTTTGCACTCAATAGAAAGCACAAAGCAAATCATTATCAAAAATATTCATTTTCCTATAGAAGGCATATTTTTAAAATAAATATTGTTTTTCCTCTGCCTCTTAAATACTATGTTCTCCTCCATTTACACCGCAGAGCCTTTTCAGAAACCTTCTGTTGGGTTTCTTTGTTCATTCTTGAACAAAGAGCAGTCTATCCAGGCTGATGTTTTTCTAAAAATAGGGTGGGCAGGTCTTCTTTCCTTCCTTCAGCGTCCATTCCAATGTTCTGATTCTTCCTCTCAGTGGGAAGCTGGTTGATAGAAATTCATATACATGAATGTTAAGGGAAGCAGGGAGGGAATTGGGGCCATGGAGAGTCCCCTTAAGGAAAAACTTCAGATTTTTCCACACAAAAATTTTATAAATTGACCTGACCTCCACTCCGGGAACAGAGCGAATATAACCAGTCCTTCGTGTGCATTGCCTGTCGTATCAGAGAAACGCCCTAATGCAGGGCCTGCTTTTTCCCTCAGTGTGACTATTCCTGGGCCTCCTAGTGACACTCTTAATCCATCAATAGCTGTGAAAGTAAGCCAAGTGGAAGCCCCTACAGGTTGTCCTAAGCCCCCAACTCAATTCTTGTCACTTTCTTAGGAAGTGAAATTGCATGTTGGTTTTGGTATAATTCTTCAATATGATTTCATCTGCACTGTATCTAGTGGAAATTCTTCACAGTTTGCAACAAGAAGATGGACCTCCTCCCTGGCCTCCAACACTATTATGGTTTCTCCGTATTTAAAAATTTTGAAGTCATTTAACTGGGATTGTGAAGGTGGAGAGGTTCATCTAAACATCAGTGCCTAAGTTATAATCTCACTCCAAATTCTCATTTTTTCCTCACTTTTTTTTGATAAATTTATGTTCCTATGGATACTGTGTTTAAATAGGCATATCATTTTAGAAAATTCAAGTTATACAAATCTGAATCTCATTTAGCTTGTTGAACATAAGAGATGGTCAATAAAGGTAAATTCAATTTAAAAATGACAAAAAATACAAACTATAGAAAGATGATTTCCAGAAATTTTTCGTATTATAAAAATATTATCATCATGAATCCATTTATAATTTATGCTCCAATTTTCATGACTAAATCTAGGTGGGTTTAAGATGAAATGCACCTAAACTATATGGACAGTATAAGCATTCATCAAATTTATTTTTACTTGTCTGCTTCTTCTTAAGACCTGATTTTATGGTTTATAAAAGGGGAAAAAGATGTGACTAGAACGCTAGAATATTATTCTTGTAGCTGTATCACTAATTAACCACATAACTGGTGCAAACCACTTAAAGTCTTTGTTCCCTGGTTAACCTTTTAGCAAAAATTAGAAAATCAACACTTGCTCACCACAGGACAGTGCAGCACTATTTAAAGGATTAAGAAAATTATGTATATATAACAGCACTTTGGAGAGAAAATGAATGTATAAAAATACTGAATAATATATAAATCAGTGTAGGATGCAAAGCTAGAAGCTTAAAAATACTGTCAAAACCACATCTAAAATTGTCTTTTCACATCCTTATGGAATCTATTGGGCAAAGCAATTTAAAAACACTTGATATTACTAAGAGAAGAGGTTCAGACCCACTGCTTAAAAATAAGTCTTCCTGGAAAAATAATTAGGTTGAGAAGAAGGGGGTAACCCTATCCAACACAAATCCCATTGCTAATCATGGGGTTTCATAAACTGAATAGAGAAAAATGAATATTCAAATATTCAATATTAAAGATACAAAAGAAAAACAGCACCTACAATATAAAAGACAAATATTTGGTAAATATATATATATGTATATATAATTTACCAAGTATTTTATATATATTTTTTCAGAGGGAATAATAATGGGACCTGAGGCAAAAACACTCTTTCTTGCCATCATTTGGAGATATTATGTACTTTAAAAGGCTGGATTCCTCCCAAAAGAGTAAGAAGAAAGATGCTTAGATAAGATGCCTTTTATGTTCTCCTCCAATTGAAAGAATCTATTCTATACTTCTAATAATTACTCAATAAACTGGATTCCCCTGTACATTAGATTGTCCTACTGGTTTCAAAGTATGTCACTTACTTCCCACAAGTGCATCAACAGCTGAGATCACAAAATGGATACTTCATATGGAAAGGCTCCTGTATCAAAAGTAACATAGACCAACCCAGTTACAGAGCACCTGCTAAGTTCAAAGCTCTATGCGGAGTGTACAGCATTCAATAAAACAATCTCTCCAGCTACAAGGATTACACAGTCAAGTAAGGGAGATTAGACTGTATGCAAATAATTGCAAAACAGGGAATGGTACCACCAAATAATTATAATGCGCTGGAGATAAAGTCATTAGGAGAGACAAAATAATATTCTTACAAAGCCATTCATCGCTGAGCACCTGTGATGTGTCAGGCACTGTGCTAGGCTCTGAGAATTCAAAGATAAATGAAAATAGCCAACTCTGATTAAGTAGTTATAACGGGTCAGGCAATGTGTTAAGTTCTTTTACACTCTATCTCATTTACTCCTCACAACACAGCTCTAAAATAGGTAATACCGTGATCCTTGTTTTACAGAAGTCAAGGTTTAGGAAGTTAAATAATTTACCCAAGGTCTCGAGATAAGAGAATAGGACAGCTGGGGTTAGAACTCACACTGCCTAGCTTCAGAGGCCACCTTCAGAGGTTAAGCATTATGTCCTGAACTGCCACAAAATCCCCACCACACTCCAGCTCAGTGAAGGACACAGAGAAGAGTAACAGGGCGATTCTAACAGGGGTCTGAAAATGCTCCAGTAGGAGGGGGAAGTGCGAACCACCTGAGAGAGCATCAAGAAGAATGCATCACAGTGGAGGTGACAAGTGAAATGAGCCTTCAAGGCTGAGAGATGAAAGAAGAACTGCATGCGTGGACAGGTGGGTAAGGGCATTCTCTGTGGAGGGAACAGCATGTACAAAGTTACAAGAGCATGGTAGTATATGGTATGTGGGGTCCTGTGAGTCATTTTGTGTGGCTGAGGGCTGAGTGGGGAAGGGGTGGCAGAGGAGATGAGATGAGTAAGGTACAAGAGCCAAAAGACAGGTGGTCCCGAGGCCATGCAAAGCTAAGTCAAAGGATTCTAAATATTTTAGAAAGTTAACCCTGTAGCAGAGTGGGCAGTTGAAAGGGGAATCAGACTGAAGGCAGGGATGGCGCTGAAGAGGCTACTCTCTGGATGAAAGATATGAAATAGGATAGCAGCAGTGGCCTTCAAAAGGAGACTGATGAAAGGGAGATTTCAGAGGGAAACAAGAGAGGACCGGGGTCAACTGATCAGTGACAGAGGGTAATGGTGGCTCTCTTACTTGTTTAAATATAAACAAAAATATATAATTTAGTGACTTAACATTTAGATGGAACTCAAATAATGAGCCAATGTGGACCAGGCCCAGCATGGTAATACAGTCCAAGAAAAGGCTGAGCAACCAACAGCAATTGAAAACTCTGTCTCACCTTAGCTCCTTGAAGAAACTCTAAAGGTGATCCAATTTATGCTCCACATCTCCACTTCTCACAAAAATGCCTTTCCTCTCTTTTTCAAGTCTTGTCAGTCTCACATTTCCTCACCATCAGCGCTAAGACATCTCTCTCCCTCTCTCTCTCCTCCCCCCAGCTCTTTCCAGCCCTTCTCCCTTTTCTGCATCCCCCAAAGCCTGAGAATCTTACTGAAAAACTCAGAAGAATCCTTAGAGGATGGAGCGGGGTGGCGGGGGAGTGGAATGAGCAAAGACAAATTTTTGTTCAGCAGGCAGGGTGTGGGGAAAAGGAGAAAGCTGGGAACACACATTAATAATATTATCCCCATTACATATCAGTAAGAACCAAAGCTTCAATTAATAAAGCTGACTGTAAAAGCCAACTAGACCAGAATTGAAAAACAGCTTTATTTTTGAAATTCAAACACAAATGTCAAAATAAATGCTCTGATAATCATCAAAGAAATGCAAACCAAAACCACAATGAGACATCACCTCATACCTGTCAGAATGGCTATCATCAAAAAAGTCTACAAATAACAAATGTTGGCGAGGATGCAGAGAAAGGGGAACCCTTGTACACTGCTGGTGGGAGTATAAATTGGAGCAGCCACTATGGAAGAAATTAAGGAGTTTCCTCAAAAAACTAAAAATAGAACTATCACATGATCCAGAAATTCCACTCCTGGGTATGTATCTGAAAAAAAACAAAAACACTAATTCAAAAAAATACATGCACCCCAATGTTAACAGTAGAATTATTTACAATAGCCAAAATATGGAAGCAATCCAAGTGTTTATCAACATATGAATGGATAAAGAAGATGTGATATATACAGACACACAATGGAATACTACTCAGCCATAAAAAAGAATGGAATTCTGCCATTTGCAACAATGTGGATAGACCTAGAGGGTATTAGGCTTAGTGAAGTAAGTCAAAAAAAAAGACAAATACTGTATGTTATCACTGATATGTGGAATCTAAAAAATAAAATGAATTAATATCACAAACAGACTCACAGATATAGAGAACAAACTACTGGTTACCAGTCGGGGGCGGGGGCAAGATAAGGGTAGGTTTTAAGAGATACAAACACCTATCTATAAAATAAATAAGCAACTAGGATATATTATATAGCACAGGGAAATATAGCCATTATTTATTTTATAATAACTTGAAATGGCAATTCAATCTATAAAAGTATTGAATCCCTATGTTATATACCTGAAACTAACACAATATTATAAATCAACTACATTTCAATAAACAGTTTAAAATAAAAAAATAAATAAATGCCCTGAAACACCAGATGAAAAAAATCAACAAGTAGAACCAGAGATAGAATAAAATACACTCAAAAACAGATTTTATATTTTAGGCTAAAAAGGAGGGAAACAACAGAGTAGACTACGAAGGAAGTAAAATTTTGATTAAACATAAAAGGGCCTACATGAAGTTTCTAGAACCTAGTTGACAATGGTGTAAAATCTTTGAGTTTAGAATAATCAGAATGCAAATACAATTGTAGTAGTCTATTACTGACTGCTATTAGTTCAGAATAGTGAAAAAGTAAAGCAATAATAAATGTAGTTATTTATCACCTTTCCCCTAAAAGACCATTAAGTGAATTTGCTAAAATAGAAGACACATGACAAACTCTCTTATTAAACAATAGAAGACTTTTTAAACTACCTTAATACCCACAGAGTAAACGGAACACTGGGGAACAACTGGAAAGAGCAATGCATCGATAGCTTAATGGCTACTTTTTAGAATTCACTGGTCTCAATGGTGGCATCTCCAAACGGATTCTTCTGGAATATGGCAGAATTTGTGCCAAAGAAAAATGCAAGAATTCTGCAGCACAGGTGATGACTGGGATAGTCCGAGCTTATGCTTCACTTCCCCTAGGAACACCGTCCTCCCTACCCCACGTAAGAAAATAAGCCAGGCCTTAAGCAAAGGAGGAGAGTTAATTCTTCAGGACTACATGCGATGAGCTGGACACTTGATGTGCATTGTCCATCTGATGCTCACGGCAATTCTAAGATAGGTTTGTTACTCTTACTTGACAGATGAGGGAATTAAGACCAAGAGAGGTTAAAAACATAGCCCAGATGAAATACGTAATAAATGGTAAATCCAGGTTTTGAACCCATCTGTCTGACTGAAACCCTTGCTCTCTCCCCTACACCAGAGAGCCTCCTATTACAGGGGTGTTGCAGGAGGACCATGTTCCCAAGGGATACCCCAACCAATGTACACAGAGTTCATTCAAACAATGCTCCATCTGGGGAGACATACATATCCTGGGTTCAATCCTACAGGTAAAGGGAAAGGAAAAGACCCTGGCAATAATGATGATGATGATGATGATAATTCTACTTTCCTAAGAAGAGAAGTCAGCAATTGCAAGGCCTGGGACAGAGGAAGACAAAGTAGGCAAAGGGAAGAAAGTTAAATAGGGCACACTTGATGGAAGATGAATAAAAATGCATGAAAGGAAAGAGAATGAGGATGAAGAGACAGACGAAGTCCAATAAGAGAGAAAAAGAAATAGAGAAAGAGGTCAAAAGAATGGAAGGGGAAAGATTAAGGAGGTTGAGAGATGGGATATAAGAAAAGGAAGTGGGACAACATTGAAAAAAGAATGGAGATAAGTATTTCTGTCCCCCTTTCAATAATGTGGAATTCATGCCCTCCCTGCCACCTCCCCATTTCTGATGTCCTAGAATGAACAGCCATGCGCCCTCAATTATTTGTACCTCTGATAAAAGGTTTATGATAATGACATGTGTCCCTGATGAATCCTCTTTATTAAAAGAACTATTACCACACTAAACACCACAATGAATTTCATACTCAGAATAGGTATTTAAATAGAGGAGCATAATTAAAATAAGTAGAAGGATATGAACAATTCTAACATGTTTCAATTTAGAAATTAACAATGCTAAATGTTTTTAAACCTCTGAAGGGAGTTAGGAGAGCAATTTATTTGAAAAAAATAAAAACCAGCATGTTTAAAAATAAAGGAATATCAGTCCAGAGAATGAAAAACAATTATAAAAGTAACCAGAAATCTGCCATGGTGAATTATTACATGTGAATTGGCTGCACTTTCTTTATATACATACACAGCATAAAGCTGTGCCTCAAATCTTAAATCCCAAACAGTGAGCCAGACTCCAGAGAAGACACACTATAAGATTCCATTTATATGAAGTTCAAGCATAGGCAAAACTATAGTGATGCAAGTCAGAGCCATGGAGGAGGGCTGAATGGAAGGGGGCATGAGGGAACTGTCTAGGGTGGTAGAGATGTTCTATATGGTGTCTGGGGTGTGGTTACCTGTGTATATATTTGTTAGAACTCATGGGACTGTATGCTTAAAATGGGTACATTTTATCATATACAAGTTATACCTCAGTAAAGTTGATTAAAATAAAGACTCAAACAACAAAATCCTAGAGGAATACAGTTTTCTGTGTCCTGATTGTGGTGGTGGTTACATGAATCCGTACCTGTGATAAAATTTCACAGAACTATAAACTAAAGGGGAAATATGAGTGCATGTAAAAACTGGTGAAATTCAATTAAGGTCTGCAAGTTTAGTATTATACTAATGTCAATTTCCTGGTTTTGATAATGTACTATAATTGTATAAGATGCTGTTGTTGGGGAAAGCTGGGAAAAGAGACACAGGAACTGTCTTGTGCCATTTTTGTGATTTCCTGTAAGTACAAAATTATTTCAAAAATATTTTTTTAAAAAAGAACATAGATTATATAGTCAGTATTTGTACCATCACCCACCATCAGTGTTAAAAAAGGGTGAGCTTACTATAGGGTAGAATCCTGAAAATACAAAATTCAGGAAGGTAAATAATCTTTTAAATATTTCCAATAAACCTGCGGCTGGTCTGAATTCAGAGAGGGAAGTAGTTTTTAATAAATAAACATTGCTGTATAGATTAAAAATTCAGATCAAAACATAAATCAGCCTAAAATATAAGTCAACAAATCAAACAGTAACTATCAGTTCCTAATTTGTGATCTAAAATGTTATACATGACAAAGATTTTTGTGTTCAAAAAAAAAAAAAATCAGTATGTACAGAGAATAGCCATGTGAAGAGGCAGCAAGAGGGCGGCCATCTGCAACCCCAGGAAAGAGGCCTTAAGAAAAACCAACCCTGCCAGCACCGTGATCTTGGACTTCTAACACCCAGAACTATGAGAAAATAAATTTCTGTGGTTCAAGGCACCCAGTCTATGGTATTTTGTTATGGCAGTCCTAGACTAATATATTAAACTGTAATTTATATGCCATAAACTCACCTCTTGTCAGTATACAGTTCAATGACTTTTCATAAATTTATAGACCTGTGTGATCATCACCACAATCCAGTTTAGAACACTTCTATCACCCCCAAAACATTCCCTCTCCCACTGCCAACCCCAGGCAACTACTGATCTGCTTTCTCTGATATATTTGCCTTTTTTAGAATTTCAGATAGATGGAATCATACAATATGAAGCCTTCTGTGTCTGCTTTCTTTTACTTAGTATGTTTCTGAGGTTTATCCATATTGTACTATATACCAGTAGTTTCTTTTTATTGACAAACAGTTTCCATTGTATGGCTATACCACATTTTGTTCATCCATTCATCAGTTGATGGACATTTGGGTTGTTCCCTGTTTTGGGCTATTATGAATAATGACGCTATAATCATTCACATACAAGTTTTTGTGTGAACATATGTTTTAATTTCTCTTAGAAATATATGTAGGAGTGGAATTAACTGAGTCATGTGTTAGCATATATTTAACTATTTAAGAAACTCCCAAACTGTCTTCCAAAATGGCAGTACCATTTTATATTCCCTCCAGGAATATATAGAAGTTTCAGTTTCTTAACATCCTTGTCAGCACTTGGTATTGTCAGTCTTTTTAAGTTATAGCCATTCTAATGGGTGTGTAGTGGTATCTACTCAGGTTTAAGCTCAAAAAGACAATTTTAACTTTGGGCTGATGCGAATAAGCCACAGGCCTACTTATTGATAAAAAGTATAACCCTGAGGGGAGGGTCTTAAAATTTTGCCTGGTAACCACACTCTAGGTTTTAGAAAAGAGGGGAGGAAGAACTCTCTCTTCTTCAGTCAAAGACTCATTTATGAACCTCATTCTTTTTATTCCAAAAACATTTATTCCAGATTTGGGAGTTTTTATTAAACGCCTTCTGAATTCCAAAAGATTAAAGAAAGCCATAATGCATGATGAAATTAGAAACTTTATCAGTTTAACATAAATTTAAAGAAGGTAATTTTGTGTTTTAGAAATAGATGCAGAATATACAGTTGAGAATTTGGGGTATGACATGTGTGATTTCAGGCAAGCCTTTTGTTTTGTTTTGTTTTTTGCGGTATGTGGGCCCCTCACTGTCGTGGCCTCTCCCGCTGCGGAGCACAGGCTCCGGACGCGCAGGCTCAGTGGCCATGGCTCACAGGCCCAGCCGCTCCGCGGCACGTGGGATCCTCCCGGACCGGGGCACGAACCCGCGTCCCCCGCATCGGCAGGCGGAGTCTCAACCACTGCGCCACCAGGGCAGCCCCAGGCAAGCCTTTTGATTTCATCTTTAAAGCTCAGTAGGTGAAGATTATGTAACTGTGACCTAAAACATGGGACTTAAATGGCAATGTATTACAAGCACATTGTGTTATAATTATACATATCGGTGTCTTTTATGAAATGATTCTAACAGGTTTCAGATAATCTGCAAGTCACATAAACCTATGGAAATTTTTCATTTGACCTTTTGGGTATGGTTTAAAGGTATAGTATCTGACACATTTTCTAGTTATTTTTAAATTTTTAATTGTATTTTATTTTTATATACGCTGATTATATTTTGTAACATTCCTAATTGGCTTTAGGCAAAACTTCAAGGATCTGTAGTCATGTATTCTTCTTTGCCAATACAAAATTCTAGCCTACTTGATCGCTCCTTGATCCCCTGTGGGAAAACTAAAAAGTTTGGCTGGTATTGGGTAAGGAGAAAAGCAGCCCCTGACATGCAGGAGCCAGCCTGGCACTATCAGCTGGCCTTGGTGCTGCTACAGGCTGGTCTGGCAGCCACAGCAAAGCCTTGGTGTTCTCCCACTGAACATGAACACTTCCGGAAAATACCATCCTCAGACAAGGCTGCTCTGTGACCACAGTGGATCAAGACCAAAAAAACAGACCACTCCATAGCTACATCTAAACACAGACAGAACATAAACATCGTCCAAGCCACAAAATGCCAAATATCCTCCTGTCCTAGCCCATGGGAGTGATGGCTGCTTATCTCCCAATTACAGATGTAGCCTCACTCTAGTCTGCTGTCCCCATAAATGAGATTTATTAAGATACACAGTCATAAAAAATGGGCAGAAGAACTGAACAGACATTTTTCCAAAGAGGAGTGCAGATGGCCAACAGGCACATGAAAAGATGCTCAACGTCACTAATCATCAGGGTAATGCAAAACCACAATAAGACATCAACTCAAATCTATCAGAATGGCTACTATCACAAAGACAACAAATAACAAGTGTTGGTGAGGGTGTGGAGAAAAGGGAACCCTTGTATACTTTTGGTGGGAATGTAAACTGGTGCAGCCACTGTGGAAATAGTTTGGAGGGTTCTCAAAAACTAAAAAAACAGAACTACCATAGGACCCAGCAATTCCACTCCTGAATATGTATCTGAAAAAAAAACAAAACCACTAATTCGAAAAGTTACATGCACCCCAATGTTCACAGTGGCATTATTTACAATTGCCAAGCTATGGAAGCAACCTAAGTGTCCATCAGCAGATAAATGGATAAAGAAAAAGTGGTGTGTACACACACACACACACACACACACACACACACACACACAATGTAATACTACTCAGCCATAAAAAAGAATGAAAATTTTTGCCATTTGCAGCAACATGGATGAACTTGGAGGGCATTATGCTAAGTAAGGTAAGTCAGACAGAGAAAGACAAACACTGTATGATATCACTTATAGGTGGAATCTAAAAAACACAATAAACTAGTGACTATTACAAAAAAGAAGCAGACTCACAGATATAGAGAACAAACTAGTGGTTACCAGTGGGGAGAGGGAAGCGGGGAGGGGCACTGGGAGTAGGGGACTAAGAGGCACAAACTATTAGGTATAAAATAAGCTGCCAGAATATATCGTACAACATAGGGAATATAGCCAATATTTTATTTTTTTTAATTTTTTTTTTTTTTTTTTTTTTGCGGTATGCGGGCCTCTCACTGTTGTGGCCTCTCCCGTTGCGGAGCACAGGCTCTGGACACGCAAGCTCAGCAGCCATGGCTCACGGGCCCAGCCACTCCGCGGCATGTGGGATCTTCCCGGACCGGGGCACGAACCCGTGTCCCCTGCATCGGCAGGCGGACTCTCAACCACTGCGCCACCAGGGAAGCCCGCCAATATTTTATAATAACTGTAAATGGATGGAATACAACCTTTAAAAATTGTGACTCACTATATTGCACACCTGTAACTTACATAATATTGTACAGCAACTATACTTCAATTTTTAAAAAAAGATACACAGTCATAGAAGTACCCCCGCTTCCTGAGAGCACCCAATCCAGAGCAAGGCCTCACTTCCTTCGATCCTCTCCAAAATTACCTAACACAAGTCCAAATCTTATAGTAAGTCTTTTCTAACACTTGCTTACTTAGACATCCCACAGTTACTCAGGGTATATGTTTTCCCTCACTGCAAGGAATAATAAACCAACTAGTTCAATTAAAACAATACATCAAGGTGACCCAAGAGATCAAATTATACTTTAAATTTTTGTTTTCATATTGTTCAAAGCATAGAGATCCAAACAGTACTAAATAATCAGCTCATCATAAACTCAATGTCAATGAATGCAGTTATTAAAATTCTAATTCTGTGGTCAGTAGTTTTGATTATAATTATTATGTATACAGTAGATGGAAAAAATTAAATATTTCTAAATGCATGCATAATACCCCATAGGATCAACCTTTATCCTGCCACTTACTACTATAATAGAGTCATTTGCAAATCAGCCAACAAATTAGGCTAACTAGGAGCCACTGACAAATGAAGAGAAATGAGTGTATAATTGTAGAGTCTATGTAAATGATGCTTAACATCCAGATAAAAGTCATTAAAAAACATTCAGTCATTTGAGTATTTCTAACTAGTCTGACTTTTTTATAAAAGCAGGTAACGATAGCAACGGCGGCACATTATAAACTACGAAGTGCCCAACTTCAATCAACAATGAAGCAGTAGGTGCCTGATGTAATTAGAAAGAGCCCCAGGCCAGGAGATTCAAGGTCTGGGCTCAGTTCTAGGATGAATTTCCCTGTAGTCATAGACTACGTGCCACAGACTGAGACTCAAGACTTAGGCAGAGACTGCTAGAGGTAAAGGGGTATTAGCAACCAGCTAGCCAAGCCCCACGTCAGGGTCAAGGAAACTCAGGCTCAGACGCATAAGGTGAATAAGCCACAATCAGAACGCTGCCCCTGCCCCACTTCTTGCCAATGATTCCTCATTTATAAAATAAGAGCAATCATCCACGTTTGCTTCTTCCTGATAGAGGTGCTGGGATGATGACTGGAACTAACTGGTTGAATGAATATGTGCTCGCTTGTATTTAAATGAATTCAACGAAATAACTAGTCTTTGGGCAGTAGGTGCAGTATCAGGCAAAATTATGTTTGGCTATTTGCATAAATCCTCCCACTGCCAAGGGTTTTAAGCAAGTTAGGACTGTGTTTCTCAATGGGAGCAGTACTGGCATTTTAGGCAGAATACTCTGCCCGGTGGGGGGGTTGCCCTCCCCACGGTGCAGGACGTAAAATACAAGGCTGGCCCCCAGCTGCTCAAATAGCAGCAGCACCTCTGGGTCAGGTCTGGCCCTAGGGCGAGGCAATTTAAAACATCAAAACTAATGCCAGAAATCCATAATGAACAAAATACCACCATGTTAAACAAATATGGAATCAGTGCTACTGACTTTTCTTTTTGCCTCAGGCTCCAGTATGGCTCAGCATGGCAGTTACTGATCCTGTCTTTATTATAACATGCTGGCATTTTATTCAACCTGAATTTTTTGCATTAATTTTTAAGAGATTTCATTAAAATATTATCTGGCGGGTTACTGAGTTTTGGGGTGCCCCTTAAATTCTGTACCCAAGACAAGTGCCTCACTTGCTTTATCCTAGTCCAGTGCTGCTTCCCGTCATTGCGACAACTTAAAACACCTCCACACATTTCTAGACGCCTCCCTGGGTTGAGAACCTCTGAAATAGGGGCTGATTTTTCTCATTTATCAAGAAGTCCGGAGAGACACAGCCCAGGCCTGAAACAGTGGCTGCATGATGCCATCGGGGCCCTAGATTCCCTGTATCTCTGCTGCAGTCACAAGATGGCTGATGTGCCCCCAAGGAATTATGTCCTAGTTCCAGAGAGGAAAACAAGGCAGGGCGAAGGGCAGGAAAAACATACCAGCTGAGCCTGACTCCTTTAATTAGAAAAATACCTTTCCCAGGAGCCCCACCCAATAAACCTTAACTCACATATCATTGGCTAGAAGTGAGCCAAGTGGCCAGCCCTAGCTGCAGGGAGCCTGGGGGAGGTGAACACCTGTAAGTGGGCACGTCTCCAGCCTGAATAAAACTAGTGTTCTCTCCACAAGAATGAAGGGGAGAGTGAAGAAAAGATAAATAGCTAGAAATGTCTGCCATGAGGGCCAAGCAGGATGATAAATGCTGGCTCTTCTGCGTGACTGCAAATAGCATCTTTTCTGCTTGTAATTTGATGGTCTGCCTGAGCAGAGCATTTTGATGGTCACTTTTAGAATTATGGATAGAAACTGGAACATTGTCTTAGGTTGGGCAGAACCTAGAAGCAGAACCTAAAACAGGGATTTAGGTGCGTGTGATTTATTAAGGGCGTACTCTTGGGAGAAACCTGTAAGGGAGTGAGGGGAACAGCCAAAGGAAGAGAAATGATCCAAGCGAGGATGCATTCTCACATGAAGCTTTGCCGAGGCTTAATGCCACAAGGGGCTATGGGCCTAAATCACAACACAGAGTTGTCTCACCTTAAAGAAGCTCAGCCTTTTACCCTTGACAAATCAGTCAGCCATTTGCTACCCGGTCCTGTGATGAGGGGGCCAGTGTAACCTCCCAGGTTACCTCTCTGGGTGATGCAATGCCCACTGGCCAAGAGCAAACTCCATGGAGGGTTACAGGTGTGAGTTGTTTGCCAAAGCACTTGCTACAGCTGTTGGGGAGGGGTGCCCCACCCCTATCATGGGTCTGGGTGGGCACCAAGAGCATCTACTGCAAATATTAATTTTGATGCACTTTCCAAAGAACTGCCTTTATTTCTACTTTGTATTGTTTGAGAATGGAACCCTAGGTATATTGTTATGATTAAAAGCTGTTGGAAAAACTGGCAACGAGTTGCAAGTGTCTCATTTTCAAGAAAAATGATTAACAGGTGTTGACTTATTTTGTTGAACCACAAATGCAGAAAGTGCTTTATAATTTGCTCTGGGTATTAACCAGGATCCAATCTGAAGTTCACAATCTCATCAGAGCACGTAAATATTTCATAGTCTTAGTGTCTCATTTAAAGCTCAATGAATATTTAATTGAAGTTGACCAACAAAATAACTGAAAGAATTATGTCGCATTTAGTTAGGCCTGAAATGAGCAAGCTCTTCATTTTCTCAAGTAGTTTAAAGCTAAAATTATTCCAACTTCATGAAATAGTCTACATAATTTTATAAGTAATTAAAGGGCTATAAAATAGGCTCGAAAGGCACATATTAAATACTGAGAAAAACATGAAATAAAATAAATTTTTAACTTTAAATGCAAGAGAATAGTTTAATATATGGTGGCCTACATTATTCAGTGGTGGATTACACTATTGTCAATACCCTCTTTTTGACACAAGAAGTAAAAATAGAATCTTTTGTTTGACCCTTGAAAATTAAATATTCTAGAATGATGATGTGCAAACACCTATAAGATTGATGTTAACAGGAAGTCATGCATGATCTACCCAAGTCAGTCAGCCCAGAGACTGCTTCTGAACTCTGGGTCCAGCACTAAGCCAGGTACTGAAAATAATCAAAAAAAAGAAAAATATTGGTCCACGTTCAAAGTAGAGATGGTTTCCGAGGAAAGAAGCTTTCCCGTGGTCTGTTAGATCTCCGTAAGTGTCAGAATGGGGCTTCAAAAGAAATATGTGCTCTAATTGATTGACCCTAACTCAGATGACATGGGATATGTCACTTCTACCGAATTTGAAGACATTTTAATTGGAATCAAAGTATTGCCAACCAATCCATGCTAAGGCTGCTAAAAACTTCCTGGTAAACTTAGCATACTACAGTTTGAATTCTTTAGTCCTGAGTTATTTTTTAATTACAGGACCTAAATAATCCAATAACAAGTTCTTTTTTGGAGAACAGACCATGGGGCCGTGATACAAGGTTGTGTGATAAACAGAGCATATCCATATAGCTGCCTTGTGGAAAATAACTGGTCACCTTGGGTTTTTCCCCTTTGATCTTAGTCTCTTTTTAAGATACTCAAAAGGATCGCCTTCTACAACTGTCAATATGCCAGTATACGTGCATGTGTTATGTATACAAACACATATCACTAAAAAGTTCAGACTCTTGTCTAATAATAGCACCTCTTTCCTTCACTTCTACAATTCATGCCATGTCACCCTATGGTCCTCAGGGATGAGGAACCATAATTAGTATGGAGAAAAGAAGGGACGGCATTTTCCCGTTGTATTCAATGGCACATTCAGAATCAAACAAAATTCTTTAGTTAATGGCAATCACTAAGCAAAAGTGGCAGTCTGACCAGACTCTTACAGTCTGTAGAAGGACATTATCCTGTCCAGGGCAGGAGATGAGAGAAAGGTTGATAACATTAGCCAAGAAAGGTGATGAACATTAAGCATCCTGCAGCCAATGTACCTAGTCAGAAACAGGAGCAGGGATAACTTTTCTTTGTTTAGGGTACTTTTGTTCTAGAATGTGTCATTTCAGATGAACATTTACATTTACATTGAGGACTCTTATTTTCTCACATCTACTTAATATTTAGTACATGTAACATTTTAAGACTGCATTTCTCCCAGTGTCATGTGACTTACCCTGTTTATCAAAAGCCACCCAGGATGGTGAATCAGTTCCCATTCCTTTAGGAAATACACTATGTTTTGGCTTTATCTTTTGTCCGAGAAGCAGTTCTCCACCTATTCCTGGTTTATCTTCACTCACCAGCATCCTAACATTGTTGCAAAAGCCCCAATGTTGAGATTTGTGGAATTTCTCTTTTCCCATCTGTGAACACAAGAGACAACATAAAATGGCCAAAGTTACTCTTTGTGACTTTTCTTATTTGTTTGAAAAGGTAAACACATTTCCCATCATTTATTTTCCCATTACAAAATGCAAATGAGAGTGGCAAATAATTATGATCAATCTTCATCATAAAGTTGTGTCTCATTTTAAATTCAATTCATTTTAACAAATTCAAAACCTTGAAAAGCAATAAGAATAAACCCAATGCTCCATGCTACTTTAAAACATTTAAAAATTATTACTGTAAGTGAACATTTAGGACATTAGCTTGCTAATTGGTCTATTCTACTTATTTGCCAAGAATGTAAACAGGAAAAAAAAAAACTCCTCTACTTCAGAGTAAAAATGTAACAGTTTTCCCACAGAAGTCTAAATATTATTTTCATCAAAACAGAGAATAAAATCTTTTCCTCATTAAAGTAAATGTCACAGGAAATTCGTCAGAGCTGACATTCTCCTCCTAATTGTAGAACCTTGCTCTCCCTCTTCTCCACTCCCCTCCCATCTCTTCTGAGGATCTGGGCAGAGAGGGCAAAGCCTAGATAATGCTACCAAGGATTGGCAAAATGTGGGCCAACACCAACATGCAGGCACTGCTAGTAGGAAAGTAAAACAGAAAAATCCCTCTGAGGAAAGACATGGCAATACCTAGCGAAGTGAAAGGTGTATATGCCCTGAGGCCTAGCAAGTCCACTCCTAAATTTTTTATTTTTTTATTTTTTTTTTGCAGTACATGGGCCTCTCACTGCTGTGGCCTTTCCCGTTGCTGAGCACAGACTCCGGACGCGCAGGCTCAGAGGCCATGGCTCACGGGCCCAGCCGCTCCGCGGCATGTGGGATCTTCCCAGACCGGGGCACGAACCCATGTCCCCTGCATCGGCAGGCGGACTCTCAACCACTGCGCCACCAGGAAAGCCTCTAAATATCTTTTGCACCATGCATGGGGAGCTATAGATCAGATTATTTGTCACAGCAGTGTTGGTAAGAGTGAAAAATAGGAAACAATCCAAATGTCCATCAATAGCAAAAAAGATACCTCAATTAATATTAATACAGAGGTCTAAAATTATATGCATCGATATGGACAAATCTCAAAAAAATGTCAAGCAAAAAAAAGGTAGTAGAAAGGCACACAAAATTTGATCATTTCACTTACATAAAGTCTGAAAACATTCAAAAATACAGTATTATTTATGGATAATATTAGCATGGAAATAAGCAGCATATTCAAGTTAATATAATATCCAAGGTAATATATGACATATGATACAATAAAGATCGTATACATTTATTATGATATATGATATTTGTTGTATCATATGCATATCATATCATGAACATCCATGTACACCACAGCCCTGTATAAAATATAAAACATTTCAGATACAATTAAAGCACTCTCTTATCCCAAGCTCCTGATTTCGATATCTGTGTCTGTTTCTGTTTTGTAAATAAGTTCATTTGTATCTTTTTTAAATTAGATTCCACATATGAGTGATATATGATACTTGTAGATGAACATACAAATACTACTATATATAAGATAGATAACCAACAAGGACCTACTGTATATAGCACAGGGAACTCTACTCAATATTCTGTGATAACCTATATGAGAAAAGAATCTGAATCACTCTGCTGTATACCTGAAACTAACACAACATTGTAAATCAACTACACTCCAATGAAATTAAAATATTAAAAGAAGAAACAAATAAAGCCCTCTCTCAGAGTTCATGCCCCTTGCCTCCCTCTCCAGAGGTAACCAGTATCCTGAATTTGCTTCTTGAACTTTATACTTTGCCAGGATTATATACGCCAGAGAGATAGCCTCCTGCAAAGCATGACGCATTGGCAGGAATTCTGAAAGGACGTTTGAAAATACTTTGTTTCAAGGCAACCTATGAAATGAGGTAAAATATTTGCAAATAATATATCTGATAACGAGTTAATATCCAAAATATATAAAGAACTCATACAACTCAATGGCAAAAAAAAAGTGTGATTAAAAAATGGACAGAGGATCTGAATACACGTTTTTCCAAAGAAGACATACAAATGGCCAACAGGTACATGAAAAGATGCTCAACATCACTAATCATCAGGGAAATGCAAAGCAAACCCACAATGAGATATCACCACACACCTGTTGGGATGGTTACTGTCAAAAAGATAAGAAATAACAAGTGTTGGCAAGGACATGGAGAAAAGGGAATCCTTGTGCACTGTTGGTGGGAATATAAATTGGTGTGTATGGAAGTTCTTTAAACAATTAAAAATAGAACTACCATATGACTCAGCAATTCCACTTCTGGGTATTTATCCAAAGAAAACGGAAACACTAATTTGAAATGATATGTGTACCACATGTCCATCTGCAGCATTCTTTACAATAGCCAAAACACAGAAACAACCTAAGTGGCCACTGACGATGAATGAATAAAGAAAATGTGGTGTGTATATGTATATACAATGGATATTATTCAGCCATAAAAAAATGAAATCCTGGGCTTCCCTGGTGGCGCAGTGGTTGAGAGTCCGCCTGCTGATGCAGGGGACATGGGTTCGTGCCCCGGTCCGGGAGGATCCCACATGCCGCGGAGCGGCTAGGCCCGTGAGCCATGGCCACTGAGCCTGTGCTCCGCAACGGAAGAGGCCACAACAGTGAGAGGCCCACGTACCACACACACACACACACACACACACAAATGAAATCCTGCCACAACAGGGACAGACCTTGAGGGCATTATGCTAAGTGAAATAAGTCAGACAGAAAAAGACAAATATCATATGATCTCACTTATGTGTGGAATCTTAAAAAAAAATCAAATTAAAAAATTCCAGAAAGCAAGCTCATAGATACAGAGAACAGATTGGTGGTTGCCAGAGGTGGAGGGTGGGGAGTGGGCAAAATGGGTGAAGGGGATCAAAAGGTACAAACTTCCAGTAATAAAATAAGTAAGTCCTCGGGATGTAATTCACAGCATGGTGACTATAGGTAATAATTACTGTATATTTGAAAGTGGCTAACAGAGTAAATCTGAAAAGTTCTCATCACCAAAAAAAAAAAAAACTTGTAACTATGTGTGGTGGTGGACCTAACTAGACTTACTGTGATCATTTTGCAATATATACAACTATCGAATCATTACATTGCAACCTGCAACTCATATAATGTTATATGTCAATTATACCTCAATAAAACTAAAAATTAAATACTCAATATTAAGAGGAAAAGACAAGACCTCCTTTCCTCTTATAGTGAAGACAGCCTGGAAGAATGGGGAAGAGCCTGAGCAGCCTTGCCCAGGAGAGCCGGGGCCACTACAGCTGCCCTGGGCAGAGGAACAGCCCAGCTCGAAGGCTGTGGGAGGAAAGCTAGAGGCAGCGGTTAGGACGGTGACCTGCAGCCTGGCTCTGTCCCACAGAGAATCCATTGCCACAACCTCCACCACCACCCCACTCCCCCCTGACACACACACACACACACACACACACACACAGTTTACCACAAGTCGGTCCCACATCACCACAGCAAAGCAACAGTTGGGTTGGTTAAAATGAATGGAGGAATAACATAGAATTTTACAACAATGTTCCCCCTTTTAAAGCAAGTAATTTCAGGTAATCACAAACTCACCTCAGGTCAAACCAACAAATGTTTGTTACTATATTTACTATATTCCTAGCTTTGTGCCAGTCATGCTACTTAAAATTATGTTTTAGCTCCATACAGTTTTTTTTTTTTTGGCTGCATTGAGTCTTCGTTGCTGCATGTGGGCTTTCTCTAGTTGCAGTGAGCGGGGGCTACTCTTCGTTGTGGTGCGGTGTGGTACACAGGTTTCTCATGGCGATGGCTTCTCTTGTGGAGCACAGGCTCTAGAGTGCAGGCTCAGTAGTTGTGGCACGTGGGCTCAGTAGTTGTGGCACACGGGCTCAGTCATTGTGGCTCACGGGCTCTAGAGCACGGGCTCAGTAGTTGTGGTGCACGGGCTTAGTTGCTCCACGGCATGTGGGATCTTCCCAGACCAGGGCTCGAACCCGTGTCCCCTGCATTGGCAGGCAGATTCTTAACAATTGCGCCACCAGGGAAGTCCCCAGATATGCTACTTAAAACAAGCATAAAACTCCACCCCTGCCTTGAAGAGGAAACCCACTCTCTTGCTGATGAGCCAAGATTTAGATATATATAAAACAACTAGGAAGCAGTACAGCTACCATTTTCGACCAGTTACTATGACCTAGACCCTTTACTAAGGGCTTTATATACATTACCTAATTTTACCATCACAAAACTATTTGATATGCATTATCACTGCCATTTTACCAATGAGGAAACCAAGGCAGAGACAAGTAGGCTAGCACACCCACGGTTATATGGTAACTAGTGGAGCCTGCATCTGAATCTAAGCTCATTGACCCTAACCTCTGGTAAGTTTATCTACCTAGAGCCATAAACTGATGGGCTGGAGTAGTAGCGTTGAGGTCCTGCAGGTAGTTGGATACTGCCTTGGGCCTGGAGGAATGGGATGAATTAGACAGGAGAGGAGGGAAATAGGAACCCTAATGTTTTGTTGATGGGAGAGTTAACTGCCATTCTGGAAAGCAATGTGGTACTACTTGGCAAAACTAAGGATGTATATTCTCTATGATTCAAGAATCCCACTCCTGGATATGTATCTCAGAGAAATTCTCACAGTAGCCAATAAATGGACATATATGAGAATGTGCAATGGTATTGGGTTGGCCAAAAAGTTCGTTCAGGTTTTTCTGTAAAATTGTGGAAAAACCCAAATGAACTTTTTGGCCAACCCAATATTTTGGGAAAGTTGGAGGCAGGCAAGCTAGATATTTATGTTGAGGAAATGGATAAGAAAATATGGTTTAGGGGCTTCCAGGAAGATGGTGGAAGAGTAAGACGCGGAGATCACCTTCCTCCCCACAGATACACCAGAAATACATCTACATGTGGAACAACTCCTACAAAACACCTACTGAACGCTGGCAGAAGACCTCAGACCTCCCAAAAGGCAAGAAACCCCCAAGTACCTGGGGTAGGGCAAGAGAAAAAAGAATAAACAGAGACAAAAGAATAGGGACGGGACCTGCACCAGTGGGAGGGAGCTGTGAAGGAGGAAAGATTTCCACACACTAGGAAGCCCCTTCGCGGGCGGAGACTGCGGGTGGCGGAAGGGGGAAGCTTCGGAGCTGCGGAGGAGAGCACAGCAACAGGGATGCGGAGAGGAAAGCGGAGAGATTCCCGCACAGAGGATCAGTGCCGACCCACACTCACCAGCCCGAGAGGCTTGTCTGCTCACCCGCCGGGGCGGGCGGGTCTGGGAGCTGAGGCTCGGGCTTCGGTCAGAGCGCAGGGAGAGGACTGGGGTTGGCGGCGTGAACACAGCCTGCAGGGGGTTAGTGCACCGCGGCTGGTCGGAGGGAGTCCGGGGAAAGGTCTGGAGCTGCCGAAGAAGCAAGAGACTTTTTCTTCCCTCTTTGTTTCCTGGTGCGCGGGGGGGAGGGGATTGAGGGCGCTGCTTGGAGGAGCTCCAGAGATGGGCGCAAGCCGCGGCTAAAAGCGCGGGCCCCAGAGACAGCCATGAGACGCTAGGGCTGCTGCTGCCGCCACCAAGAGGAATGTGTGCGAGCACAGGTCACTATCCACACACCCCTTCCGGGGAGCCTGTGCAGCCCGCCACTGCCAGGGTCCCGGGATGCAGGGACAACTTCCCCGGGAGAACGCAGGGCCCGCCTCAGGCTGGTGCAACTTCACGCCGGCCTCTGTCATCGCAGGCCCGCTCCGCACTCCGTGCCCCTCCCTCCCTTCCAGCCTGAGTGAGCCAGAGCCCCCGAATCAGCTGCTCCTTTAACCCCGTCCTGTCTGAGCGAAGAACAGACGCCCTCCGGCGACCTACATGCACAGGCGGGGCCAAATCCAAAGCTGAGCCCCAGGAGCAGTGCAAACAAAGAAGAGAAAGGGAAATCTCTCCCAGCAGCCTCAGAAGCAGCGGATTAAAGCTTCACAATCAACTTGACGTACCCTGCATCTGTGGAATACATGAATAGACAACGAATCATCCCAAATTGAGGAGGTGTACTCTGAGAGCAAGATTTATGATTTTTTTCCCGTTTTCCTCTTTTTGGGAGTGTGTATGTGTATGCTTCTGTGTGAGATTTTGTCTGTATAGCTTTGCTTCCACCATTTGTCCTAGGGTTCTATCCGTCCGTTTCTTTTTTTATTTTTTTAAAAATTTTTTTCGTAATAATTATTTTTTATTTTAGTAACTTTATTTTATCTTTATTTTATTTTACTTTATCTTCTTTCTTTCTTTCTTTTTATCCTTCCTTCCTTCCTCCCTCCATTCTTTCTTTCTTTCTACTTCTACTAATTCTTTCCTTCTACTTTTTCTCCCTTTTATTCTGAGCCATGTGGATGAAAGGCTCTTGGTGTTGCAGCCAGGAGTCAGTGCTGTGCCTCTGAGGTGGGAGGGCCAACTTCAGGACACTGGTCCACAAGAGACCTCCCAGCTACACATAATATTAAATGGTGAAAATCTCCCAGAGATCTCCATCTCAACACAAACACCCAGCTTCACTCAACAACCAGCAAGCTACACTGCTGGACACCCTATGCCAAAAAACTTGAAAGACAGGAACACAACCACACCCATTAGCAGAGAGGCTGCCAAAAATCATAATAACTCCACAGACACCCCAAAACACACCAACAGACGTCACACTCCCACGAGAAAGACAAGATCCAGCTTCATCCACCAGAACACAGGCACTAGTCCCCTCCACCAGGAAGCCTACACAACCTACTGAACAAACCTCAGCCACTGGGGACAGACACCAAAAACAACGGGAACTATGAACCTGCAGCCTGCAAAAAGGAGACCCCAAACACAGTAAGATAAGCAAAATGAGAAGACAGAAAAACACACAGCAGTTGAAGGAGCAAGATAAAAACCCACCAGACCTGACAAATGAAGAGGAAATAGGCAGTCCACCTGAAAAAGAATTCAGAATAATGATAGTAAAGATGATCCAAAATCTTGGAAATAGAAGGGACAAAATGCAAGAAACATTCAACAAGGACCTAGAAGAACTAAAGATGAAACAAGCAATGATGAACAACACAATAAATGAAATTAAAAATACTCTAGATGGGATCAATAGCAGAATAACTGAGGCAGAAGAACGGATAAGTGACCTGAAAGATAAAATAGTGGAAATAACTACTGCAGAGCAGAATATAGAAAAAAGAATGAAAAGAACGGAGGACAGTCTCAGAGACCTCTGGGACAACATTAAACGTACCAACATTCGAATTATAGGGGTTCCAGAAGAAGAAGAGAAAAAGAAAGGGACTGAGAAAATATTTGAAGAGATTATAGTTGAAAACTTCCCTAATATGGGAAAGGAAATAGTTAATCAAGTCCAGGAAGCACAGAGAGGCCCATACAGGATAAATCCAAGGAGAAATACGCCAAGACACATATTAATCAAACTGTGAAAAATTAAATACAAAGAAAACATATTAAAAGCAGCAAGGGAAAAACAACAAATACCACACAAGGGAATCCCCATAAGGTTAACAGCTGATCTTTCAGCAGAAACTCTGCAAGCCAGAAGGGACTGGCAGGACATATTTAAAGTGATGAAGGAGAAAAACCTGCAACCAAGATTACTCTACCCAGCAAGGATCTCATTCAGATTTGATGGAGAAATTAAACCTTTGCAGACAAGCAAAACCTGAGAGAGTTCAGCACCACCAAACCAGCTCTACAACAACTGCTAAAGGAACTTCTCTAGGCAAGAAACACAAGAGAAGGAAAAGACCTACAATAACGAACCAAAAACAATTTAGAAAATGGGAATAGAAACATACATATTGATAATTACCTTAAATGTAAATGGACTACATGCTCCCACCAAAAGACACAGATTGGCTGAATAGATACAAAAACAAGACCCATATATATGCTGTCTACAAGAGACCCACTTCAGACCTAGAGACACATACAGACTTAAAGTAAGGGGATGGAAAAAGATATTCCATGCTAATGGAAACAAAAAGAAAGCTGGAGTAGCAATTCTCATATCAGACAAAATAGACTTTAAAATAAAGACTATTACAAGAGACAAAGAAGGACACTACATAATGATCAAGGGATCAATCAAAGAAGAAGATATAACAATTGTAAATATTTATGCACCCAACATAGGAGCACCTCAATACATAGGGCAAATACTAACAGCCATAAAAGGGGAAATCCACAGTAACACATTCATAGTAGGGGACTTTAACACCCCACTTTCACCAATGGACAGATCATCCAAAATGAATATAAATAAGGAAACACAAGCTTTACATGATACATTAAACAAGATGGACTTAATTGATATTTATAGGACACTCCATCCAAAAACAACAGAATACACATTTTTCTCCAGTGCTCATGGAACATTCTCCAGGATAGATCATATCTTGGGTCACAAATCAAGCCTTGGTAAATTTAAGAAAATTGAAATTGTATCAAGTATCTTTTCCGACCACAACGCAATGAGTCTAGATATCAATTACAGGAAAAGATCTGTAAAAAATACAAACACATGGAGGCTAAACAATACACTACTTAAAAACGAAGTGATCACTGAAGAAATCAAAGAGGAAATTAAAAAATACCTAGAAACAATTGACAATGGAGACCCAACGACCCAAAACCTATAGGATGCAGCAAAAGGCAGTTCTAAGAGGGAAGTTTATACCAATACAAGCCTACCTTAAGAAACAGGAAACATCTCAAATAAACAACCTAACCTTGCACCTAAAGCAATTAGAGAAAGAAGAACAAAAAAACCCCAAAGTTAGCAGAAGGAAAGAAATCATAAAAATCAGATCAGAAATAAATGAAAAAGAAATGAAGGAAATGATACCAAAGATCAATAAAACTAAAAGCTGGTTCTTTGAGAAGATAAACAAAATTGATAAACCATTAGCCAGAGTCATCAAGAAAAAAAGGGAGAAGACTCAAATCAATAGAATTAGAAATGAAAAAGGAGAAGTAACAACTGACACTGCACAAATACAAAAGATCATGAGAGATTACTACAAGCAACTCTATGCCAATAAAATGGACAACCTGGAAGAAATGGACAAATTCTTAGAAATGCACAACCTGCCTAGACTGAATCAGGAAGAAACAGAAAATATGAACAGGCCAATCACAAGAACTGAAATTGAAACCGTGATTAAAAATCTTCCAACAAACAAAAGCCCAGGGCCAGATGCCTTCACAGGCGAATTCTATCAAACATTTAGAGAAGAGCTAACACCTATCCTTCTCAAACTCTTCCAAAATATAGCAGAGGGAGGAACACTCCCAAATTCATTCTACAAGACCACCATCACCTTGATACCAAAACGAGACAAGGATGTCACAAAGAAAGAAAACTACAGGTCAATATCACTGATGAAGATAGATGCAAAAATCCTCAACAAAATACTAGCAAACAGAATCCAACAGCACATTAAAAGGATCATACACCATGATCAAGTGGGGTTTATTCCAGGAATGCAAGGATTCTTCAATATATGCAAATCAATCAACGTGATACACCATATTAACAAGTTGAAGGAGAAAAACCATATGATCATCTCAATAGATGCAGAGAAAGCTTTCGACAAAATTCAACACCCATTTATGAAAAAAACCCTGCAGAAAGTAGGCAAAGAGGAAACTTTCCTCAACATAATAAAGGCCATATATGACAAACCCACAGCCAACATCATCCTGAATGGTGAAAAACTGAAAGCATTTCCACTAAGATCAGGAACAAGACAAGGCTGCCCACTCTCACCGCTCTTATTCAACATAGTTTTGGAAGTTTTAGCCACAGCAATCAGAGAAGGAAAGGAAATAAAAGGAATCCAAATCGGAAAAGAAGAAGTAAAGCTGTCACTGTTTGCAGATGACATGATACTATACATAGAGAATCCTAAAGATGCTACCAGAAAACTACTAGAGCTAATCAATGAATTTGGTAAAGTAGCAGGATACAAAATTAATGCACAGAAATCTTTGGCATTCCTGTACACTAATGATGAAAAATCTGAAAGTGAAATCAAGAAAACACTCCCATTTACCACTGCAACAAAAAGAATAAAATATTTAGGAATAAACCTACCTAAGAAGACAAAAGACCTGTATGCAGAAAATTATAAGATACTGATGAACGAAATTAAAGATGATACAAATAGAGGGAGAGATATACCATGTTCTTGGATTGGAAGAATCAACATTGTGAAAATGACTCTACTACCCAAAGCAATCTACAGATTCAATGCAATCCCTATCAAACTACCACTGGCATTTTTCACAGAACTAGAACAAAAGATTTCACAATTTGTAGGGAAACACAAAAGACCCCGAATAGCCAAAGCAATCTTGAGAACGAAAAACGGAGCTGAAGGAATCAGGCTCCCTGACTTCAGACTATACTACAAAGCTACAGTAATCAAGACAGTATGGTACTGGCACAAAAACAGAAAGATAGATCAATGGAACAGGATAGAAAGGCCAGAGATAAACCCATGCACATATGGTCACCTTATCTTTGATAAAGGAGGCAGGAATGTACAGTGGAGAAAGGACAGCCTCTTCAATAAGTGGTTCTGGGAAAACTGGACAGGTACATGTAAAAGTATGAGATTAGATCACTCCCTAACACCATACAGAAAAATAAGCTCAAAATGGATTAAAGACCTAAATGTAAGGCCAGAAACTATCAAAGTCTAAGAGGAAAACATAGGCAGAACACTCTATGACATAAATCACAGCAAGATCCTTTTTGACCCACCTCCTAGAGAAATGGAAATAAAAACAAAAATAAACAAATGGGACCTAATGAAACTTCAAAGCTTTTGCACAGCAAAGGAAACCATAAACAAGACCAAAAGACAACCGTCAGAATGGGAGAAAATATTTGCAAATGAAGCAACTGACAAAGGATTAATCTCCAAAATTTATAAGCAGCTCATGCAGCTTAATAACAAAACAACAAACAACCCAATCCCAAAATGGGCAGAAGACCTAAACAGACATTCCTCCAAAGAAGATATATAGATTGCCAACAAGCACATGAAAGAATGCTCAACATCATTAATCATTAGAGAAATGCAAATCAAAACTACAATGAGATATCATCTCACACCAGTCAGAATGGCCATCATCAAAAAATCTAGAAACAATAAATGCTGGAGAGAGTATGGAGAAAAGGGAACCCTCTTGCACTGTTGGTGGGAATGTAAATTGATACAGCCACTGTGGAGAACAGTATGGAGGTTCCTTAAAAAACTACAAATAGAACTACCATATGACCCAGCAATCCCACTACTGGGCATATACCCTAAGAAAGCCATAATGCAAAAGGAATCACGTACCAAAATGTTCATTGCAGCTCTATTTACAATAGCCCGGAGATGGCAACAACGTAAGTGTCCATCATCGGATGAATGGATAAAGAAGATGTGGCACATATATACAATGGAATATTACTCAGCCATAAAAAGAAACGAAATTGAGCTATTTGTAATGAGGTGGACAGACCTAGAGTCTGTCATACAGAGTGAAGTAAGTCAGAAAGAGACAGACAAATACCGTATGCTAACACATATATATGGAATTTAAGGAAAAAAAAATGTCATGAAGAACCTAGGGGTAAGACAGGAATAAAGACACAGACCTACTAGAGAATGGACTTGAGGATATGGGGAGGGGTAAGGGTAAGCTGTGACAAAGCGAGAGAGAGGCATGGACATATATACACTACCAAACGTAAGGTGGATAGCTAGTGGGAAGCAGCTGCATAGCACAGGGAGATCAGCTTGGTGCTTTGTGACCGCCTGGAGGGGTGAGATAGGGAGGGTGGGAGGGAGTGAGACGCAAGAGGGAAGAGATATGGGAATATATGTATATGTATAACTGATTCACTTTGTTATAAAGCAGAAACTAACACACCATTGTAAAGCAATTATACTCCAATAAAGATGTAAAAAAAAAAAAAAGAAAATATGGCTTAATGGATAAGTACTCTATGGTGGATTTTCACTTCACTTCACTTCATTGCTTTGAAGCAATAAACCAGATGTATTAGCTTAGGCTGCCGTTCAAAATATCATAGACTAGGAGGCTGAAACAACAGAAACTGATTTCTCACAGTTCTCACAGTTCAAGATAAAGGTGCTGGCCAGGCCAATTCAGTTGCCCAGTGAGGGTTCTATTCTTGGTTTGCAGACTGCCAATTTCTCAGCGTGTCCTCACAGGGCAGTGAGAGAGAGAGCAAGCTCTCTGGTGTCTTTTTCATAAGGGCATGAATTTCATCATGGGAGCCCCACCGTCATGACCCCATCTAAACCTAATGACCTCCTAAGGTCCCATCTCCAAATACCATCACGCTGCAGGGTCAGGGCTTCTATATATGGATTTGGGGAGGACATATAGCACCAGATGTACATATAGCAAAACAGATCCTTAAAACATATCATTGGGTGAAAAATGGTATCTGTAGCATACAATATCATTTATACATCTTTTAAAAACAAAAAATAATGCTACATATTTTTTAAGAACACATGCAGATTCAAGAATGCGCATCAAAGACATCTGTATGGAAGCCTGTATAAAGTGGAAAGGGAATGAGACTAGGGGTTGGGAATGATGAGGAACAAAAATACATAAAACAAGAGAGAGACCTTGCACAGATCAATGATGATATTGGGTCATAAATGGAGGAATATAATTAATTCACCTCTTCGCACCTCGCATTAAAAAAATGATGGATTTGAATGAGAGGTGAGAAGTAGGCAGACGAGGCAAGCTGCTAGTGCAGCTGAGCAGGCACAAGGTGAGAAAGGCCTGCACAAGTGTGAAGACAATGGGAATGGGAAGGAAGGGACATCCTACAGGACAAGGACATGCAAACTATTATTGAGGAAGGGCAAGTTTCATTGTTTCTTTTCCCAAATCATTTCAGACCCACACTTTTATAAAACACAATAAAATTCATTATAAAAAACTGAAACAAAGACATAAAAACTTACAAGCCCACTAAATCACACCCTTGGATATCATGGCAAGGTCATATGGCTATATAAGTTTCTAAAGACTCCCAATGTCACAAACACACACCATACTTGGAGTAGCACTGCTACAGTAGACAGCAGGTAAAGAAACCAACGTCTGTGATTGGATGTGTTAAGAAAGGAAGAATGGGCTTCCCTGGTGGTGCAGTGGTTGAGAGTCTGCCTGCAGATGCAGGGGACATGGGTTCGTGCCCCGGTCCGGAAAGATCCCACATGTCACGGAGCGGCTGGGCCCGTGAGCCATGGCCACGGAGCCTGTGCGTCCGGAGCCTGTGCTCCGCAACGGGAGAGGCCACAACAGTGAGAGGCCCGTGTACCGCAAAAAAAAAAAAAAAAAAAAAAAAAAAAAAAGAAAGGAAGAATGATGGGAGGTGACTTGCAAGTTTCATGCCAGCCTCACTTCCACTTTGGAAGGGGTAGGGGTGAGAGCAGAAAAAGCAATAAGGGGGACGAAGTACTTCTTGCACCTGGCTCCTTAGCCTATATATTGCTACAGCTCCCAAGCATGGCCATAACAGCACTGGCTGAGTTTCTCACTTCTGAAATTTCTGAAAGAAACTAAAGCAGTGGACTGAACCTGAAGAGCCCTCAGCAAGGCTGGCCTTCCCTTTCCTGGTCACCCTCACAGCAGCAAGGGAAAGAGAAGGGACTGGAAGAAGTAAAGGGATTCTCCCCCACCAACCATACACATACACAACTGCTATGAACTCTTGTCAGTACATTTTTGTCCAGCTAGTGACAATGACTAAGTATACCGTACAATGGGGCCTTTTTCTTTAAATGTAAGATCTATCAATGCTATGAAAATTGAAGAGAAACCACAATGTGTAAAATTCAGAAGGCTGTTCAATCAAGTTCCTGCTAAATTGATGAGCAATTTCTCTATGCAGAGTATTAGCTGGATACTTGTTAAATATTTCCAATTCTTTTGCTAAATAAAATCAAATCAGCCAGACCAAATTCTTAAGTATTTTTTAACATGAAAAGAACTATTACTAAATCCTTCCCAAAACTCTTGGTTCGTGTAACACATTCAAACCCCCAAAATCAACAATACACATATGCTTCTTTAAAGTTCAGTAATGTCAATTTCTATGGTTATTCTCACCAGCATAGCATACAAAATTCCATTTCTAACTTGAAATTTCAACTCAAAATTCTATACCTCAGAAACCAATTGCTTGAGGATTTGTTTGGTATGATGTAAAAGCCCATAGGGCACCTGTTTCAAATGTTTGCCCCTCCCAATAAACACACACACACACACACACACACACACACACACTTGAGATTTGCCATTATAATCTCTTAGGATCACATGTCACCCTGCCCTTTGCCCTAGTAACTGTGAAATGGTGCTCAGTCTCAGTCCAAAGAAATTAGGCAAATGTCTTAGCAAATGATAAAATCAGGAACATACTATCCACAGATCCAGTGTTCCTTGATATCTCAACTCCTCGGGTCCCATCCCACTTACAGCACCACTACTGGAAAGGCAGCAGCCAAATCCGGACTCTCCTTGATGTTTCACATCAAATTAATAGCTGGTACCACCATCCCTTCCTTGTTGCTAAAGATTGGAAGAGCAATTTTATCACATGACTGGATTGATTAATAAATAATCAGTAAGTTGCCAGGGCGACTACAGAAACCGTAAAGCTAACCCAAACTGAGAAGCGGGTTATAGTCATCAGTATCAGGAGTTGTTTATCCATTTATAATCTCTCTTTTAGAGCTTCAGCACATCAGAGTCTCTCTGTTTCTATCTAAACTGCGTCCAAAGCCCAGATGCTTGACAACCACATGACAAAGGCAAGAAGAATAAGGTGCTTGGTAAGAACCTGATAGCTCATTAGGGCCACCATTAGCTAGAAGCCTATCTTTGCAGATGTGAATATCATTATCATAGCCATAAAAGCTGACATGTGTAGCAGTGCGCTAAGTACTTTAGAAGCACTAAATTCTTTTAATTTTCAGAGCAAATCTCTGAGTATGCTTTATCATTATCCCCATTTTATAGATGGGGCTACTCAGGAACAGAGTTTACGTAATTTGTCCAAGATCAGTCAACTACTATAGTGAATCCAGGATGAAAACTCAGTGCCTGAGCCCTTAGGCATTAGGCCTTGCATTGTCTGAGCTCTCTTAGAGAAAAGGAATAGATCTCCTCTGGTTTAAGTCATCAGGGTAGAATTACTACTTTTGCTTTTGACAAACATAATAATGAGAATGACCACCGTGACATGGAAGAGAGGAAACAGATCAGATAATTGGACCTGGGCTTAATCCCTTAAGAGCAGAACAGGTATTAGAGAGTACTGTAGATACCCTTTTATAGTCACCAGAAGTTACTAAAAATTTGGGGCCTGAAGAAAGCCAGTTAATATTTAATATTTTAATATATATTAACAACACTTACTTTTCTAACTACTTTTTGCGGCTTATGGAAATTATGAATTATCTAAAACTATCACTCTTAGATATTCCTGCCTGATCAGGTTTGAGACTAGTTTGCTTCTGCTCCATGAATAGGTTTTTTTCTCTCCCTTCATAGCATATTTATTTCAGAAATTCATTTTCTCTTTTCTTCTTTTCTGTACTTTTATAGAGAAAAAGAAGTCATTCAGCAAATACCATGAACCTCCCAGAGAAAATAACAACAAAATTGCCTTGGGTAGAGCTTAGGACCATAAGAGCATGAAAGCTATCATTACTTATTAATAAAGCTAAATCACTCAAAAAGAAACCCTAAATGTAAAAATAAAAAGTCATGTCAAAGAAAACTTCAAACATTTTTAAGCTAATTTTCCTCTCTTTCCAAACCTAACTTGGAAAAAATGTGCTCATGAATCTTAGCTATTCAAGTCAATATAACAAGATTGGTTTTATATACTTAATAATGTATTTAAATCAGTAGAGTAGGGGGCTTCCCTGGTGGTGCAGTGGTTGAGAGTCCGCCTGCCAATGCAGGGGACACGGGTTCGTGCCCCGGTCCGGGAAGATGCCACATCCCGCGGAGCGACTTGGCCCGTGAGCCATGGCCGCTGAGCCTGCGTGTCCACAGCCTGTGCTCCGCAACGGGAGAGGCCACAACAGTGAGAGGCCCGTGTACCACAAAAAAAAAAAAAAAAAAAAATCAGTAGAGTAAAAAATAAAATTAAATCGATAAGATCTAGAAAGATGTGCAACCCCTTCCTCAGAAAACACTGTCCCGTTTTTTTCCTCTAAATAATTCAACCCAAAGTACCAATCAAAAGAATTCTAAAGACTTCCCCCAAAGTCAGTTAACATCACTGGCTCATTGTAGCTGATTAGTACATCCATTTCCAAATTCCTTCTCCCTTGCTGGTCTACATTTAGAAGCTAGAAAAGGCTAAATACTCCACTTGTTTCCTCAGCCTCCTTTTCAGAATTCTGTTCTGGGATTCTAGAAAAGGCTTTTGTCCTCCTGAGCCACGGGACAAATGCAGGTGATGCTGCCCCTAGCTCACCTTTTCTTGCCTTGAGATGTATACATAATGCCTGGAGCTACAGCGGCCACCCTGGGATCATGGCAGGAAGGTGAGGAGGATTGCAGAGATGCTGGCTCAAAGTTGAGCCTTTAAATGTATGCCAGCAGCCACCTACCTCCAGACTTCCTGCTTGGTTAAAAAAAATAAATCCCTGCTTGTTTAAGCCTCTATTGGTCAGGTATTCCATTCCTTGCAGTATAAAGCATTACAAATTAATGCATTTAGTCTTTAAAAGCTGTGCTTTAATGCCTTTTTTTTTTGCGGTACGCGGGCCTCTCACTGTTGTGGCCTCTCCCGTTGCGGAGCACAGGCTCCGGACGCGCAGGCTCAGCGGCCATGGCTCACGAGCCCAGCCGCTCTGCGGCATGTGGGATCTTCCCGGACCAGGGCACGAACCCGCGTCCCCTGAATCGGCAGGCGGACTCTCAACCACTGTGCCACCAGGGAAGCCCTTTAATGCCTTTTTTAAAAAACAGAATAAGATTATTAAGTGACCTACCTAAAGTGTAATTTTCTTTATACATTGAGAAAAATAAATATCTTCTCAAACTTTGAGCACAATAAATATTAGTAAAGTTTATTACCTTCACTGACTTAAGGGATATGCTTGAGATTAATTCTAGAATTTATGGAGAGGGACAACTGATTCTACTGATAAGACTAGAAGAACAGAAAAGCTAAAGGCAGCTGTGAGTCGTACACACAAGAGCAGTACGAAACCACAAGTTCATGATCTGTCCCAATACCTGCCTTATGAATATTATGGAGGAAAGTCTACGTCAAGGTAAAACCAGAGAGTTGTTCATGGGATGGAGGTTCATGAGTGTGTGTGTGTGTGTGTGTGTGCACGCACACACGCGCATTGGGAGTATGTAGGCTGAAGTAAGCTCCTTGTAACACCCAAGTTCAGCACTCCTGTAATAACATACTGGCTATACTAGCATCTGATGCAAGTTGATGGTCAAAGGAAGTGGCACCAGGAAACAAAGCACCTGCAACACAGTACAACAGTCATATCTGACCTCCCTCTCCCCCAGCAAAGAATCTGTGGGCTTTAGGAACCATGGGCCACTCAGGGTAAGACCTATGGATTAAAAAATCTTGGGTCAGAGTGGAGGGGTGAGATAGAAGGGCAGCACAGCTTCCAACTATACTTCATGAATTGCTAAAGATTTTCAGGGACAGAGGCAGCCTTTTCCCATAGCTGTGAGGTAAGTGGATGATGGAAGTCCAATGGTAGGAGGGGGTGGTGACTGTGTAATTGTGCTGGGTGTGTCTTAGGACTGGAATCTGAACATCTGCATCAACAGTCCGTGATGCCACAAGATCAAGGATTAAAACAAAAATTATAATATAATCTGATACTCATGACAATGATACTTAAAAGTGGGAAACATTAAAGGTACCTAAATGAAAGTGAGGTTTCCATACTTCATTTGAAGTGGTAAAACACTGATAGCAATAGACCAAAGTCTATATAAGTTGCACATATATACTGCAATATCCAGAACAACCACTATGAAAATTATACTAAGAGATATACTCAAAAACACTATAAATAAATCAAAATAGAATCCTAAAAAAAGTCCCAGTAACCCACAGGAAGGTAAGAAAAGAGAAACAAAGAAACAGAAAACAGATAATAATATATCTGACATAAGCATTAACAAATCAATCACCTTAAATGTAAATGATATAAATACATTAATCAAAAGATAGAGATTTGCAGAGTAGATTTTAAAAGCATGACAAACTACATGCTGTACACAAGAAACTCATTTCAAATTCAATATGTAGGTCAGTTGGAAGTAAAAGGATGGGAAAAATACACCAGGGAAACACTAATTTTAAAAAAGCAAGAATGGCTATATCAGTATCTGATAACCTAGACTTCAGAGCAAAGAAAATTACTAGAGAAAAGAGGGACATTACATAATGATAAAAGAATCAATCCACCAGGAAGACACAACAAACTTAAATGTGTATGCACAGGACTTCCCTGGTGGCCCACTGGTTAAGAACCCACCTGCCAATGCAGAAGACACGGGTTCAAGCCCTGGTCCGGGAAGATCCCACATGCTGTGGAGCAACTAAGCCCATGCGCCACAACTACTGAGCCCACGTGCCACAACTACTGAAGCCCGTGTGCCTAGAGCCCGTGCTCTGCAACAAGAGAAGTCACTGCAATAAGAAGCCTGCACACCACAATGAAGAGGAGCCCCTGCTCACCGTAACTAGAGAAAGCCCACACGCAGCAATGAAGACCCAATGCAGCCAAAAATAAATAAATAATTAAATTCATTTAAAAAAAAATGTGTATGCACAAAACAACAGAACCTCAAAATATATGAAGCAAAACCAAAACAACAGAACCTCAAAATATATGAAGCAAAACCAACAGAGCTAAAAGGAGAAATAGACAAACCCACAATTATAGTTGGGGACTTCTACAATCCTCTCAGCAACCAACAGAACCTAAGTAATATATATAGAACACTCCACCCAACAACGGCAGAATACAAACTCTTTTCTAGTGTGCATGAAACATTCACCAAGACAGACCATATTCAGGGCCATAAAAGAAATGTCAACAAATTTAAAAGAATGAAAATCATATAGATTGTATTCTTTTGATAATGGAATGAAACTAGAAATCAATAACAGAAAGATAGCAGGAAAATCTCCAAATGCTTGGAAATTAAATAACACACTACTAAATAGTCTATGGGTCAAAGAGGAAATTGCAAAAGGAACTTTTAAAAACAGATATAACTGAAAGAATGAAAATACAACATACCAAAATATGTGGAATGCAGCTAAAGCAGTGTTGAGAGGGAAATTTATAACACTAAATAATTATATTAGAAATGAGGAAAGATCTCAAATCAAGAGCCTAAGTTCCTACTTCAAGAAATTAGAAAAAGATGAGTAAAATACCCTAAAAGCAAGCATAAATAAGGAAATAACAAAAATTAGAGAGAAATCAATGAAATTGATGAAAACAACAGAGAAAATCAATCAAATACAAAGCTTGTTCTTCAAAAAATATATCAATAAAATTGACAAATCTCTAGCAAGACTGAAAAAAATTTTTAAAGAGATAAGATACAAATCACCAATACCAGAAATGAAACAGGGGTTATCCTCACAGATCCTAGAGCCATTAAAAAGATAATGAGGGAACATTTTGACCAATGTTACATATGTAAATTCAAACACTTAGAAAAAAATTGATAAATTTCTCAAAACCACAAACTAACAAAACTCAATCAAGATGAAATAATCTAAATAGTCCTATAACTTTTAAAGAGCCTGGATTTTTAACTAAAATCCAAAAAGAAACTCCTATGCCCAGCTGGCTTTACTGGAGAATTTCACCAAATATTTAAACAAGAATTAACACCAATTTTATGCAATCTCTTCCAGAAAATAAAAGAGGAAAGAACTCTTCCCACTTCATTTCATTAAGTCAGTATTATCTCGATACCAAAACTAGATAACACAGTTCAATCAAAGAAAACTACAGACCAGTATCTCTCATGAACATAGATGCAAAAATCCTCCACCAAAAAACTAGCAAATTAAGTCCAGCTATGTGTACAAAGAATTATATACTATGACCAAGGGGGATTTATTATGCAAGGCTGGATCAACATTCAAAAAGCAATCAATGTAATCCACCATATCAACAAGTAAAGAAGAAAATTCAAATGACCATATCAATTGATACAGGTAAACACATTTGACAAAATCCAACACCCATTCAAGATTTTTTAAAAAACTCTCAGCAAGTTAGGAACAGAGGGGAATTACTTGATAATGAGCATCTACAAGAAACCTACAGCTCACATCATACTTAATAGAAAAGACTAAATGTACTTCCCCTGAGATCAGGAACAAGGCAAAAATATCTGCTTTCAATACTCTTATTCAACATATTACGAGAAATTCTACCCACTGCAATAAGGCAAGAAAAACAAGTAAAAGGGATATAGATTGGAATGGAAGAAATATAACTGTCTCTATTTGTAGGTGACAAGATTGTCTATATTTTTAAAATCCCACAGAATTTACCCCCAAAATTCTTAAAACTAATATTGAGTTCATCAGGGCCACAGGATACAAGATCAACATAAAAAATCAATCACACTTCTATATACTAACAATGAACACAGGAAACTGAAATTTAAAACATAATGTCATTTACAATCACTCCAAAGAAAACAAAACACAAAGCACGTACAGGATCTGTAAGCTGAAAATTACAAAATGCTGATGAAAAAAATCAAAGATGACCTAAAGAAATGGAGAGACATATCATGTTCATGAATTGGAAGACTCGACATAGTAAAGATGCCAATGCTCCACTAATCGATCTAAGGTTTAATACAATTCCTATCAAAATTCCAGCGAAGTTATTTGTAGACTTAGATAAACTTATTCTAAAATTCATATGGAAAGGTGCAGGCCCTAGACAAAGAAGAATCTTGACAAAGAAAAATAAAGTGGGAAAAACCACTATACCTGATATTAAGGTTTACTTTATTACTACAGTAATAAAAACAGTGTGGCATTGGCAGAGGGCTAGACATAGACCAATGGAACAGAATAGAAAACACGGAAAGAAACCCACACAAATATGCTCAAATGATTTTTTTCCGAAGGTGTAAAAGCAATTCAGTGGAGGAAAGATACTCTTTTCAACAAATGGTGCTGGAGTAATTGAATATCCATAGGCAAAATCAAGTGAACCCTGACCTAAAGCTCACACTTTATACAAAAATTAACTCAAAACAGATCACAGACTTGAACAGAAAGTGTAAAACTACAAAACTTTAGGAAAAAAGACAGGAAAAATTCTTCAGGATCTAGGGCTGAGCAGAGACTTAGTATCAAAGCATGATCCATAAAAGGAAAAAGATTGATAAGTTGGAACTCATCAAAATTTGAAATTTTTTTGTTCTGCAAAAGACAGTTAACAGGACAAAATGAAAAGCTACAGATTGGAAGAAAATATGTGCAAACCACATCTTAGACAAAGGGCTAGTATCTAGAATGTATAAAGAATTCTCAAAACTCAACAGTTAAAAAAACAACCCAATTAGAAACAGGCAAAAGCCATAAAAAGACATTTCACTAAGGTGGATATACAGATGGCAAATAAGCACATGAAAAGATACTCAACTCATTAGCCATCACAGAGGTAACAACTAAACCCACAATAAGATATCATTACACACCTATCAGACAGCTAAAGTGAAAAATAGTGACAATACTAAATGCTGACTAGGATGCAGAGAAACTAGATCACTCATACACTGTTGCTGGGACTGTAAATGGTACAGTAAAATGTAAAATGGTAAAATGGTACATTTGCTCTCAAAAACAGTTTGGGAAGTTGAAAATTATTTTCACCCAGAATTTTATGGACATTCTTCTATTATCTTCAAGCTTTCCCGGGTGTTGAAAAGTCTGATGACATTCTAATTCCCATTTCTTTCCCAGGGACTCACGCCAGAGGTCAGAGGATAGCTGTTTCCCCTAAAATCTCTGAAGAGCAACGAGAGTGCAGAGAACCAGCTCATTAGCCTGGGGTAATATTGGACAGCGTAAGTGGAGGCTTCCGAGAAAATGGCGGAAGAGTAAGAGGCGGAGATCACCTTCCTCCCAACAGATACACCAGAAATACATCTACACGTGGAACAACTACAGAACACCTACCTATTGAACGCTGGCATAAGAACTCAGACCTCCGAAAAGGCAAGAAACCCCCCACGTACCTGGAGGGGATTCAGAGCACTGGTTAAAGGAGCTCCAGAGACGGGCGCGAGCCGCGGCTAAAAGCGCGACCCCAGAGACAGGAATGAGGCGCTAAGGCTGCTGCTGCCGCCACCAAGAAGCCTGTGTGCCAGCACAGCTCACTCTCCACACCCCCCTTCCAGGGAGCCTTGCAGCCCGCCACTGCCAGGGTCCCGGGATCCAGGGACAACTTCCCCAGGAGAACGTGGCGCGCCTCAGGCTGGTGCGACGTCACGCCGACCTCTGCCGCCGCAGGCCCGCCCCACACTCCGTGCCCCTCCCTGCCACCGGCCTGAGTGAGCCAGAGCCCCCGAATCAGCTGCTCCTTTAACCCCATCCTGTCTGAGTGAAGAACAGACGCCCTCCAGCGACCTACACGCAGAGGCGGGGCCAAATCCAAAGCTGAGCCCCTGGGAGCTGTGAGAACAAAGAAGAGAAAGGGAAATCTCTCCCAGCAGCCTCAGGAGCAGCGGATTAGAGCTCCACAATCAATCTGATGTACGCTGCATCTGTGGAATACATGAATAGACAACGAATCATCCCAAATTGAGGAGGTGTACTCTGAGAGCAAGGTTTATGATTTTTTCCCCTTTTCCTCTTTTTGTGAGTGTGTATGTGTATGCTTCTGTGTTAGATTTTGTCTGTATGGCTTTGCTTGCACCATTTGTCCAAGGGTTCTATCCGTCCTTTTTTTTTTTCCTTAATAATTACTTTTTATTTTAATAACTTTAATTTATTTTACTTTATCATTGTCCTTTCTTTCCTTCTTTCCCTCCTTCAGACAACAAACCATCACAAATTGAGGAGGTGGACTTTGAGAGCAAGATTTATGATTTTTTCCCCTTTTCCTCTTTTTGTGAGTGTGCATGTGTATGCTTCTATGTGAGAATTTGTCTGTATAGCTTTGCTTCCACCATTTGTCATAGGGCTCTATCCGTCCGTTTTTTTAAATTTTTTTCTCAATAATTATTTTATTTTAATAACTTTATTATATTTTGTCTTATTTTATTTTACTTTATCTTCTTTCTTTCTTTTTTCCTTCCTTCCCTCCTTCCTTCCTTCCTCCCTCCCTCCCTCCTTTCTTTCTTTCTCTCTTTCGTTCTTTCTTTCTTCCTTTCCTTCTACTTCTACTAATTCCTTCTTTCTACATTTTCTCCCTTTTATTCTGAGCCATGTGGATGAAAGGCTCTTGGTGCTGCAGCCAGGAGTCAGGGCTGTACCTCTGAGGTGGGAGAGCGAACTTCAAGACACTGGTCCACAAGAGACCTCCCAGCTACACATAATATCAAACAGAGAAAATCTCCCAGAGATCTCCATCTCAACACCAGCACCCAGCTTCACTCAACGACCAGCAAGCTACAGTGCTGAACATCCTATTCCAAACAACTAGCAGGACAGGAACACTACCCCACCTGTTAGCAGAGAGGCTGCCAAAAATCATAATAACTCCACAGACACCCCAAAACACACCACCAGACATGGACCTGCCCACCAGAAAGACAAAATCCAGCCTCATCCACCACAACACAGGCACTAGTCCCCTCCACCAGGAAGGCTACACAACCCACTGAACAAACCTTAGCCACAGGGGACAGACACCAAAAACAACGGGAACTATGAACCTGCAGCCTGCAAAAAGGAGACCCCAAACACAGTAAGATAAGCAAAATGAGAAGACAGAAAAACACACAGCAGATGAAGGAGCAAGATAAAAACCCACCAGACCTAACAAATGAAGAGGAAATAGGCATTCTACCTGAAAAAGAATTCAGAATAATGATAGTAAAGATGATCCAAAATCTAGGAAATAGAATAGACAAAATGCAAGAAACATTCAACTAGGACCTAGAAGAACTAAAGATGAAACAAGCAATGATGAACAACACAATAAATGAAATTAAAAATACTCTAGATGGGATCAATAGCAGAATAACTGAGGCAGAAGAATGGATAAGTGACCTGGAAAATAAAATAGTGGAAATAACTACTGCAGAGCAGAATAAAGAAAAGAGAATGAAAAGAACTGAGGACAGTCTCAGAAACCTCTGGGACAACATTAAACGCACCAACATTCGAATTATAGGGGTTCCAGAAGAAGAAGAGAAAAAGAAAGGGACTGAGAAAATATTTGAAGGGATTATAGTTGAAAACTTCCCTAACATGGGAAAGGAAATAGTTAATCAAGTCCAGGAAGCACAGAGAGGCCCATACAGGATAAATACAAGGAGAAATACGCCAAGACACATATTAATCAAACTGTCAAAAATTAAATACAAAGAAAACATATTAAAAGCAGCAAGAAAAAAACAACAAATAACACACAAGGGAATCCCCATAAGGTTAACAGCTGATCTCTCAGCAGAAACTCTGCAAGCCAGAAGGGACTGGCAGGACATATTTAAAGTGATGAAGGAGAAAAACCTGCAACCAAGATTACTCTACCCAGCAAGGATCTCATTCAGATTTGATGGAGAAATTAAAACCTTTACAGACAAGCAAAACCTGAGAGAGTTCAGCACCACCAAACCAGCTCTACAACAACTGCTAAAGGAACTTCTCTAGGCAAGAAACACAAGAGAAGGAAAAGACCTACAATAACGACCCAAAAACAATTTAGAAAATGGGAATAGGAACATACATATCGATAATTACCTTAAATGTAAATGGACTAAATGCTCACACCAAAAGACACAGATTGGCTGAATGGATACAAACACAAGACCCATATATTTGCTGTCTACAAGAGAACCACTTCAGACCTGGAGACACATACAGACTGAAAGTAAGGGGATGGAAAAAGATATTTCATGCAAATGGAAACCAAAAGAAAGCTGGAGTAGCAATTCTCATATGAGACAAAATAGACTTTAAAGACTATTAGAAGAGACAAAGAAGGACACTACATAATGATCAAGGGATGGATCCAAGAAGAAGATATAACAATTGTAAATATTTATGCACCCAACATAGGAGCACCTCAATACATAAGGCAAATACTAATAGCCATAAAAGGGGAAATCCACAGTAACACATTCATAGCAGGGAACTTTAACACCCCACTTTCACCAATGGACAGATCATCCAAAATGAAAATAAATAAGGAAACACAAGCTTTAAATGATACATTAAACAAGATGGACTTAATTGATATTTATAGGACACTCCATCCAAAAACAACAGAATACACATTTTTCTCCAGTGCTCATGGAACATTCTCCAGGATAGATCATATCTTTGGTCACAAATCAAGCCTTGGTAAATTTAAGAAAATTGAAATTTTATCAAGTACCTTTTCCGACCACAACGCTATGAGACTAGATATCAATTACAGGAAAAGACCTGTAAAAAATACAAACACATGGAGGCTAAACAATACACTACTTAAAAACGAAGTGATCACTGAAGAAATCAAAGAGGAAATAAAAAAATACCTACAAACAAATGACAATGGAGACACGATGACCCAAAACCTATGGGATGCAGCAAAAGCAGTTCTAAGAGGGAAGTTTATAGCAATACAAGCCCACCTTTAGAAACAGGAAACATCTCGAATAAACAACCTAACCTTGCACCTAAAGCAATTAGAGAAAGAAGAACAAAAACCCCAATGTTAGCAGAAGGAAAGAAATCATAAAAATCAGATCAGAAATAAATGAAAAAGAAATGAAGGAAACAATAGCAAAGATCAATAAAACTAAAAACTGGTTCTTTGAGAAGATAAACAAAATTGATAAACCATTAGCCAGAGTCATCAAGAAAAAAAGGGAGAAGACTCAAATCAATAGAATTAGAAATGAAAAAGGAGAAGTAACAACTGACACTGCACAAATACAAAAGATCATGAGAGATTACTACAAGCAACTCTATGCCACTAAAATGGACAACCTGGGAGAAATGGACAAATTCTTAGAAATGCACAACCTGCCAAGACTGAATCAGGAAGAAATAAAAATATGAACAGACCAATCACAAGCACTGAAATTGAAACTGTGATTAAAAATCTTCCAACAAACAAAAGCCCAGGACCAGATCGCTTCACAGGCACATTCTATCAAACATTTAGAGAAGAGCTAACACCTATCCTTCTCAAACTCTTCCAAAATATAGCAGAGAGAGGAGCACTCCCAGACTCATTCTACGAGGCCACCATCACCCCGATACCAAAACCAGACAAGGATGTCACAAAGAAAGAAAACTACGGGCCAATATCACTGATGAACATAGATGCCAAATCCTCAACAAAATACTAGCAAACAGAATCCAACAGCACATTAAAAGGATCATACACCATGATCAAGCGGGGTTTATTCCAGGAATGCAAGGATTCTTCAATATATGCAAATCAATCAACGTGATACACCATATTAACAAGTTGAAGGAGAAAAACCATATGATCATCTCAATAGATGCAGAGAAAGCTTTCGACAAAATTCAACACCCATTTATGAAAAAAACCCTGCAGAAAGTAGGCAAAGAGGAAACTTTCCTCAACATAATAAAGGCCATATATGACAAACCCACAGCCAACATCATCCTGAATGGTGAAAAACTGAAAGCATTTCCACTAAGATCAGGAACAAGACAAGGCTGCCCACTCTCACCGCTCTTATTCAACATAGTTTTGGAAGTTTTAGCCACAGCAAACAGAGAAGAAAAGGAAATAAAAGGAATCCAAATCGGAAAAGAAGAAGTAAAGCTGTCACTGTTTGCAGATGACATGATACTATACATAGAGAATCCTAAAGATGCTACCAGAAAACTACTAGAGCTAATCAATGAATTTGGTAAAGTAGCAGGATACAAAATTAATGCACAGAAATCTCTGGCATTCCTGTACACTAATGATGAAAAATCTGAAAGTGAAATCAAGAAAACACTCCCATTTACCATTGCAAGAAAACGAATAAAATATTTAGGAATAAACCTACCTAAGGAGACAAAAGACCTGTATGCAGAAAATTATAAGACACTGATGAACGAAATTAAAGATGATACAAATAGATGGATTGGTTTGGAAGAATCAACATTGTGAAAATGACTCTACTACCCAAAGCAATCTACAGATTCAATGCAATCCCTATCAAACTACCACTGGCATTTTTCACAGAACTAGAACAAAACATTTCACAATTTGTATGGAAACACAAAAGACCCCGAATAGCCAAAGCAATCTTGAGAACGAAAAATGGAGCTGGAGGAATCAGGCTCCCTGACTTCAGACTATACTACAAAGCTACAGTAATCAAGACAGTATGGTACTGGCACAAAAACAGGAATATAGATCAATGGAACAGGATAGAAAGCCCAGAGATAAACCCACACACCTATGGTCACCTTATCTTTGATAAAGGAGGCAGGAATGTACAGTGGAGAAAGGACAGCCTCTTCAATGAGTGGTGCTGGGAAAACTGGACAGGTACATGTAAAAGTATGAGATTAGATTACTCCCTAACACCATACAGAAAAATAAGCTCAAAATGGATTAAAGACCTAAATGTAAGGCCAGAAACTATCAAACTCTTAGAGGAAAACATAGGCAGAACACTATGACATAAATCACAGCAAGATCCTTTTTGACCCACTTCCTAGAGAAATGGAAATAAAAACAAAAATAAACAAATGGGACCTAATGAAACTTCAAAGCTTTTGCACAGCAAAGGAAACCATAAACAAGATCAAATACAACCCTCAGAATGGGAGAAAATATTTGCAAATGAAGCAACTGACAAAGGATTAATCTCCAAAATTTATAAGCAGCTCAATAACAAAAAAACAAACAACCCAATCCAAAAATGGGCAGAAGACCTAAATAGACATTTCTCCAATGAAGGTATACAGACTGCCAACAAACACATGAAAGAATGCTCAACATCATTAATCATTAGAGAAATGCAAATCAAAACTACAATGAGATATCATCTCACACCAGTCAGAATGGCCATCATCAAAAAATCTAGAAAGAATAAATGCTGGAGAGGGTGTGGAGAAAAGGGAACCCTCTTGCACTGTTGGTGGGAATGTAAATTGATACAGCCACTGTGGAGAACAGTATGGAGGTTCCTTAAAGAACTACAAATAGCACTACCATATGACCCAGCAATCCCACTACAGGGCATATACCCTGAGAAAACCATAATGCAAAAGGAATCACGTACCAAAATATTCATTGCAGCTCTATTTACAATAGTCCGGAGATGGAAACAAGCTAAGTGTCCATCATTGGATGAATGGATAAAGAAGATGTGGCACATATATACAATGGAATATTACTCAGCCATAAAAAGAAACGAAATTGAGCTATTTGTAATGAGGTGGATAGACCTAGAGTCTGTCATACAGAGTGAAGTAAGTCAGAAAGAGAAAGAGAAATACCATATGCTAACACATATATATGGAATTTAAGAAAAAAAATGTCATGAAGAACCTAGGGGTAAGACAGGAATAAAGACACAGACCTACTAGAGAATGGACTTGAGGATATGGGGAGGGGGAAGGGTAAGCTGTGACAAAGTGAGAGAGAGGCATGGACATATATACACTACCAAATGTAAGGTAGATAGCTAGTGGGAAGCAGCCGCATAGCACAGGGAGATCAGCTCGGTGCTTTGTGATCACCTGGAGGGGTGGGATAGGGAGGGTGGGAGGGAGGGAGTCGCAAAAGGTAAGAGATATGGGAACATATGTATATGTATAACTGATTCATTTTGTTATACAGCAGAAACTAACACACCATTGTAAAGCAATTATACTCCAATAAAGATGTAAAAAATAAATAAATAAAGTAAATTAAAAAAAAAATGTCCACCATCCGGCAAATGTGGGACAAAAAAAAAAAAAACACTAAAAAGTTTTAAAGAAAGGTATGCTAAGTCTGAGGAGAGCATCTAGACTCACAGGTTTGAGTCTCCGGCTGGTGTGGCAAACAAAGTTTCCTGGTTCCCAGCAGCCATTAATTGCTCCCTTTTCTCTTTCCCAGCTCCAAAAGTAGATGGTGAAAAACCAAGCTCCCAATGTCCCTTGTAGCAAAGGATAGCCATGTGACTTAAGTTTAGCCAATAAGATGTAGGGCAGAAACCTAATGGGGGACTGAGAAACATTTTGTTTTCTGATATAAGAGCCTTCCCCCACCCCTTCTTCCTGCTTGTCTTGAACACCATTGTAAGAAGTTGTGATGTCCGGAACTGAGGCAACCATCTTGCAACCATGAGGTCACAAGCCTAAGAAAGTAAAGCCAACATTCTGAAGATGGCAAAATGGAGACAGAAAAAGAATCTGAGTGTCCTAAGTGACATAGCTATAAAGTTCAGGACAGAATACAAAAATGACCGAAGTTAGGTGTTTGATCCCTGAATAGGCAAAGTGACTCTAATTTCTGAAATGCAAATTAACATGTAGGAATAGCAATGGAGTTTTATGTCATTTCCAAAGTTATGAATAGCAGCTTCAAGAAGTGGCCCAGGGCTTCTCTGGTGGCGCAGTGGTTGGGAGTCCGCCTGCCGATGCAGGGGACACGGGTTCATGCCCCGGTCCGGGAAGATCCCACATGCTGCAGAGTGGCTGGGCCCGTGAGCCATGGCCGCTGAGCCTGCATGTCCAGAGCCTGTGCTCCTCAACGGGAGAGGCCACAACAGTGAGAGGCCCGCGTACTGCCAAAAAAAAAAAAAAAAAGTGACCCAGTCTTAAATCATGTGATTTCAAGGACATTTCAATAGTTACCAGGAACAAGTAACAGAAAACTAAACAAAACCATCCTGTGATCTGGCACAGTAAACACCTATTGTTTGTCCAGCAATTCCCCACCACCAACTCCTTTCTTTGGCTATTTATTTTTTTAACAGTTTCACTGAGGTATAATTTATATGTCATATGGTAGTTCTAATTTTAGTTTTTTTGAGGAACCTCCATACTGTTTTCCATAGTGGCTTACATTCCCACCAAGAGTGTACAAAGGGTTCCCTTTTCTCCATATCCTTGCCAACATTTGTTACTTGTGTTCTATTTGATTATAGCATTCTAAGAGGTGTGAGGTGATATCTCATTGTAGTTTTGATTTGCATTTCTCTGATGATCAGCAATGTTGAGCATATTTTTCATGTGCCTGTTGGCCATCTGTATGTCTTCTTTGGAAAAATGTCTATTTATGTCTATTCTGCCCATTTTTAAATTGGGTTATTTGTTTTTTTGATATTGAGTTACACGAGCTGTTTATATATTTTGGATATTAGTCCCTTAACTGAGTATAGAGCCAAAGAAAATGAAAACACTAATTCAAAAAGATACATGCACCCTAATGTTCATAGCAGCATTATTTACAATAGTCAAGATGTAGAAGCAAACTGTGTCTATCATAAATTTCAATCATTTAAAATATACAATACAAAGGAGTTTACTATGATTACAAATTGCACAATCTTCGCCATAATCTAATTTCAGAACACTTTCATCATCCCAAAAAGAAACCCCATACCCATTAGCAGTTGCTCCCCACCTCCTCCCTTCCCCCACACAGGTCTAGGCAACGATTAATCTTTCTGTCACTATAGATTTGCCTATTCTGTACATTTCACATAAATGGGATCATACAATATATAGTCTTTTGCATATCGCTTGTGGTATAATGTTTTTGAGGTTCATCTATGTTGTGGTATGTATCAATATTTCATTCCTTGTTCTGGCCAAATAATATTCCATTGTATTGATATACCACATTTTGTTTATCCATTCACCAGCTGATGGACATTTGGGTTGTTTCTACTTTTTGGCTATCATGAATAATGCTGTTATGAACATTCATGTACACATTTTTTGTGGACATATGTTTTCTTTTCTCTTGGGTCTATACCTAGGAGTGCTGTATCATATAGTAACTCTATGTTTAAACTTTCGTGGAACTGCAGACTTTTCCATAGCAGCAGCACTATTATACATTCCTACCAGCAACATAAGAGGGTTTCAATTACTACACATCCTTGGCAACACTTGGTATTGTCTGTTTTGTTATAGCCATTCTAGTGAGTGTGAAGTAATATCTCATTGTGGTTTTAATTTCCATCTCTCTAATGACTAATGATATTGAGCATCTTTTCATGTGTTTATTGGATATTTGAGCATCTTTGGAGTAATGTCTACTCAGATCTTTTGCCCATTTTTAACTGGATTATTTATCTCTTTATTGTTGAGTTTTTAGAGTTCTTTATATATACTGGATATAAATCCCTCATCATATATATGCTTTGCAACTATTTTCTCCCTGTAAAATAACTGTAGTTGCCTTTTCAGTTTTTTGATGGTTTCTTCTGAAGCACAACTTTGGCTATTTATTTCAGCATTATTTATAATAGCAAAAGCCTGGAAATAATACAACTATACATCAAGAGGGGATGAGTTAAACAAACTATGGTATGTCCACACAATGGAGTACTATGTAGCTACAAACGGAATACACATTCCAATGGAATGAGTATAGCTCTGCATACGACTATTAAGAAATCTCCAAGATATACCCGTTAAAACGAAAAATGGAAGGTGCAAGAGAATACGTAGAGTATGCTATCATTTATTTAATAAGAGGCCATGTAAATATAGTTAAGAATTTGCTATTTTAAAAAACAAAAACAAAAAAGGAAGGATAACCCAAGCTAAATAGTTTTTTTTTTAATGTTACTTCTAGAGTGAGTGAGGGAGGGAACAAGACTGAAGGGACAGGGAGGAAAGCTAGGACTTGTCTGAATGCACCTCACTTTGTAAATTTGACTTTGAAACCACAGAAATGTTTTACTTTTACATTATAATAAAAAAAAAATTTAAGTTAAAACTGAAAAGCAACAATCAACCTAACTGGGTATTGAGTTGGTGACTTAACCATACTTAAATGAAATTAAAACCCAATAATTTGACCATACATTCCTAGGGGGATAAATCCTAAAAACAGTAAGAAATACAAAGAAATCTTAACCTATTTTCAAAACTCAAATTGTTAATAATAACATTATTACTCAAAAACTATTATATGGATATATATTTTTATTTATGGTAGGATAAAGCAAGTAATGTCCTTATGAATCAAGATTTCAATGTAAGGAAAAGATAAATAATCAAAGAAGTTAAATAAAATTCCTATAATCCTTACTTAGCATTTCAAATATCAGTGTGGATTCATGTGGTATTTTATCTTTAAAAATGTATACATATTTTCTAGCCTTGTTTTAAGAGAATGAAAATTCAAGCCATAGACTGGGAGAAAATATTTGTAAACCACATATCCAACAACGGACTTGTATCCGGAATATATAAAGAACTCTCAAAACTCAACAGTAAGGAAACAACTCAATTAAAGATGGGCAAAAGACACAAACACACATTTCACCAAAGAGGATATACGGATGGCAAATAAGCACATGAAAAGATGTTCAACATCATTCCTAAGCCATTAGGGAAATAAAAGTTTAAATCAGGATGAGTTACCACTATACACCTATGAGATTGGCTAGAATCCAAACACTGCCCATGCCAAATGCTCTCGAGAATCCGGAAGAACAGGAACTCTCATTTGTTGCTGGTGAGAACGCAAAATGGTACAGCCACTTTGGAAGACTGTTCAGCAATTTCTTATAAAATTAAACATACACCTATGGCCAGTTCCAAATTTACATGAAAATCAAGGATCCTGCCATTCATAGGAAAGCAGTGAGCATTTTGCTGCAGTTTTCAACTTCTCACATATATAAGCAAAGCTTTCCTTGTTTAACAAGTATCAAGAGAAAGGTGAGAAATCTTCTCATTTCAGTTGAAAATGAAATCTGTGAGTGCTTATCTCAAATTTGACTCAGAATTACGTGTCTATGTGGCAAAATACAAGCATCGGTTTCACACTGAAGAGCTAATTTTTATTCTTTATTTTTAGTTTAAAAAATCATATTCTTGTGTATATAGGTCTACAAGGAGATTAAGATTATAATGATTGTATAACTGCCTATATTTGAGCCTGATCATGTCAGTCAGTAAAAAAACTTAATTTTTAGGTCTCACATAAAATTGTGTCTTAGGCTCTATTTTTATTCATATTGCTTTGTCAATATGATTTTAGTAGCTTTGCTTATTTAACACTGTCTATATTTTCATGTTGTAAACAGCATTAATTAAAATGAATTTATAACCTTAATTTAAATTAAATCAACTGAACCTACTTTTTGAAAAAGTAAATCCCACCTTGGATTAAAACAGTTATTTAACAGAAATGTATGATGCTGCCTTATGAATTTTTTTAATGTATGAAAAGGAAACAAAGGAAAGCTAAGCTTAACTACCTGTTTGTTTCTCAAGAAAACCTGGCTGAAAGTCATTTTTTGTTTTAAATAAGGGAGAAAACTACTCTTGCTCATACCATTATACCACATTTCATACCTTACGGCACCCTCTACAGTAGAAACTCTGAGAGGATTTTTAGGCCTACTTGAATAAGGAGAAAAGAGGAGAAATCAAGTAGGAAATTTTACAATACAACAAGAAAGAAACCCTTGACATTTCCCCTAGTACACTCCCACTGGTGTTAGAGTTGAGATCCCTTGTGAGAAAAGGAAACCACACAGACTAGGTTAATTAATTTGCTGAAATCAACAAATCCACAGAAAACTATTACTCTTTACTCAAAAAGACAATTATTATTGGATCACTACATCTACAACTCATGGATCATGCTAAGGTACCATGGGCTATAGAAATCATCTTTATGCAGGAGTTCTCCAAGACCTGAAAATCATTTCAAAGGTTCCTCTGGGGTAAAAAGATTGTGGGATGATGAAAATATGTTGGAACTAGTTAGATAGAGGTGACAGTTGCAAAACACTGTGAATGTACTAAATGCCACTGAATTGTACACTTTGAAATGGTTAATGGTTTACTTTATGTTATGTGAATTGTACCTTAATAAAAAACAAAAAAACACTGAGAAAGGCTGACTAGGATCAGTTGAGACTTCCTGAAGGGTAAGAGACTAGATTTGGCCTTGAAGGATGTTGAAGATCAGAATTTAAATCAGAGGCAAGAACTGGTGGAGATGGCTCTAACGAGAGTGTTTTTCAAACGCTGACTGCCACAATAACAAACAGATTTTAGCGCAACCCAGTTCACGTACACACATGACAGAAACAAAAGTTCATGAAACAATACTTACTCTTCCCAAGCATAATACACTGATTCTTTTATTCTATTCTACCGTATTCTGTTTATTTTTTTTTCCTTTTTCTTTTTCCTAAATCCTGGTCATGATTCATTAAATTGATCTCACAAAATGAGTGACAAACTCTAATGGCCTGGGGTCTCAGGTTAAGGGCTTTGGACCTGATGCAGGTTATTTTAAGGCCATGGAATTGACCACTAAGAACATAGTCAGGAATCTGCCAGCAGAATTTTAGGCTGGAAAACCCTCTACCTTGTGAATAAAGTGATTGTTTTACGATTATATTTGTCACTGAGCTAAACTTAGATTGGCTTAGCTAACACCACAATGAAATCAATATGTGTACTATGTAGTACTCATAGTTTTTCTCTCTCAGTTGTTTATCATTTAAATTGCTGGTAAATTTCCCAAAGAGTGATTTTTCCTACATTAGTATATAGGCTTATAGTAATCTAGATAAAAATAAATTTCAAGGTATTTCTGTAAGAGAGACAGTTTCTAAATATGTTTTATTTTACTGTTGTGAATTCAAAAAATTTCTTTTTCTTCTTAAGGAAACAGTTGCTTCACTATAAGTTAGAGGATGGACTATTTACGACAAACCCTCCTAAGATGGTGGCGAGGTAGCTTCATAAAAAACAGAAAGTGTGCTCCTCATTATTCATTAGAGACATTCAGGATCAGCTACACAACCATCTGTCTAAAATGCTGTAGAAAGGATTTTCAGCTTTGGCTGGAAGTGTCCCTTTTAACTTTAATATCCTATCATTCTTGACAATATGCCTGAGATTCTCTTAGCTCAATACAAATCCAGCATGTAAATTCTTGGAAAAAAGATACTTCGGGTCTGGAATTGTGATCTTTCCCTAAGGTTTGCAATTAATTCACATCAGAATAATTTTAACGTCATCAGTGATACAAATGCTTATATTTTAGAAAGCACAATACTTCTTGTATTTCAGATATAGAAGGAGAGGTTGCACATCACCTAGCTGTGGACAGAAACCAATCTATCGCTCCTGACTTGACTACCAGCAGCTAATTAAGGGGGGGAGCAAGTTCTTTTTTTAATTTCTAAGAAAAAGCGTAAAAGTTAGTTAGCTTGTGTTATAATTTTAAACCCAAACAGCCAGTAATTATGCTATCTCCAGGAGGCCAAGGTTTTTCTCTCAATAATTTAATTAAGCAGACAAAGCTCTGTAATAGGCAGGAGGGAGGCGGGGATAGAAAGGCCAGATTTGGCTTTACTGACTCTCTGACCATTCTGTGCCAGAGAACATCCAATCTTTTAACTAAGTGCAAGGTTTTAAAAATATCAATTTTTTGGCAACACATAGCACCTTTAACCCCAAGGCTAGTGTAACAATTTTTTTAATGCAGCCACCTGCTTTGGGCACATACTAGGACACTCAGTATATAAATACTGATTTGTTGAATGACAGCCCAAGGTATCTAATAAGTATACTGTCATTCTCTAGTTCTCACACACACACACCCTCCTATTGGTCTGAGGCATGAAGTAAATAAATATTTTTTTAAATACACTCACAAGTCTAGCAGCAGACCCACACCTATTTTGGATACTTGACTTATGACAAAAGTAGCTCTGCGGAGAAGTGGAGAAAAGGTGGCCATTTCTAAAAAACGTATTAAGGACAACAGAACCCAAATGGAGTTGCTTATGCTAAGCCCCATGTTACCAATCTGAAATTCAACTTAGTTACAGTTTCAGCTCTCCCAGAAATAGAATCTTAAACCAATCAACCATGAGTCTCCTAATCAGCATTAGTTAGGTAATCTGCCTGAGAAACCCCTGCCATTCCCTATAAGGAAAGTAACCTTACAATAACCAATCCGATTTTTTGCCTAGTACAACTTCCCTACAAAATCTCTTGCCTTGTATAGCTCTTCAGAGCTCCTTTCCATCTGCCTGATTCATTAATCACTGAATAAAGCCAGTAAAGCTCTTCAAAATTTACTCAGAATTGTGTTCTTTAACAAATGGCTCTGGGTTAACTGAATATCCACATGGGGAAAAATACAACCTGACCCCTCTACCTCTTTTCATACACACACACGAAAATGTATTCTAGTTAGATTATAGGTCTAAACATGAAAGGTAAAAACAACGAAATTTCCAGATGACACAGGAAAATATCATCATGACTTGGTGTAAGGAACTATTTCTTAAATAGGAAACCAAAAGCACTAATTTAAAGGAAAAATTCTTCATCAAAAACATCATTAAGAGAGTAAAAAGGCCAACCACAGACTAAAAGACACTTATAACACAAATATCTGACAAAGGAGTCATATCCAAAATCTATGTAGAACTCCTACAAATCACTAAGAAAAGGGCAGGCAACCCACCAGAGATTAGACAAACGACAAATAGACACCACACAAAAGACAATTTCCAAATGACCAATAAATGTGTGAAATGTGCTCAATTTCGTTAGGAATCAGAGAATCGTGGATTAAAACGACAGAGTCACACTACGCCCACTGACCAAAACAACTAAAATTTAAGAGACTAACAATATCAAGTGTTAGAAAGGCTATGGAGCAACAGGAACATAAAATGCTGGTGGGAATTTAAATGGGGATAAGCGCTGTGACAGCATCCACCAAAGCTGAACATAAGAATGCCATTTGAAAAATTCAAAAAATATATTAAAAAAAGAACTTTACTAAAAACAGAAAAAAAGAATACCATTTGATCTGGCAGTTGTACTGAGAGACATGAACAGGAATAGTCACAGCAAAGTATTCTTAATAACCCCAAACAAACCAAATCTCTATCAAGAGTAAAATGTGTATATAAATGATGTCATACTCATACAGTGGAATACTCTAGAGCAATGAAAACATACAAACTATCTCTAAAGACAGCCACATGAACAAATCCCACAAACAATGCTGAGCTTAAAAAAAAAAAGAAAAAAGCCAGTCACAAAAGAATAAAAACCGGACATTTGCACTGATAGAAATTCAAAAGCAAGCCAAACCGAACTATAGTGGTAGCAGCCAGGAGAGGGGTTGCCTTTGGAGAATAGAGAAGGGGTAAAGACCAGAAAGGGTCATAGGTAGGGTTGCCATGTAAAATACAAGCTGCTCAGTTAAATTTGAATTTCAGATAAACAACAAAGAATCTTTTAATATATGTAGGTCCCATGCAATATTTGGGACATGTATTTTTACTTGGTAAATCCGGCAACCCTAGTCAACGTTGATGCTTTGGGAGTCCTGGTAATATTTTCTATTTTGATGTTCATTCTGTGATCATCCATTGTGCACTTTTCTGTATATGTGTTATACTTCACAAATTTTTAAAAAAGCAAAAGTACACTCAGTGCAGCCTTGCAGATTTTAAAATATCTCATTCAACCACTGTTCTTCCTTCCCACCCTTAGTCACTGCATGTGAGAGCTGTGGATCTGAAGCGTTGCTAGGCCCAAAGCTGTGGGCTCTACGTTCAATTTTGATTACAGTTACTTTTACACAGCATGCTTCTTTACTTCTGGAATCTTTTTTCATGCCCTGCCTTTCAGGGGTCTTACTTAATTTGTGTGACTGGCTTAATCTTACCAAAGGGCAACGTTAGGTTGGAAGGCCAGTCTCTACACATTAGCCAAGAAATGCACAAACCAGTGGTCAAGAAACAAGTTGAACTGGCCAGCTAACCTGTGGGGGTCAGAGTGCAGTGGCCTGAAGCTATAAAGATAAGTGGTACTTTAGGGCCAACAACTTGGATGCAGACACTGTTCAGGATCCAGAAAGTCGAATGCTTCAATCTGCTGCCTGCTTTCTAAACTTAACAGAGGTTTACACATACACCTTGAGTGGCTCCAGCAAGTTCCCTCCCATCAGTGTATTACTTACCTACTTCTTACAGACACAACTGGAAAACCCAAGTAAAGAGTAGTGACCAGTGCAAACAAAAACCTGAATCATTTTCCTGCTGTGGTTTAAATAAGATGCTATTTACTGGCAAAAGTTCTTGCATGCTCAGGGTTTTTAATGTTGTTGTGTTGTGTCGTTTGGTACTTTCATCTTGTTTCGAAATGAGCCATTCCCAATTCTAAATGAAGAAAGAACTCCAACTTTGGATCCTTCACTATAAAGTTTAGGATAAACTTTATAGGCAGGTAGAACCCTTATCTGCCCCCTACCAGCCTTGAGAGTGCCAGGTTTCTTCACTCTAATAGCAAACTCTTTCACAAAGGGTATTAAGGATCGTGATTAGGCTCCTGGGCTGTGGAGACTGGTTGCCTGGAGGGAACCCAGCTTCACCACTGAGATTGAGTAGCTCTGGCCAGTGAGTGACTGACTCATCACTCTGTGCCTCAGTTTCCTCCACTGAAAAATGGGAATTAAAAATAGTAGCTAATACAAAGGGCTGTTGGGAACATCTAATGCTGTGTAAGGTGATTAAAGCACAGCTCCTGGCACACCTTCAACGCTCAACGATGATTATCATCATCAACCTACCATCGGCTACCTTCGAGGGTCCTAACACCTATAAGGACTCTACTTCTGTAACTAACGTAGGAAAAGTATCCAGATGCAGTTGGGGAGAGGGAGAAGGGGAGATAGAGAGTAAGGGTTCCACCAGCCTACAAATTTTGGTCCAAGCTGCGCCCCGTCCACAGAAGGCGAAGCAGCGTCACGAGGCCTCCAGTAGGGGCCGGGGGAGTGTCCACACCTGGACCCCAGACTCCGGCCGGGACCTCTGACCTCGGGCGCCCTCACTACTCACGTTGCGGTTGAAGCTGTGGCCCGGCAGCAGCGGCAGCGCCATGGCTCTGAGCGTCCGAGGGTCAAGGGGCCGAGAAGAGGGGCCGGCAGGCAGCTGCCACCCTGCAGCCGCGCTGTTTGACCCCCGACCCCACGTTACCTAGAGACCGAAATAGGTGTCACGAAAGGAGAAGGGGCTTCGACAGGCCGGGAGCTCGGGGCGGGGCCGGGGCGGGGCTAGGGGAAAAGCTCCCCGCCCGCACCTCCCCCCGCCCACCCCACCCACTCAGCCGGGTACGGGTCTCCCGAGGCTTTTCTCTCTACACACATTGTGCAAACACAAAGGCTGACGACCGCACCATTCCCCGCCCCCGGGGCTCGCTGGTTTAACCCTTGGATAGGGCTCAAAGCCTTTCATGTACTGAAGCTCGTCTGTTGCTTGCACATTTCTTGCCATTTGGTTATTAAATTTAGTTCAAACACACAGAAAAGGGCAGAAAATAAGATGACACCCGGGTGCTCACAGAAATGTAACACCAGTGAATGTTACATTTACATCAGCTTTAATTTTGTAATTAAAACGTTCCAGATGAATCCAAAGCCACACATACCCCCATCTGTCTCCCCACCCCCACCCGCGCGATCACCAGCACCGGAGAAAACCCATTCAGCGGTAACCACCATCCTCCGTCCTTCCTCTGTATCTTTTTATATTTGAACTAAACATTTGTAAGATGCTCGTTCCTGGTGCAATCATGGTGGCCAGGGGCCGCGTGAGTTGGCACAAAATGCAACCTCTGTCAGTCCATCATGCACCCAAGATGCCCAAGCCAGAAGCTCCTCTCCCCACGCCTACAGCTAATCCCTCCCTGAGTCCTACTCTACTGTTTGGACATGCTGGGTTATCTCTCAGCCACCACCCCTTCTGTCTCAATCGAGACCCCATTATTTCTTGTCTGGTTTTCTTTTAAAACAAGCAAACAACAACAAAGAAAACAACTAAATAATCTTGCCTCCAGAGCCATCCTCTTATATAATTCATGATGCACCTGTTAACTCTTCTGCTTCAATATTCTTCTATCCTTCACGAGGCAGGCCAGCTCCTTAGCCCAGTCAGAGCCTATGTCAGGAGGCGCCCACGAACTCCCTCCATCCCTTTCTTTGCCCCGCTCCTCTACTCCAGCTCCGAGAAACCACTGGCAGTTTCCAAACCGGGCTCTGCAGTTTCTCCCCTCTGAGATTTTACAAATGTCACCATCTGCTAGAAAACACCCTTCCTTCCTATCTTTAACCTGGGTAACCCCTTCTTGTCTTTCAGGACTTGGTTAAGTGTGGGAGAGAGGTGTGGAAGACTTTGTCATTTCTGGGAAAACTTCCTCCACCTTCTCCAACTTCCGCATCTGTATTAGGTGCCCATTCTAATGGTGGCTTTTGTGGTACTGCATTGTAATCATGGTTTTACTTGACTCTTTTCAAATGTCCCCAAGTTCTTCCAGGGCAGGGACTCTATCTCCTTTTTTATTCATTAAAAGCATACATTATTGGTTTTCTATGTTTATAAATTTTACACTATAAATTTCTTTTTTAAAATTTATTTATTTTATTTATTTATCTTTGGCTGTGTTGGGTCTTCGTTGCTACGCGTGGGCTTTCTCTAGTTGCAGCTAGTGGGGGCAACTCTTCGTTGCGGTGCGCGGGCTTCTCATTGCAGTGGCTTCTCGTTGCAGAGCACAGGCTCTAGGCGTGCGAGCTTCAGTAGTTGTGGCACATGGGCTCAGTAGTTGTGGCTCCCTGGCTCTAGAGCACAGGCTCAGTAGTTGTGGCACACGGGCTTAGTTGCTCTGCGGCATGTGGGATCTTCCCGGACCAGGGCTCGAACCCGTGTCCCCTGCATTGGCAGGTGGATTCTTAACCACTGCACCGCCAGGGAAGCCCTACACTATAAATTTCTGCTACCTGCTTTTTTCACCTAAGATTTTGGTTTTGAGATTTCTACATGTTAACACATGTAGATCTATTTCATTCATTTTAAACGAATTGTATGATTATACCACAAATCACTGATGCCTCTGTTGTCATCTGTTGATGTCATCTGTTGATGACAATGAGGTTGTTTCCAATTTTTCAGTAGTTATCAACAATGCTGCAAAGAACAACCCTCTCCTGTTTCTTTGGAGATTATCTAGGCTATACACCTAAAGGTGGAATTGTTCACACCTTCATCTGTACTAGATCTCCAGAATCTTTGAACCAATTAAGAAAGTTCCCCTTTCACCTTCATCCTTTCAACAATAGGTCTTATCAAATTGTATAATTTTGAACAATCATCTGAATAAATGTGAAATGGTATGCCATTGTTATTTTAATTTGTTTCTCCCTAATTCCTAGTGCAGTTGGTCATCCTTTCACAGGCTTGTTACCTTCTTCTGTGACTCATCCATTCATATCCTTTGCTGATTTCTCTATTTGATCATTTGTAATTTTTAATATATATTCTGGATACTAATCTTAGGCATAGCAAATATCTTCTCATCATTTGTGGTTTGTCTTCTCCATTTATAGATTTCTTTATTGTACATGAATGTCATTTTACTTGGATCATTCTTTCCCATTATGGCTTGTGCTTTGTATGTAAATTCAAAAAAATCCTATAGAAGAAAATTATTCTTCTACATGTTCTTACAAATATTTTTAAATGTTTCTTTTTTCTTACTTTTTAAATTGAAATAATTTCAAACTAATAGAAAAGTAGCAAGAATAATACAAAGAACTCCTGTTTGCCCTTCACCCAGATTCCCCCAATTGTTTTATATTTTACCATTTGTGTTTTATCATTCCTTCTGTATATACAAATTTTCCCTTTTAGAGTAAATACCAGACATCATGTCCCTTTACCCCTAAATACTACAGTGTATATTTCCTAATAACAAGGACATTCTCTTACATAACTGGAGTAAAATAATCAAAATCAGAAAATTGGTATTAATTGAGTACTATTTCCTAATCTAAAATATTTAATTCAAATTTTGTCAATTGTCCCCAAAACGTTCTTTTTAGCAAAAAAATTAGTTTAAAAAATCTGGTCCAGAATCTCATCTAACATCACAAATTAGTTGTCACATCTCTTTATTCTCCTTTGATCTGGAACAGTTCTTCCATCTTTCTTTGTCTTTCCTGACCTTTATATTGTTGAAGAGAATAGGCTTCTTCAACAAAAATAAGAACATTATTTGGTAGAATGTTCTTCAGTTTCGGTTTGACCGATGTTTTCTCCTGAGTAAATTACTGTCTTTTTGTTCATGGCATTTTAGCAGGAACACCACAAGAGGAACGCTGTGTCCTTCTCATTCATCAAAGGAGCAGGTACATAATGTGTATTTTAACCATCAATACTGAAGTTAACTTTGATCACTGGTTAAGTGGTGCATGCCAAGTTTCTCCACTGTAGTGACTTTTTTTTGCCTTTCTTATTAATAAGAATTCTGCGAGGTGATCATTTGGAACTATGTAAATACCAAGTTCCTCATTAAACTACTAGCATCAATGATGATTTTGCCCAAATCATTTATTACCACTGTGATTGCCAAAGGATGATTTCTTAACTCTACCATTCTTTCTACATATATTAGTTGGCATTCTTCTACAAGGAAGAACTTTTCTTTCTCTCCATTTATTTGTTTATTCATTCATTTACATCAGAATGGTCTACAGACTCTTGTTTTATTCCGTGCATTATAATCTGTTACTATTATTATTTATTTTGATATTAAAATGGTCCTACATTTGGTCAGTGGGAGTCCCTCTAAGCTGACTCCTCTGTTCTTTTGATTTTCCCTACCATTTTTCAAGTACTTCCTTGTACTCTCACTACAAGATATTCGAGATATCTATAGTATAGGTAGACATAGATAGGCACAGATAGCTACGTCTCTTTCCATTTCTGTCTTCGGATAGATAGATAGATAGATAGATAGATAGATAGATAGATAGATATAAAGACATAGCAAAACCCTCGAGTTTATACTGATATGTCCAATTTCAGTCAACACAATAGAGTATGTGGTCGAGTTCCCCTTTCCACATCTATAATGCCCTTCTCAAACTGTAAGAAATCTGATTCCAATTACCCTCAAAATATTTACTTATTTGCTCAATACTAAAAGACCCCCAAAGCAGTTTCAGAATAGCTAACTCATGTCATTGTGAAAACAAACCTACTAACTAAAGTTCAGTATATGTTTTCAGGGTTTTTTTCTTTAGTCTTAATGTATTTAGTCAAAATACTGTGTTCCAAAATGAGTTGGGTGTGTTTCCCCACTCTTGTCCTCTCCTCCCTGTTTAGAGTGATTATGTTACTCATTTGAAAAAAAGTCTGGTTCATTCTTTTCCCATTTGTAGCTCTCGCTCAGATTTTTGCTCCATCCTTATCTGTTTCTCCTTTGTCTTATTTTGTAGTTGTGTTTCTCCCTTTTCCATTTGATTAATTTAGCTAGTGGTTTATATATTTTGTTACTTTTTTCAAAGAACCAGAATTTTGATTTATTACTCTGACCTACTGTTTTCTATTCCTAATCTTCATTATTTTTCTGCTTTTACCTTTATTTTTTTCTTCTTTGTCCTTTCTTGTGGCTCATTTGTTGTTCTTTCTCTCACTTTTTAAGTTGATATAATTCATTCATTTTTATTGATTTAAGTGTTTAAGTGTATGAATTTTTCCTCTGAGTTCTACTTTAAATGTATCCAATAGTGTCTGATATGTAGTGTTTTCATACTCGTTTCTTTGTTTTTAAAGATATTCTGTAATGTTGGCTTGCATTTTCCATTTCACTCCAGTTGTTTAATAGAAGACTTTTAAATTTCTAGCTGGAAAAAAATTTTTAATTTAGTTCTATTTCACTGTGATAATAAAGTATTGTTTGTAATATTTCCATTGTATAAAACTTATTGTCGATTTCTTTGTGACGTGATATTTCATGGATTTTTGTAACTATGCTATGCGCAGCTGAGAAGGAAAGCGTACTCCCTATTATTCAGTTCTAAAGTTCGTTGTATGTAAATGAGATCTATTTTATTGATTATGTTGTTTACTTCTTCTGTATCCTTACTTATATTTCTGCCACTTGATCTGCTCTGCACTAGGAATGACCTATTAAAGCCTCCTATTAGCAATCTGTTTCTATCTGTATCATCTTGCGTCTATAGTTTCTGCTTTTTAAAGATTTTTAGAGATTTGGTGCATAGGTTTTCATAACTGTTATACCTACACTGTGAAATTGGAATAAGATACCCTTTTTTGTCACATTTAATTATTTTTGGCCTGAATTCTACTTTGTTTGATATCCTTGATCTCACAGTCCCCACTTATTTGTTATTTTCATTTGCCCATGCCTTTATTTTTAGCCTGTCTGACTCATTTTGATTTGAATGTATCTGCATACACCACATATTTGGGTCTTGCTTGGTGAGCCATAGTGAAAATATTTTTCTTTTAGTAGGTGAGTTAAGCCCATTCACACTTCTTGATAGAACATATTTTTTTATCTCAACTCTGATATATTATTTTATATTGTAATCACCATATAAACTATGTACGTTTACTGCTTCTTTTTCCTCATGATGTGTTTTCTTTGCTATTGTAATTTATAAATTCTCTTGGTGTTCAAGGAGGCTTGTGTTTTTGTTCTAGTGTTTATTTCTGTACTTATAACTTCTTTAAGACAATTGAATGTCTTCAGTTTTACCAAATAATATTAAATGTTTTAAAAGTGATTATAGCCAATACATTGAAATTTTCATTTCAATAAATATACTTTTATTTCTAGAAGTTTCCCTTGTTCTTTTTAAGTCTATATGTTCTTTCTTTTAAGTGGGATCCTGCTCTTATAATTTCTCTTGCTTATTTTCTCTTTAATCATTTTTAAAATACTTAGTTTAGGGTCCTTAACCAACAATTCTACCCTCTGATGTTCACCTTCCCTCTTTCCTGTGTTGGCTGACTCTTCTTTGTGGCAGATTGCTCCCTTGTGTGTTTATAAATGTTTCTGGTCATCCTATCTATGGGGCAAGTAGTAGAGCTGGGACTCCCACCTCTTCAAGTCCAAGTATCCTCTTCAATATGTCACACCTCACACACTCCACACACAGAAGGCCTCTGCCTTCTACAAGGAGGATATTTTCCAAACAGAAAAGCAGTTCTAATAAGAATGACTTTCTTAAGGGAGTAACAGAGCAAAATATCTTAAATTAGAGCTGTCCGAAAAATCTAGGGCCTGAGTCCGCCACACACATCTACTGCCCTGGCTGTTCACACATGCTATCTCCTTTGAGCACACTGATACCTCCACTTTTGTACTGCTGTAGATACTTCACACACAGTGTTACATTCATTGATTCAATCGTTTTCCATTTAGCAAATATTTATTGAGCATCTACTCTGATGTGCCAGGACCGCTTCCAAACATTGGGATTAATCAGTGATTAGGACAGAGTGAACACTTCTAAATACCCCAGATCGGAGATTCTCAGTCTTCTGCAACTTGCAACTTTTCTTCTTGCTTTGTTTTTCTTCCATGACACCTATCTTCCCATTCCTTCTGCTCTGACACATCTACCACAAAGGAACATCTGAAATGGTGTGTATCTCTCTTTAAAGTAAATTGAAAGTAAACTAGTTCTGAGAATTGCAAGACACCCCTGGAAATAACTGAAAACACTTTGGGGCATGTCAGGACCAGTGCTGGGAAGTGCTGTTATTGATGTTCAAAGAATCTATGTTACACACACCCGTGGATGAAGAAAGCGCAGGGGAGGCCAGCAGAGCTAACACTTCTGAGCAAGCCCAAACTAGCCTATGAGCAAGGAAATATTTGCCTGGTTGGAGAATTTCTTTTGAGGAATGAGGTCATCCTGCAATCTAGAGCCTTTCGACAGGATGCAAGAGCCCTTGGCAGCAGGAGGGAGTGCCTTTGACAGTATTTCTGCTGGAACTTCCTTTTCTCCTCCATTGAAGCCTTGCCTCTCAAGCCTCCCTTGTCCTGATGTCCTCATAAATATCACTGCCCCATTCCTCTGAGCTCCTGAAAATTGATTCTCTTCATTATTTTGTGCTCACTTGGGTTACATCCACATTTCAAGTCCTCATCCTGAGCATTTAAAAGAAGAATTAGCACCAACCTTCACAAACTCTTCCAAAACATAGAAGAGAAGGGAGCACTCCCTAACTCATTCTATTAGGCTAGTATCACAAGAAAAGAAAAGTTATGAATACCCCTTAAGAACACAGATACAGAAATCCTCAACAAAATACTAGCAAGCGAGATCCAGTTACATATAAAAAAGAGTATACACCATGACCAAGTCGGATTTATTCCAAGAATGCAGAGTTGGTTTAGCATCCGAAAATTAATTGATGTAATATATCATATTAATAGAATGAAGGACAAAAACCACATGATCATCTCAATAGACACAGAAAAAGCATTTGACAAAATCCAACACTGTGTTTTGATAAAAACACTCAACAAACTGAGAATAGGAGGGAACTTCCTCAACCTAATAAAAACCTTACACACACACACCAAAAAAAAACAACAACAAAAATAAAATTAAAACACACACAGACAGGTAACATCACATCTGATAGTGAAATATAGGATACTCTCTCCCTAAGATCAGAAACAAGACAAGAATGTTCACTCTTGCCACTCTGTTCAACAATGCTCTCAGGGATACATGACCAATACAACAGAAATAAATTGTATTAACAATTTATTTTACATTAACAATGTACATTAACAATGAACAATTTGAAAGCTAAATTAATATTTACAATAGCATCAAAAAGAATAAAATACTAAGGAATCAATTTAGCCAAAACTAAAACACTCGTACATGAAAACTACAAAACATCAGTGAAAGAAACTAAAAAAAACCCTAAAAAAATGGAAAGATATCCATTTCATGGATTGGGAGACTTAATATTGGTAAGATCGCAATGCTTTTCATATTGATCTAAAAATTTAATGCAATCACTATCATGATTTAAAATGCTTTTTTGCAGAAAACCTGATCTGAAAATTCACATGGAAATGTGAGGGACCCAAAATAGTTAAAACTGTCTTGAAAAAGAACAAAGTTAGAGGATTTGTGCTTCCCAATTTCAAAACTTACTACAAAGCTACCATAATCAAGGCAGTGTGTTACTGGTATAAAGGTCACATACAGATCAATGAAATAAAATTGACAGTCCAGAAGTAAACTCTTACATTTACAGTCAATTGATTTTTGACAAGGGTGCCAAGATAATTCAGTGGGGGAAAGAATAATCTTTTCAACAAATAGTGCTGCAACAACTGCATATCCATATCCTAAGAATGAATTTGTACCCCTGCTACACACCAATACATGGTCATCATACCATAAACAAAAATTAAGTTGAAATGGACCAGAGACCTACATGTAAGAGCTAAAACTGTAAAACTCTTGGAAGAAAATATAGAAGTAAATCTTGAACTTAGTTTAGGCAATGATTTTCTTGGTATGACACTTAAAGCACAAGCAACAAAAGAAAAATAGACAAATTGATTTCATCAAATTTAAAAACTTTCATGCTTCAGAGGACACCATCAAGAAATGAAAACACAACTCACAGCAAGGGAGAAAATATCTGAAATCACATATCTTCTAAGGGACTTGTATCTAGAATTTATAAAGAACTCGTACAAGTCAACAGAAAAGACAAGTGACCCAATTTAAAAATGGACAAAGGATTTGAATAGACATTTCTCCAAAGAAGATATACAAATGGCCAGTAAACATATGAGAAGATGTTCAATATCATTAGTTGTTTGGGAAATGGACATCAAAACCACAATGAGACACTACTTCACACCCACTAGATTGGTTATACTCAAAAAGATGGACAATAATAAGTATTGGTGCAGATGTGGAGAATTTGGAACCTGCATACATTCCTAATGGGATGTAAAATATTGCATCTGCTTCGGAAAACCATTTGGCAGTTTCTATAAAAGTTAAACACAGAGTTACCATATGACCCAGAAATTCCATCTTTAGGTATATGCTCAGTAGAATTGAAAACATATGTCCACACAAAAACTTGTACATGAACGTTTATAGTAACATTATTCATAAGAGTTAAAAAGTGGAAATAACCCAAGTGTCCATCAATTGATGAATGGATAGGCAAACTATGGTATATGCATACAATGGAGTATTATTTGGCCATAAAATTATATAAATTAACTGACTCATACTAATGTATCAGGTGATCAACCTTGAAAACATTATGTGAAGTGAAAAATGCAATATACCAAAGGCTATATATTGTATAAGTTCCTCATATGAAATATCCCAATAGGCAAATCCATAGAGAAAGGCTGTAGGTCAGTGGTTGCTGGGGGCTGGGGGCAGGAGAAATGGGAAGTGATTGCTAATGGGTTTCTTTTAGGGATGACATAAATGTTCTAGAATAAATGATGATCAATGTACTACTTGTAAATATATTAAAAGCCACTGAATTGTACACTTTAAAAGGTGAACTTTGTGGTATGTGAATTTTCTTTCAATAAAGCTATAAGGAAATATTTTTAATTCATTAAAATTAAATAAAATTAAAAATTCATTTGCTCAGTTGCACTAGTCACACTTCAAGTGCTATCACATTGAGTACACAGATATAGAACATTTTGGGTTATCACAGAAAATTTTATTGAACAGTGTTGATCTAAGTCTCACTACAAGATCCCAGAGATTTAAGAAATATATCAAACCCATGCAGTGTAAGGGCCTTATTTGAATTCTTACTTGGACAAACAGTAAAATAAAGTTGAGAAGATGGGAAAATTTTGAATATTGATTGGATATTTGTTTATATTAGGAATTACTGTTAAATGTTTTAGGTATGACAATAAAATCATGGTTACGCCTTCTGAAGGTACTTATCTTTTAGAGATAAATACTAAAGTACTTATGGATGAAATGATACAATGTCTGGGATTTGCTTCAAAATAACCCTGGGATCGGGAGATCAGCACAAATAGATATAACAAAATTGTCCATGAGTCAATAACTGTTGAATTTCAACAATGGGTGTCTGAGAGCTCATTGTGCCCTCTCTCTATCTTTGAAAATGTTGGAAATTTTTCATAATAAACAGTCAATAAACAAACAGGCAGCCACTACTTATTCGTATCTAATTGACAATTACCTCATGAAAATATAGTGTTGTCAGATTTTCTAACGTTTTAAGAGAATTCAGAAATCCAGATTCTTATGTAAAATCTCTGGCATTTCATTGCTGGTTCATTTGTTTAATTATAGAGCACAAAAAAACAATCACATCTGGAGCCTGGGTTCAGTAAACCGCCCCCACTCTACAAGATCCAGTTTAGAATAATCAATAGAATTAATGGATTCTGAGGTCATCCATCATGAAAGTGATTTATTTTGAGCATATAATTAATATTGTGTATCTCATTTTTAAAAATTATGACCTATTTCAAAAAGGTACAAAGAATAATAAAATAATCACTCATATACCTGCTATGCAGCCTTAACAAATCTTAATATTTAGCCGTATTTGCTTCACAAAGAAATAAAATGTTATGGATACCATTAATGTCCTCTTTCTGCCTCTCCTTAATCCCATTCCCTCTGCCTCTCCAAATAACACTATCCCGAAGTTTCCATCCATCTTTCCAACCAAATTTATAGAATTTCACTACAGCTGTATGTATTCATAAACAATAAATGTTTTTTCCTGTTTCCAGATGTTAAATAAGCAGTTTCATTTTTTAAAAAATCAATTGCACTTCTGTCTACCAACAACAAACAGCTAGAAAACTAACTTTTAAAAAGACTATTTAGAATAAATCAAAAAGTAATATCTATCTAGGAATAAAGCTAACAGAAGATAAGCAAGACATTTAGGGAGAAAGTGATAAACTACATTGAAAGACATTAAAGAAGACCTAAATAAATGGAGAAATATATTACATTCATGGGCTGGAAGATTCAATATCATGAAGATATCAATTCTCCTTAATGTCATTCCAGTCACAATCCCAGAAGAGACATAAAGTGGAGGGGGAAAAAAATCAAGTTGCAGAAGACAACATACAGAAGGATCTATTTATATCAATTTCAAAAACACACAAAAGCAAACAATATATTGTTTAGCTATACAAACATATATGCAAACTAGAATGAAAAGTAAGAATATGATAAGTGGAAATACATGATAAGAGCTACAATTGAGCAGGAAGGGAACAGGAATTCAAAGGTGACGATAATGTTTTATTTCTTAAACAGAGTGATGTGAACATGAGTGTTCATCATATGAAAATTCTTTATACCTTACACATGCTTTATAAATAGTGTTTTGTGTTCAATCAATATTTAATACAGACATTTTTTTAAAATAATGATATACATCTATAACACTACCATGACAATATGTCAAAAACATATACGGTCAAGTGATAATGTTGAAAACCCTTATACACAATATTAATTAAAATATGTACCAAAATATTAATAGTGGCTGTGTAAAATATTACATAGAATATGCACAAATTTTTAATAGTGGAAATAAGCACCAAAATGTTAATAGTGGTTATGTATAATATTAAATAAAATATGCCCCTAATTTTAATAATGGTTACATATAATATTAAGTAAAATGTGCGCCAAATTAACAGTGGTTATGTCCTAGGGAAAGTTTGGATGTCTTTAATTTTCTCTGTTGTATAGGAGTTGGATTTTTTGCAATTCAATATCAGAAAAAAAAAAAGAAAACAGAAAAAATTTTAATAACAAAGAATCATAGACTTGCAGGAAATTTTCAAGGTATATTATATGGAGAAAAGACTGGATGAATTAAAAGAGAAAAACCTGAGAGCAAAGCAAAAACAGAGGAGGGGGTCTTAAAGTAATTCAAAGATGGGGTAAAGTGTGATGACCAAGGAACTGTAAAGAAAGGGCTAGATTCAAAACACTTCATGGAAGGGCTCTAGGGGCAATGAGACAAGAAATTGCCTACATCTAAGGGGTGGGGAGAAAGGGAAGTTATGCTTTCAGGGGGAGGTAGAAATTACATGTCTGAGACCTAATAGCAAACTTACCTCGTTCTCTTTTTATAAATGAGAATATAGGCACAGAGAGTTTGAGCAACTTGTCCAAGTTTCTCAGCTGACAAGTGATAGAAGTGGAATTCAAATCCCAGCTCTCCACAGCCAAGGCCTTTGCGCTTAACTGCTATACAGGTGCGCCTCTTGCTATCCATTAGGCAATGTCCAGTTCCACTTCTTTGATATTAGTGGTTAGGGAGTTTAAAGGAGATGTTAGTACCAAGGACAGAATATTTGGGAGTACACTACATAGAGATAGCTGTGAAAACTGAAAATGAGTTCTCTGATAGGAGATTACAAATGATGCAAAGAAGAGAACTGAAGAATAAATCTTGGAAAACAGACCCCTTTACTACTGCTATTATCTTAACAAAGTTAAGTGACTTGATAGAAGTGACAAGAATTAGAGAAAGACGTGTTCAAATCCCACCTCTGCTACTTACTAGCTGGGTGACCTCAGGGAAAACCGCTTAACCTCTCTGTGCGGCAGTATCTCATCTGTAAAATAGATGGTCATGAGAATTACATGAAATTGTATGTAAAGTACTTAGTATTGTAGCAGCCATATAATGGGTGCTCAATAAGTGCCACTTTATTTTTATTTTTTATTTTTTGCACTATGTGGGCCTCTCACTGTTGTGGCCTCTCCCGCCACGGAGCACAGGCTCCGGACGCGCAGGCCCAGCGGCCACGGCTCACGGGCCCAGCCGCTCTGCGGCATGTGGGATCCTCCCGGACCGGGGAACGAACCCGCATCCCCTGCATCGGTAGGCAGACTCTCAACCACTGCGCCACCAGGGAAGCCCTTATTTTTAATTTTGTATTAGAAACAGGAAGAGCAGAGACTGAGAAAGTAGTATTTAGGCACGTAAACATATTTGTTGAAACTCTAAAGAAATGTTCTTCTTCCTGATGTTTTTATAAAAGTCCTCCATTTCTTAGGGCAAGCTAATCTCTCCCTTGCCTCCCAGTTACCAAACTTCACATCACTTTACTCATTACTTTGATCTATTTCCCTTCTAAGTAGAGGTACCCTTTCTTTCTTTTTTTCTTTCTTTTCTTCTCTAAGTGAGAGAATCATAGGCACAAGAAAACAAGGAAACAGAGCATATCTGAGAAGCATATCACAAATAAACACTGTAAAATACATGTGTTAAAGTTATTTTTAAAATAAAAAATACAAATTTGAGAAAAGGACAGTATACTACCAAAAAGGATAAGGAATAATTGCAATATGAATTCTAGAAATGAAAAATGTTATCACTAAAATTAAAACCTCAGTGGGCATTTTAAGGAATTAGATATATTTGAAGAGAGGACTGGTGACTTGAAAGACATTTCTTGGGATATTTCCCAGAATGCAACACAAAGAGATTAAGAGCTGGAATATATGAATGAGAGACAAAGAAAGAGGCATGTAGAAAAGCATCCAACATATACTTAATAGAGTTCAACATATACTTAATAGAGAGTCCAACATATACATAATAGAGTTCCAGAAAGAGAAATTAAAGAAAATGTGGAAAAAAACAACCTTCAAAGGGATAATGACTAAGGATTCTCCACAGTGCTTGAAAGACATGAATGCTTAGTTACAGGAAAAACAACAGATCGCAATCCAAATAAATATAAATAAATTTCAGCCACAAAAGCTCACCATGAAAACTGCAAATATATGCAGTTAACACGCCACCATCAAAAAAAAAAACCCAAAAAACAAAAAACAAGCCACCATCAACATTACAGAGAAATACAGTTAAAAACAAGTCAAGTGAACAAAAATGAGTGATGCTGGAACTCTCATACATTGTTGGGAATGCAAAATGGTATAGCTGCTCTGGAAAGTGGTTTAGCAGTTTCTTATAAAATTAAACATACACTTATCATGTAACCCAAAAATCCCTCTCCTGGGTATTTACCCTAAAGAAATAAACTTATATGCTCAAAAACAGTGTGCATTAAAAAATTTGTGTGCAAATATTTATAACTGTTTTAGCTGTAGTAGCCCAGAACTGGAAACAACACAAATGTCCTTCAATGAGAGAATGGATAAACAAACTGTGATACTTCCATAGAATTGAATACTACTCAGCTATAAAAATGAACTACCAATACAAGCAACACCGTGGATAAATCTCAAACGCATTCTGCTAAGTAAAGGAAATCTGACATAAGGATCCATACTGTATGATTGCATTTATATGACTTTCTTGAAAAGACAAAACTGTAGTGATGGAAAACAGATCTGTGGTTGCCAGGGGTTAGAGGTGGGGCAGAGTATGACTATAAAAGGGAGCACGAGAAAGTTTTGGGACGTTGCAACTGTTCTATATGCGACTGTGGTAAGGGTAACACAAATCTACATGTTTTAAAATTCACAGAACCACACATCAAATGAAAACGTCAATGTTACAGTATGATAATTTTAAAAATTAAAAGTGGAAAACATGAATGAATCAATAACCTTGGAAGAAATAAATAAGACAATCCAAGATTACTGCTAAAAAGCCACCAGGCCCAGGGGGTTTAATGGACGATGTCTCTTAACCCTTCAAAGAACAGATGTTCTCCTCGTTACACTGATCAAGAACTTCTAAAAATATTGTTTCCAACTCTCCTTCTGTTATGCTAACTAGCAAAACCCTAATACTGATATCAGACAAAAAGAGTGCTAGGAAAGAAAGAAGGGAAAGAGGAAAGGAGGAAGGGAAAGGAGGAGAGAGCAAGAAAAAAAAACTATGGGTGAATCTCACTTATGAACATAGTTGCTAAAATCCTAAATAAAATCTTAGAAAATTGAACCTAGCAACATATTGAACAAATGATACATCATGACAAGGAAGAGGAGAAAATTCCCAAAGAATATTTTAGGCTTTAGAGGAACTCAATAAAACAAAAGCTTAAGGTAAGTTGATAAAGCCACAAAGTAAGACAGTTGTGAGGCTAAGGGAAGATGCTTGTACATGCAGTGTATCTAAATGTACAGAAAAAGACCTGTGTTTCCATTTCTGACAATATTAGACAGTAGATATTCTTTAAAATTCACCACTAGGGGACATATATAAAGCCTGGATGTGTGTAAAGTCGTAGAATAGGAAGGAAGCTTTTCTTGAGCTGGCCTCTGGATATCTCTCTAGTATCTTTCCACACTGACTGTGCCCAGCACATTACTCAGCAGCAATCCCAGTGAGGCTTGCAGCAAGACACAAAAATCCCAATGTTTCTTTTTTTTTTCCCAATCCTTCCCTCCCCCACCCCATCTCCCCCTTGTCAACCACAAGTCTGTTCTCTATATCTGTGAGTTTGTTTTTGTCTTGTAGATATGTTCATTTGCGTCATATTTTAGATTCCACATAGAAGTGATATGGCATGGTATTTGTCTTTCTCTTTCTGACATACTTCACTTAGTATGATAATCTCTAAGTCCATCCATGTTACTGCAAATGGCATTATTTCATTCTTTTTTATGGCTGAGCAGTATTCCATTGTATATATGTACCACATCTTCTTTATCCATTCCTCTGTTGATGGACATTTAGGTTGTTTCCATGCCTTGGCTATTGTGAATAGTGCTGCTATGAATGTAGGGGTGCATATATCTTTTTGAATTGCAGTTTTGTCTGGATATATGCCCAGGAGTGGGATTGCTGGATCATATGGCAACTCCAGTTTTAATTTTTGGAGGAACCTCCACACTGTTTTCCATACACCAGCAGTGTAAGAGGGTTCTCTTATCTCTAGGCCTCTGCCCTTCCTGCCCCCAGCCTCCTGGTCAGTTACTACTTGTCCTTGTCATACACAGGCTCTCTCTTCCAAGAGAACTCCTCCATTCCCATAGTCTCCTGCACAGACCAGCAGCATACCTGCTTTTGTCCATATATGTTTTTCTTTCTCCAACTGAGCTGAAAGCTCCGTAAGGGAAGAAACCCCATCTGACCCACATGCATCTTAGCATACAGTAGAAGCTCGATAGACCTTTATTGTCTGAACTGAACCTGAAACACAGAAAGTAAAATTTTTAAATCAAGTAATGACATATTGATTTTATAAAAATGAGAAATGCTCTTTATAAAAAAAAAATGGTCAAGGAATATATCAAAGTACAAAGAAGAAAGCTGCCAATCCCCCAGAGTCCCTGGCAAGATCCAGCATCTACAGATCCAATGATGGAGACAGAGAATATAACAGTCCAGATACTCTGAAATAATTTAATAAGAATACAGTTGGACTAGACATGTTAGATCTAATAAAACATATGAAATTTAATAATATTTTAATTTAACTTGAGAAAAAAACCTGAAGTGAATCTGCAGGAATTTTCTGAACCATCCATGAATGTTTCCGCACCACAAGCTGTATTAGTGAGCTTTTAAAAGTGATTCAGACTCCCAGGCAGATGATCTGCATTTGGCAGAGTAGTTAACAACTTCAATTACTGTGTAACTTTGGGACTGGTTAAGGAGTTCCCAAGAGGAAAGAAAAGTTTTACTCAGAAACAAATGTATTGAGTTAAGCAATGGGGAGTTCAAAAACAATTATTATTAAGAGCTTCACTTTTTTTTTAACTTCGCAAAATTGGTTTTCATTACTTTCGCTCTTGGTTCAATAAAAAGGCTTTTAAATTGGCTCTTTTTAGAATTTAATAAGCTCCTTAAAAGTGATGCAACTATTTCTTAAATCCTGAAATAAGCTTTCCACTGCATTCAAATGTGCCCATCTGAAAAGGTTGATTCCAATCAATGGAATTTAACAGATACACCTAATTGAAGGATTACTTAGTGAGATTCTGTACTTCCCTACAGAATACAATGTAGGAGAGTCACTGCTCCTACTTTTCTGGAACTTACAATCTGGTAGAAATGTGTTCATTCATTCTGCAAATACTTTTCACAAAAGATGACAACGTGCCCAGCACTGTGCAATACACAGTGGTTGTGATGTTTATGTCACACCAGGGGTAAATGACGAGTGAAGAGATCACTTTGGACTGATACAGTCACAGAAAAGTATCTCATTGGTGCAGTCTCCACCATTATGGTAGTATCAGTTCCAGAGATAGGAAAGTCATAAAGGTAATGAGTTTGGGGTCAGTGTTACCAAGATTTTTTCAGTTGCCTGGTCTCACAACTTCAGAGCAAATGGTATCTGTTTTAAGCAAACTGACTTTGAGATCCCTTTGAGGAACTCACAAGAAAACAGTCAACCCTCAGTTCTTCCAGACTCAGCACTCTACTGCAATTGGTTTCCAGTCCCTGAACCTAAGGGTCTTGCTTTGTAGATGCTTTCTAAAAAGAGTGATGGACACTACTGTATATAAAATAGATAACTAATAAGGACCTATTGTATAGCACAGGGAAGTCTACTCAATACTCTGTAATTACCTATATGGGAAAAGAATCTAAAAAAGAGTGGATATAGGTATATGTATAACTGAATCACTTTGCTGTACACCTGAAACTAACACAACAATATAAACAGCTATACTCCAATAAAAAGTTTTTAAAAAATAAAAAAAGAGTGATGGAGTGGTCAAGAGTCTGGACTCTGGAACCAGGCTGTCTGATTTCAATCCCAGCCTCTTCCCCTGGTGAGCTATGTGATCGTGGACTACTTACTAAATCTCTTTGTGCCTCAGCTTCCTCATCTTTAAAATGGGGATAATCATACTACCTATATAATAGTTTGAGGCTTAAATTGAATAGCAGATGCTTGGTAATTGTTAACTATCTTATTTTTCAAGTGAGGGAACAGAAAGAAAAGAGGCCCATGGATAGAATGAGTGAGTGAGCACACTTAAGGGGTAGGAGGAGGATGGAAAGCCAGAGAGGAAAGTAGAGAAAGGACAGAAGAACTGGAAGGTAGGTAACAGATTGTGGTGCCCTAGAAAGCAAGGAAAGAGAGAGTCTCCAGAAACAGGAAGGCATCAGCTTCAGACCCTGCAGTTTGAGGAGCAAAGGTCATTGTATTGGGGAAGTAGGAGGTCCTCGCTCATCTTTAAGAGACCAGCACCGCTGGCCAATATTGCTTTCTTGTTATCTGGTTTATTTTGAATTAGTACAACTGTTAGCCACTTGTCACTTCCTCTGTGATTATATTTGGTCAGTTTCTTAAAAGATGAAATACTGTGTAATGAGATAGTGTCTGGCTCCATACTGGCTCCAGCAAGAGCTAGAACAGTGATTCTTAACGTCACATTTTCAAAATGCCAGGACTTGTATATTTTATAATAATATGAACTCTCAATGATGATGATGATTCATAATAATGAGTAATGTAAGTGCTATAAAATATACTTTTCAGAAATTTTCAAAACCGAGATCTCAGTTATATCTCAGAGTACCTCAGTGAATGAAAGGTCCTGCAAACATAAATATATTTAACTTCATCTATGAATCAAATAGATGCCTACTGATTCATTTAATATTATGGGACAAACGGTTTCTGGGTACCTGCTTTTTGTAATATGCTAAGGTGTGGTCTGGGAATTGGTGGATGGTTTGACCTAGTCCTGAACCTTAAAGTTCAGGAGAGAGAGGTAAACAATCTTAATGTAAGCCAATCAGTCTATGGAAGCAGTGAGCACAAAATTCAATGCGCAAACTGACAAAGGAATGACCCACTTAGCCTGGAGGAGTTTAGAAGCTACACTAAGGAGGTGACATTTGAACTAAATCTTGAAGGCTGAGCAAGGACTTGCCAAGTGGAAAAGAGAGAAAAGGAAATCTCACTTTTTAGAAAAGTGACTTAGGTGTCTTGTCATCAGAACAGAATATCGGGTTTCCCTGGTGGCGCAGTGGTTGAGAGTCCGCCTGCCGATGCGGGGGACACGCGTTCATGCCCCGGTCCGGGAATATCCCACATGCCGCAGGGCGGCTGGGCCCGTGAGCCATGGCCGCTGGGCCTGCGCGTCCGGAGCCTGTGCTCCGCAACGGGAGAGGCCACAACAGTGAGAGGCCCACGTACTGCACAAAAAAAAAAAAAAAAAAAAAAAAACCCTGGAAATCCTACACTATTCTACTCCCATCTTCATAAGTAACCAGTGTTAAGAATTTGCATGTCTCTTTTCGGAATTTTTTTAATACACTTTAACAGGTATGCGTATGAGTTGGCTGTTCTTTGTTTTGTTTTTAAAAATATCACATTATACCTATTGTTGTACAGCTTGCTTTCTCCACCCAGATGTATTCCTTGGAGATCACTCCATGTTAGCACATGAGGAACTACCTTGTTCTTTCTCACCAAGGCATATAATTTCATAGTATGGCTAAATCATACATTTAACCAGTCCCCTACTGATGGACTTTCAAGTTGTTGTTGCTATTATTATTTTTATTATCACTATCATTGCTATTACAGAGTGCTGTAATTTCCATCCTTGTGTTTTTATCTTTCAACGAGCATACAAGTATTTCTGAATAATAGGTTCCTAGAAGTAGAGTCAATAATATGTATTTCAAACTTTCATAAATAACATTGGGTCTCTTTTGCCCAGTGATTCCCAGCTGGGTGAGAGAGAGTTGCCCCTCTGTGTTGCCTGGGAAACTTGTCAAAACCACCTGGGCCATCCTGACATGCACACCCCCATCAGATTCCAGGGGGTAGAGAAAGGGGGAGAAGTGGTATGTGTAGTTCCCTGGGTGATTTTTTTCCATACCTCCGTCTCTTGAGGACCATTGCTTTAGCTCTTCTAATTAGGGGACTGATGCTCTGAGTTAATTCATTTTCCACTGGAGAGATCTGTGTTGGCCACAATCCCTGCGAGAGAAAATGTTCCTTTAATATTTGCAGGTCCTGTGTTCTTCAAGAAGCAACTCTTTTTTTCCCCAGAGTCAACATCGTTTAATGTGAACACTTCCCGGTTCAAAAGAATAGGTCAGTGATGGTCTACAAAGCAGGAGGGAACCCAAGAGTTTTTCTATTTCATCTCCAGGCCTCTAGTCAAAACCATATTTAACCACTTAGGGCCTAAGTGCCTCAATTGCTTCATCCTTATCCCGACCCCATATTCCAGGAGACTGTCCTAAAATCTCCTCAAATAGAATGTTAATATTTGGGGGGAAAAAATAAATAAATAGACAAAACAATAAGGTTGCTCTCAATAAGATAGGAACCTGAAATTGGACATAAAAGGCAAAAAGACTGTTTAACACCTTTAACAGTTTTCAGACAAGCAATTGAATCTTTGTGTAACTTCCTTGAAAAAGAAACTTTAACCTAAAGGGTCAACACACTTTACTAGAATTCAAAGGCCCAAGATTTTAAAGAAAGGACTAAACTTTAGAAATGGAGACTAATTATCTAAGAAGAGAGAAAAATGGAAGTTGGGGATATTTTTAAAAATAGCTTCCAAGCACAGGAAACACAATCATCATCATCATCATCATCAATAGCTGCTCTCCGTTTTCACCAGGAATGAGTCACTTAGACATAGATTTGAATTACACATAAAGACAGACTTAGCACATTTCTTAAAGCAAACCTTCATTCTAGTTAAAGCATTTAGTTGCACTTAAATTAGAGATAATAGGTTATCCTTCTTTTTGGCATGAGAAGCTATATGAAAATTGTACCAAGTTGTATGTAACCCCCAACATGTCAACCTTGCCTACTTCTGACAAAGACCCTCTCCTTAACCAAACTTGAGTCAGGCTCCCCTGAGTCCTCTTCTCAACTAGGCCCCAACCTTCGGTTCTGTCCTTGGCCCACTTAGTTCAGTGTTAGCAAGAACCCTGCTGGGTCAGCTTAGCAAAAATCCTCACTCTTGATATCTGACCAAATGCCTCATCCCCCACCTTCAATATCTTATCCCTCTGGCCTTTCTGAAGGCAGGAATCCTTTCAACTCAATTTAGCCAGAATCCTCCTTCACCCCGATGCTTCCTCCTAGTAATTTTCTATCCACAGACCCCCACCCTGCTCCTTGGCTATAAATCTCCACTTGACCAATTGTATTCAGACTGGATCCCAATCTCTCACCCCTACTGAAAACCGGCATTGCAGTGGTCCCTGTTGAAGAGTCTTCCTTACTCTCTTTAACAAGCCTGTGGGAGGTTATCAGGAAAAGCACAGTTAACAAGGATAAGGTTGTTATGCAGATTTAGGTCCTTGCCTTCTCCATTGATAAGCATTCTAGAGATTTAGTCATCCCTCTCTTCCTGGTACAAAGATGGAGACACCCGGACAAATGGTGATTTCCCTTATAAATGTAAATGTCTCTTTCAGAGGTTGGTTTCTACTTGGTTTTCAGATTTTCTCCTATGTCTTCTCTTTCTTAAAAATAATCAGCTCAAGATAATCCTCATGCCAAAGAGGCATGGTTCGGGGTAGCAAATTCTGTTCCCCTTCAGTAGTAATACTAATACTTAGTCATTTTCCTTGACCCTCAACTTCTCCATTCATCTGCTGCTCTCTGAAGAGAAGAGGAGCAAACAAAAGTGTCTGCCTACCCTGTTGATGAGTCCTTCGTGGCTCATCTTGGTGGCTGCTTCCCAGTTTACTTACACAAGGGCCTGATCAAAACTTTTGAAACAATCAGTTGGAAAGATTTATTTACCTTCTTAACCAATGGTTGCCTTTGACCCCATTCTCAGTCCAGTAGGAAGAAAAAGGATGATCTCACTCTTCCAGTTACAGTTGTAAATCATGCAAATCTTACTTTTCCTACACATAATAGAAATCATTCAACAAATACATATTGAATTTTGACCATATATCAGAGACTAATCTAGGTACTGGATCTACAGCAATGAAGAAAATGGAAAATACCTGCCCTCATGGAGCTTACCTTCTGGTGGGAGTGATCTCGGGTGGCCTCAGCCTGCAGCTGCTTGAAGCAGGATTTCAGTTCCCGACCAGAGACTGAAGTCAGGCCACGGCAGTGAATCCTAGCCACTAGACCACCAGGGACCAGTGGCCAGTGACAAGGCCCTGGCCCGTCGACTATGTAGAAATGAATTCCCTCAAAGACAGAAAGTAGTGAAACAAGGAAAGTGTTTATTAGGAGGAAACAGAGTAAGTGTGGATAGACATATGGGTGGACTCAGAGAGAGAGTCACATCCTCGTGGTAGTTTGAATCACTTATACGGTGCATTTCTTCCAGCTTTCCTTTGGCCAATCATCTTGCTTTGCCTGGTTCTGAGTCCGTATTTGGTTTATCTCAGGGTCCTCCCATGTGTGCGTGTGCATCTCTTAGCCAAGATGGATTCTAGCTAAGAGCCTATGGGTAGGTTGACATCACTCCCTTTTTGACCTCCAAGGAGCCTCTCTGCACACGTGTAGTCGGGAAAGTCTCCTTGACCTTGAGAATGAGCAATACATGATCTCTATCTTTTATCTGGGCAGGGCCCAGCACCTCTCTCACTCCTGCTACTTTGGAGTATCTGTCCATGAACTCCAGGGTACAAACTCCAGCTGCTCGACCTGGGGCCCATCTATCTCCTGCCTCCAGAGGAGGACAATTAACCGGGGGAATATGGAGTACTATAAGTGTACTGCAATTTTAAATATGTTGGCTATATTATTTAGGGTCTAGACAGGAAACGGAAACCCCACTAGTTAAGTGAACAGATAGAATTTAATCTAAAGAATAAGTCGATTTTTCTCCTCCCTCCAGCCCTCTTCTGAGGTGAGTTTCCTCTAGATGCTTATCCCTCTTCTGGATTATTTTTCTGTCCTAGTCTCATCCTTCACTGGGGGATGGAGGCATCATCAAATCAGAAAATGGAGCACTAGCTTCCAGTCCAAGATGATGGCATAGGAAGACTGACCTCCTCCCACAGACACAATGAATCTAAACCTATATAGAGGAAGAGCAATTCCTCCTGAGGAAGAAATGAGGGCTGATTGAACAGCTTCAGCACATCAAGAAATAGAGGGACCACATAAAGACAAACAGGAGAGAGATGGAGACACAGTATCTATGGGATACCTCCAACATAGCAACCTGCAGTAGAGAGGGATATCACTGAGAGCCCCACATGCAGACCTGCCCACCCTGGGTCACAGCAAAAAAATAGTGATTTAAAGGACACTTAGACTATACAAGAAGGAAATCCATTTACTAACCTTAGAGCATCTCCAAATGGACAGAAAGACTGCTGGAATTCTCTCCCGGCTTGGAGGTACCAGAGAGTACCAATTTTTGCATTCCCCCCTCCACCTGGATAGCACAGGTGGGAACACAGTCCAGGCACTAGCCAGCCTGCCAAGGCCACCACAGCATGACCCAGGACCCTGGCCCTTACCAGTTACATCTGTCACCCCAGTGAAGCCCTGGTGCGGCACACCCTGGGCCCCTCTGCCCATGCCCACTCCAGCTCCAGCTGTCCCACCAAGGTGGCCCCAGCACAGCACTCCCCAGGATCCCTCAGCTTATGCCTGTTCCATGTCCAACCAGACAGCCAAAGCCACCCACATGCGGTCTACACAGAGGATGCTTCTACCCAAGACCATGCCTTCAAGACTGGGAGAAGTAGCTGTTTCACCTAATTCATGGAAACAAATACATAAAGCCAAACAAAATGAGGAGGCAGAGAAATATGTTTCAAATGAAAGAATTACACCCAAGGAAACAACCCTAATGAAACTTATAAGTAATTTACCTGATAAAGAGTTCAAAATAATGGTCTTAAAGATGCTCACTAAACTCGGGAGAAGTATGGAGGAACACAATGAGAACTTCAACAAAGAGTTTAAAAATATAAGAAAGGATCAACCTGAGCTGATAACCTGGGGAAGAAAACAGACATCCAGGTCCAGGAAGCAGAGAGAGTCCCAAACAAGATGAACCCAAAGAGATACACAGCAAGAGATATCATAATTAAAATGGAAAAGTTAAAAAGAGAATTTTAAGGCAGCAAGAGAAAAACAATGTCACATACAAGAGAACCCCCATAAGACTATCAGCTAATTTTTCAGCAGAAACTTTGCAGGCCAAAAGGAAGTGGCATGATATATTTAAAGTGCTGAAAAGAAAAATCTTACAACCAAGAATACTGTATCTGGCAAGATTATTATTCAGAGTTGAAGGAGACATAGAGTCCCCAGACAAGCAAAAACTAAAAGAGTTTGTCACCACTACACTGACCTTACAAAAAATGTTAAAGGATCTTCTTTAAGTGGAAAAGAAAAGGCCATGGGAATTCCCTGAAGTCCAGCGGTTAGGACTCCACGCTTTCACTGCTGGGGCCCAGGTATGATCCGTGGTCGAAGAACTAAGGTCCCTCCCACTCCCGCAAAAAAGGGGAAAAAAGGCCAAAAATAGAAATAAGAAAATATATGAAAGAAAAACAATCTCACTGGTAAAGGCAAAAATATAGTAAAGGCAGTAGATCAGCCACTTAGAAAGCTGGTATGAAGGTTAAAGGACAAAAGTATTAAACTATAGCTACAATAATAACATAAGGAATACACAAAATTGAAATACGTAAAATATGACATGAAAAACACAAAACATGGGTGGGAAGAAGCTAAAACGTAGTGCTTTTAGAATGCATTAGAAATTAAGCGACTATCAGTTTGAAATAGACATATATATATTGTACTGGCACAAAAGCAGACACATAGATCAATGGAAAGGAATAGAGACCCCAGAAATAAACCTGCACGTTATAGTCAATCACATTAAAAAATGGGCAGAGGATCTGAATAGAAATTTTTCCAAGGAAGACATACAGATGGCCAACAGACAATGATAAGATGCTCAACATCACTAATCATCAGGGAAACACAAATCAAAACCACAACAAGCTACCACCTCACACCTGTCAGAATGGCTGTTTTCAAAAACACAACAAATATCAAGTGTTGGTAAGGATGCAGAGGAAAGGGAACCCTTGTGCACTGTTGGTGGGAATGTAAACTGGTGCAGCCACTGTGGAGAATAATATGGAGAGTCCTCAGAAAATTAATAATAGAACTACCATATGATCCAGCAACTACACTTCTGGGTATTTGTCCAAACAAAATGAAAACACTAATTCAAAACATATACACACCCCAGCGTTCATTGTGACATTGTTTACAATAACCCATATACAGTATTGAAGCAACCTAAGTGTCCATCAAAAGACGAATGGATAAAGAACACTGAGATATACACACACACACACACACACACACACACACACACACACACACACACAGTGGAATATTACTCAGCCTTTAAAAAGGATGAAATTTTGCCATTTGTGACAATATGGATGGACCTAGAGGGTATATGCTAAGTGAAATGTCAGACAAAAAAAGACATATACTGTATGATATCACTTTATGTGGAATCTAAAAAACAAAACAAATGAACAAACAAAACAGAAACAAATTCATAAATACAAAGAACAAACTTGTGGTGGCCAGAGGGGGTCGGGGTAGGGGAATGGGCAAAAGAGGTAAAGGGAATTAAGAGGTACAAACTTCCAGTTATAAAATAAAAAGTCACAGGGATGTAATGTACAGCATAGGGAATATAGTCAATAATATTGTAATAACTTTGTATTGTAACAGATGGTAATTAGACTTATTGTGGAGATCATTTCATAATGTAAAAAAATCAAACCACTATGTTGAACATTGAAGACTAATATAATATTATAAGTCAGTAACTGATAAGTTAAAAAGGGACTCTAAATTATCACGGAGTAGCAACTGAAGGAAGCAGCTACCCTTGCTAGGGCTGAGGAAAAAAGGGAAGAGGTTAGAAGTATTAAATCAACCAGACAACAGATGACGGTGGCAGTGGGTTTGTGAGATGTTCAGATTATGGATATGCAAAAGGATAAAGTAGCCAATAACTGAGATGGGGAAAACTACAAGAGAAGCAGAAAGAGGGGTGTTGGAGATGGAAGCAGGACCTCGGTTATGGACACTTTAACATTTCAGATGCCTATTAGAACCTATAATGGAAAAGAATCTGAAAAATAATCCATGATAGAGGTAGGTAGATAGATAGAGATATATATGCATATATGTATAACTGAATCACTTGGCTGTACACCTGAAACTAACACAACATTGTAAATCAACTATACTTCAATTTTTAAAAAGATGCCTATTAGACATATAATTTGGGATATAAACCTGGAGATAAGGAGAGTGGTCTGGACTGAAGATATAATTTTGGTAGACACCAGTTTGTGGTGGTATTTAAAGCCATGGGAACCATAGTGAAATAAAAGTGCGTTAATGCAACTATCTGACCAGCAGAGCCTAAATTCCCTCTGATATTTTTTACAAGGTGATTGTCTAAGTGTTGAGTAAAGGACTTGGGCAAACATCACAAGCATTATGTGATTCAGGCTAGAACTTGCAAGCAGAACATCAGCCACAGAAAGCACACAGTGCCTCTGTCTCCTGCCATCCCATGAAGTGGTGTATTTGGGCTAGGAACTGCTAAATACATCACAGGTTGTGCTCTAGGGAGGGACCCACGCTCTGGCTGCTCTCCCAGGGAGCATCTAACCAAGCATGTGACTATGACACCCTTATGATCATAAGAAAGGCCTTCCTAACAGAGACAGCCCCCCGCAACTGGCTGCCAGCTGACTAGGGAACTTGCATACCATTGTGACATCACCTTCCTTTGGGAGATGGGGGAGCCACTGTCCCAGTTAGCTTTGCGGATTTCTAGCAGACAATTGTCCTATTTGTCTCTCCTCACCAACACATACTTGAACTCTGCCAAAGACTAGGAACTACCTGATTCCATATTTAAGCAGAATTACTATCGAACTATTTCTTATACTTAATAAGTACAGTTGACCCTTGAATAACACAGGGGTTAGGGAACCGACCCTCCATGCCATTGAAAATCTGAGTATAAATTATAGTTGACCCTCCAGATCTATAGTTCAACATCTGTGAATTCAACCAACCATGGAGTTCAACACCCATTAATTCCTTCCCTTTTAAGGCTGAATAGTATTTGATTGTATGTATATACCACATTTTGTTTATCTGTTCATCCATCCATGGACATTTGGGTTGCTTCCACCTCTTGGCTATTGTGAATAATGGTGCTATGAACCTGGATGTACAAATATCTCTTCAAGATACTGCTTTCAGTTCTTTGGGGTATAGACCCAGAAGTGGGATTGCTGGATCATATGGTAATTCTATTTTTAATTTTTTTGAGGAACTGCCATATGTAATGTTTTCCATAGCGGCTGCACCATTTTACATTCCCACCAACAGTGTACAATGGCTCCAATTTCTCCACATCCTTGTCAACCCTTGTTATGTTTTATTTTCTTGTAGTAGCCATCCTAATGGGTATGAAGTTCCATTTTACTTTTTGATGCATTCCAAAGTAAATTGCAGACCTCCCCCCCTCGAAAAATACTTCAGAGAGCATATCATTAGCTGGAGTTTAAAATTTATTTACAGGCTTTTCTCTTTTGATATAAAGTTTGTATACAATGAAATGCTCAAAACTTTAGCATACATTTACTGAGTTTTGACAAATGCATATTCCAGTGTAATCCCAATCCCTATCAAGATATAAAACAAAATTTCTTAATACCCTTCCCCATTTAGTCCTTGCCCCCAGAATAAACAACCACTCTGATTTTCTTCTACCATAGATTAGTTCTGTTTGTCGTAGAACTTGGCATAAATGTGATCATACATTATGTACTTATGGCAGGCAAGAGGAAGAATGTGCCTTGCAGACATCCAACTCCAGGGAGCATCACAGACCAAGGGCCACAGCTACTGGGCTCCAAAATCCATCGTGGTATTTGCACTGATGCCATGCCTCCCACTGGCTGCCCCAGCCAATGACTGATCCAGGCGTGGCACTAAGGCAGGCCGGTTCCTGAAAGAAATGAGACTTCTGACAGCTGACTTTGGCTTGAGGACAGCCTGCCAGCCTCGCTGGACCTTCCAGAGACTGCATGACAGGCTAGGATGCTCACGCCCACTTCCCTGCCCTCTCGCCTTCCCTTGGGTCAAACCAACATTACAGCCCATTGGCAGATCTCCCAGCCTTGCCGATGTCTCTCCGTTTCTCTCATAGTCATTTCCCCTAATAAAGTCCTCGCACATTTACTCTTGCCTGGGTATCTGCTTCTCAGAGGATCTGCTCCAAGACGGCATTGTTTTGTGTCAGGTTTCTTTCACTCAGCATATCGTCATCACGATATTTCTTAATTGGAGTTGTCAGAACTAAACAGCGCACTTCCATGGAGACATCACAATTCTCTAAATACATCTCAGGTCGGGTCAGCATTTTCAGCATTTCCCATAGCTGACCCAAGGGAATGATGTACTTTATACTAAATTACTTCAATCATTCTCATGCACGCTGCTGTTGAGCCTCACCTCCCCCAACCTTTATCTGTTGGATTTTAGACACAAACAGAAAATCAGACAAGTAACTCTGTCAACTTTTCTTCCTTAATACAACAGCAGAAGTAATATGTACATGCAAAGATGTTTGTCCCAGCTGATCTAGATACACAAATGTGCACAATAGTGTAGAGATTAAGAATATGGGCTCTGGACCCAGCCTGCATGGCCCAAATCCCTGCCCCAGTAGTGTATCAGCTAGCAGTGCTTTAGGCTGCAAGTTACAGAAGCAGACCAGCAGGGGTTTAAAGAAATAGTTCATTTTTCTCACATTATATACAATCTAAAAACAGGCAGTTCCTGGCATTGGTTTGCAGGCTTCACAGTGTCAGATCTGGCATCTCTGCAATTCTCTTGACCTTTCACTTACACTTGAAAGATGGTGAGATGGCTGCATAACCTTAAATCATTTCTTCTGTATTTGAGATGGTAAGACATACAAGGTCTTTGCTAGAAGTAACCAGCAAACCTATGCTTATGTCTCATTGGCCTCTCCTAGCTGCAAAGAAGGCTGGGAAAGCAGAATTGGGCTTTTCTTGTCTAATGATGGAGGTGGACAAAGGAGAAAGTGTTGGGAATGGGTGTCCAGTTTGCTAACCAGTGTAGACGCTATAGCTGTTGACTACCTGGACAATCTTGGGCAAAGTAACATAACATCTTATGGAAAACCCCGAATGAACTTTTTGGCCAACCCAATACTTCCCTCTCTCACCTCAGTTTTCTCATCAATAATGGGTATAATAATAAAATTTACTTTCTAAGTTTTGCTGTGAGGATTAAATCAGTTATTATATATGCATGTTTAGAACAATGCCTGGAACATAGTAAGTCCTTAATTATGGTAGATATTATTTATCATACAGGAAAATCAAACGTAACCAAAATGTTTATCACAACAGGATCAGTTATGTAAATAAATGTCTGTGTTGAGCTGATATAAGAGAATACCATAGAATGAGTGGCTTATAAATAAGAGAAATTTATTTCTCACAGTTCCGGAGGCTGGGAAGTCCAAGATCAAGGTGCTGGCAGATTGTGTCTGGTGAGAACCCCCTTCCTGGTTTATAGATGGCCATGTTCTCCCTTTGTCCTTACATTGCAGAAGGGACCAGGGAGCTCTCTGGGGTTTCTTTATAAGGGCACTAATCTCATTCATGAGGACTTCACCCTCATGACCTAATCATCTCCCCCAAAACCCACCTCCAAATACTATCACATTGGGGATTAAATTTCAACAGACACATTCGGTCTATAGCATTCCACTGATCCAACTGGAATACTATGTAGCCATCAAGATGTCAGTTGATCATGATTGACATTGTAAGATCTACCACGTATTGTTCAGTGAATACAAGTTATAGGACAATACATAAAATATGATCTCTGTTATATAAAATTATACACAGCGGAGTGAATATAGTGTAAAAAAACCATCATTTTCATGGATCAGAGATCTCCTAGGGCCTCAACTACTTCCTGTTTATGTGAACTTTTTGCCATTTTCAGACCAAGGATTGACTTTGTTCTCTGAGGAAATGACTGAAAACTTCTGGAAGAATTTAAGAAATCACCAAGACACCTCATTTACAGTTGTATAACTTAGTCCCATATAGTGTTTAACTCAACAAGTATGCCCTACATGCTCAAGAATTTGGATTTTTATTAGGAAGAAAATCCGATCTTTGAGTGGCACACCTTAACTTCTCATTTTTGAGAAGTCATGCAATGTTACTCATAAAGAATGCTAATTTTAATTTGCATATTCAGATAGCAGAATCCTCAGATTTTTTTTTAAACAGTCCAAGAAATGTAGGCAATTTGTTTACTCTGAAAGTACCCTTATGTCTATGTCTCAAAGGTGGCTCTGATGGCTTCAGGCAGATGTTCTCACCTGCCATTGAGCCCCATCACGTCTTTGGCTCCTTTCAGGGCAAATTTTCTGTTACTAAAATAGAAATGTTGACCAAACTATTTAACAGTAACAGTTTATCAACCTCTAAGCTTGAACTTCAATGTAAAGGAGCACAACCTTTCAGGAATTCATTTTCAAGTTTTACCCTCTTGGTAAAATATTCAGTGTGATTTGGAATACCAAATTCTCTGTGGGGTTTGTCTATTTCACAGGCCTCTGAACTACTCATGTGCTCAGGGAAGAAAAGAGCAGGCAAAACTCGAAGCTAGAATTTAGATTGGAGAGTACAATTGTAGAGAAGATTTTAATGACACATGCTAATTGCTAAGAGACCTGGGAGAGCCTTGCAGAGTGTTGGGAAACATCCAGAAAAAAACAGCTGGAACACAGCATCTAGAAGAATCAGCAGATCCTCTGTTATATCCCCATCCTCTCCAGTAACTGTTATATATTTTACTTTGGTATCTGTCTACAGATGGTGAGCACATTGCTGGGTTTCTGGGCAGTCATGAGTCTAAGAGAGACTCCTCTGGTAAGAAAAATAACCCCATTGTTCCCTCTTTGTCCAACACACTGGCCTTCCCCCTGGGCAAGATGGTGTCTGGATTCCCTGCCGCTCTCATATAGGGGTGCAGAGGGGGATACTTGAACCCTTGCAGAGCCAGGAGATCAGCACCATTTAAGGCTCAGTGCCTAACACCAAGTTAGCCAGCACCCTGGGCACCGGAGAGGTCCCAGGTGTCTATACCTCACTTGCCCTCACATTTTTCACTTCATTTCTTGGGCTGAAGGCATTCTCTGGCCACCAGAGCCAGCTTTGCCTGCCAGGAATTCATGCTCAGGGGTGGAGGATATGTAAATGCACCAGCTTCCTTGCCTTCTAGGCAGGATAACTCATTTTCCAAAGTTCTCCTGCAGGACTGAGCCCCAGTCACCTGCAGTGGCAACTTGCTCAATAATGGACCATTTATTGGCTGCCTTCTCTTCCCGGTCTCCCTTCTCCACTTCCCTCCCAGTGTCTCCTGGGATCACCCTCAGAATAAACTACCTGCTCCAAATCCTTGTTTCAGAATTGCTTCTGGGAGAATCCAAATGAAAACACAGACATTGAAACCGAGTGCAGGGAGGAAAGGAACAATTATCCCACACAGCCTTATGATGAGGTGAAGCAAGAACAGGCTTCAGGGTCAGATAGGACTGGATTCTAATCCTGAGCTGTCTATATCCTAATTCTGTAACTCTGGCCAAGTTATATACTATCTTGGAGTCTCAGTTTACTCACTTGTAATATCCTTCCTCGTAGGGTTGTTGTACTGAACAAGATAATAGGTGTAAAGAGCCCAGAATGTAGGATGAACTTGAAAGTGGATGAGATTATTATCACTGAGAGCCTCCCAACTCCCATCCCCAGGCTATGCTATGGAACAGAAAACTGTACTTTCTGTTTTAAAGTGGCTTCCCAAAGAGAACTCTTTTTCACACTCATATGCCCAGTTCCAATTACTCTCAAACACGGAATGTGGAAATGCCCCCTCCTCCAGCCTGATTTGGGCAAGAAATATGCTTTAACACCTAAGAGATGAAAATTCACCGAGTTTCTTTAAAGGTTAATGTCTGCCCTAACTCATTGCCTGAAACCAAGCAGATGGTCCTCAGCCACATACATCACTTGAGATTTTTCAACAGAAGCAGCCATTTATATCAGGGGAGCAACAAAGCCCATCATATGGAAGGGGTAACCTTCTGGGAATTTGGGGAAGCACACAGAATATTTCACTTTCCCAAGGGGCCCCAGCATATGCTGTGGTCTCATCTGGTCCCCAGGGTTTTTGGAGACTGTATTTTGGGATTGCTCTGGTGTATTTTAATGGTGGAGTTACCACTGGCTCCCTTAAGGGCTAAATAATAATCATGCTTTGAATTTGCATAGCACTTTTACTCCTTTAAGTGTGTTAATATATAATATTTTGTTTTATTTTGTATTCCAGTAGTTCTCACAATCAAGAAATTGTTCCTCTTTTTCAATCAGAGTTTTTGTAAACCACACCATATTTCTCATGGTTACGTCCCTTTGGGATTTATAGACCAAATAAATCCTCCTCTGCATTAACAACTTTCAATAGCTGTAGATCACAGCCATAGCCCATTTCTCTCCCTCCTTTCATGCTTTTATCCATCAAATTCACTCCAAACCCATTTGAAAGTTGGGGCCAGGGGTAAGAGTGCCATAAAGCACCATAAAACTCCACCAGCAATGTCTTCAATATACCTTATATATTTCCTCATCCTTCTTGCCTGTCATTTCTTATAATTATTTTTGTGCCTATTTTCTGGTTTCAGGAGAAAAGAAATATCCTAGGTCAAAATGTCAGCAACATCACAGTAGAAAAGAAATTTTCAACTCTCAGGCCTGCAGAGTCTCTTTCAGACAAAAACAATTCCAGCCATCTTGGACCTTCTTGCCTTTCTTTGTTTTCCTCCATCTCTAGGTGAAGGCATTTAAATCCTTCTGCACCACGTCTACAAAATGAAATAATACAGCTAATGCAGATTCAGTTACTTCTTTCCCTTATAGCCCATTCAGACATCTTAATCTGACAGGCCTAACAGTTAAGAACACTTCCCTGTAACTGTTCTCACACACACACATACACACACATACACACACACACACACACACACACACACACACACACACACACACACTCACACACATCTGCGCCATTCTGCCTTTCCACGGCTCACCATCCCATTCTCGCTCAGAATCCAATCCCCACGTGACTGGGCCATAGCCAATCTCCCACCAGGCTGTGTCCTAGATTCAGCTTCTGCCTCAATTAAGGAAACATGGGAGACAAGGCAGCACTTATTTTTAAATTAAAAGCCTCCTGGCTTCCTCCCTGCCCTGATCAAAGCCACTTTGAACACACTCTTCTGCTCTGGCAAGCAAGGGAAAGAGTGTTGCTTGTAGAAAATGTTCATGTAAAGAAAGCATTAGAGCATCAGGAATATGTGAGGGGTGGAAGTCCATGCGGAGAAAACTCAAAAGTTTGTTTCTCTTCATTCCAGGAGTTCTCAAAGAACATGATTAAAAATATGTTCTGTGGTTCTAATTCTTTTTACTTATTTTAATTTTTATAGGCTTTTTTTGTTTCTCATTTCGTGTTTGATTGATTGCTTCTTCTTATCCTTGCCCATTTTCATTCTTCTCTTTTTTCTCTTTAAATTAATTTCCCCCTTGGATTTTCCTTCTCAAAAGCCCTATTTGCTTCATTTTTACCACCCTTCCATCCCCAGTCTTTCAACTGCATCCCCTGCTTCTCTGTACCTTCTCTACAAAAAGAAAAAAAAAAAAAAGAATCATTGACCCAGCTATCATTCCTTATCACTTTTCACCCCCTCTAAAATTGACTTGAAAAAAAATGTTTGAAGCAGTATGATTCATAATAGACCCAAACGGGAAACAGCCCAAATATCTATCAACTGGCAAATAAACAAATTGTTACATATCCATACAAAGAAATATTACTAACAATAATAGGAATGAACTACTGATAAACACAATATCTTGGGTGAATTTCAAAATAATTGTTGAGCCAAAAAACAAAAACAAACAAAAAAACCCAGCCCAATCAAAAAATGGCCAGAAGACCTAAATAGACATTTCTTCAATTAGACATACAGATGGCCAATAAGTACATGAAAAGATGCTCAACATCGTTAACTTTAGAGAAATGCAAATCAAAACTATAATGAGACACCACCTCATGTTGGTCACAATGGCCATGATTAAAATGTCTACAAATAACAAATGTGGAGAAAAGGGAACCCTCCTACACTGTTGGTGGAAATGTAAATTGGTGCAGCCATTAAGGAAAACAGTATGACGGTTCCTCAAAAAACTAAAAATAAAGTTGCCCTATGACCTAGCAATCTCACTCCTGGTGATATATCCACACAAAACTGTAATTCAAAAAGATACATGCACCCCTATGTTCACAGCCACACTATTTACAGTAGCCAAGACATAGAAACAACCTAAACGTCCATCAGCAGATGAATGGATAAAGAAGATGTGGTACATATATACAGTGGAATACTACTCAGCCATGAAAAAGAATGAAATAATGCCATTTGCAGCAACATGGATAGACCTGGAGATTATCATACTAAGTAAAGTAAGTGAGAAAGTGAAAGACAAATACCATATGATATCACTTACATGTGGAATCTAAATTATGACACAAATGATCTTACTTATGAAACAGAAGCAGACTCACAGACACAGAGAACAGACTTGTGGTTGCCAAGGGGGAAGGGGGTGGGAGAGGGATGGATTGGGAATTTGGGACTAGCAGATGCAAACTATTACATATATAATGGATAAACAACGAGTTCCTTGTGTAGCACAGGGAACTATAGTCAATATCCTGTAATAAACAATAATGCAAAAGAATATGAAAAAATATATATATAACTGAATCACTTTGCTACATACCAGAAACTAGCACAACATTGTAAATCAAGTATACTTCTATTAAAAATAAATTTTAAAAAGGTAACTGTTGAGCAAAAAAGAAGTCAGGCATAATGAGGTATATACTGTATAATTCCACTTATATGAAGTTCAAGAATAGGCAAAATGAAGCTATGGTGATAGAAATCAGAGCAGTGGTTGTGGAGAGATAGGAAATTGAATAGGAGGAGACAAGAGGGCACTTTTGCGGCTGATAGAAATATTCTTTATCTTGATTAGAGTGTGTTTGCATTTGTCAAAACTCATCAAACTGTATGCTTTAGATCTGTGCATTTTACAGTCTGCAAATTATATCTCAATTTTAAAAGAAATATTTTAAAGAATTAAAAAAGGAGATGATTAATTGTGGTACTTACATAGTATGACTTATAACGTGACTATTTAAAAATGATTTTTATGATCCCATACCCAAAGAGTGGCCAAAATGTGAGTGTATGAAGACCCTGAGCTCACATGCTTCCACGGGCACAACGAAATTACAACTATTTGCAGAACAACTATCTATGAGAATAACATGAAGACTAGCAGAGAGTATTTTCCACAACTAAAGATATAAAGAAAGAACAACAACGAGATGGGTAAGAGGAGCAGAGATGCAGTGTAGTCAAGATACATACCTCCAAGTGACCCACAAACAGGAGGATAATCACAATTGCAGAGGTTCTCCCCAAGGAGTGAGGTCCAAGTCCCACATCAGGCTCCCCAGCCTGGGGGTCCCGCACAAGGAAGACAAGTCCTCCAGGACTTGTCTTTGAAAGCCGGTGGGATTTGCCTGTGGGAGAGCTGGAGGGTTGTAGGAATCAGAAACTCTGCTCTTTAAGGGCACCTGCAAAATCTCACACACTCTGAGACCCAGTGCAGAGGCAGTAATTTTAAAGAAGCCTGGGTCAGACCCACTTCCTGATCTTGGAGAGCCTCTCAGAGAGGCAGAAGGCAACTGGGACTCCCCCTGGAGATGCAGACACTGGTGGCAACCATTTTGGGAGCTCATTCTACCATGAAGACACTGGTGTTTACAAGTCCCATTTTGGAATCCTCCCTCTAGCTTAGTTCCACCAGGGCTAACCAGTTAACACCAGTCTGGGACCCCTCCCAGGCCTGCAACCAGCTGCCCAGGCCCCAGCCCCACCCACCAGCAGATGGCAGCCTCTGCACAAGGCAGAGCCTGGCAGCCACCCAGCCCCACATACCAGCACATACACAGTATTCAGTCCCAAATCAACAGGAAGGGCCCCTTAGTCCACACAGGAGGCACTGCTAGATCATATAGCTCTGGTGTGTTGCTGGGCCTCATAGGATGTGTCCTGCATAAGGCCTCTTCTCCAAGATCAGGAAATGTAACTGGCCAACCTAATACATACAAAGAAACAGAGAATTAGGCAAAATGAAGGGACAAAGGAATATGTTCCAAAGGAACAAGATAAAACCCCAAAAGAAAAACAAAGCACAATGGAGATAATCAATCTACCTTATAAAGAGTTCAAGGTAATAATTATGAAAGTGCTTAGTGAACTCAGGAAAAAAAAATGGGTGAACACAGTGAGAAGTTTAACAGTTAGAAAATATAAAGAAGAACCAAATGGAGCTGAAGAGTGCAAAATCTGAAATAAAAAATACTCTAGAAGGAATCAACAGTAGATTAGATGATACAAAGGAACAGATTGGTGAAGTGGAAGACAGAGTAGTGGAAATCACCTAAGCTGAGCAGAAAAAAGAAAAAAGAATTTTTAAAAATGAGAACAGTTTAAGAGACCTCTAGTACAACATGAAGCATACTAACATTCATATTACAGGGGTCCCAGAAGGAGAAGAGAGAGATAATGGGGCAGAGAGTTTGTTTGAAGAGATAATAGCTGAAAATTTCCCTAACCTGGGAAAAGAATAAAAATCCAGATCCAGGGAGTTCCCTGGTGGCCTCGTGGTTAGGATTCCAGGCTTTCACTGCCATTGCCTGAGTTCAGTCCCTGGTTGGGGAACTGAGATTCCACAAGCAGTACAGTGCAGCCAAAAAAAAGAAAAAAAAGAAGAAAGAAAGAAAGAAAGAAAGAAAGAAAGAAAGAAAGAAAGAAAGAAAGAAAGAAAGAAAGAAAGAAAGAAA
>NW_020838015.1:6136644-6208352 GCF_003676395.1 Aethalodelphis obliquidens
AAAGAAAGAAAGAAAGAAAGAAAGAAAGAAAGAAAGAAAGAAAGAAAAAAATCTAGATCCAGGAAGCACAGAGAGTCCCAAACAAGATCAACCCAAAGAGGTCCACACCAAGACACATTATAATTAAAATGGCAAAAATTAGAGAATCTTAAAAGCAGCAAGGGAAAAGCAACTAGTTATGTAAAAGGGAACCCCCATAAGATTGTCAGCTGAAACTCTGCATTCCAGAAGGGAGTTGCACAATATATTTAAAGTAATGAAAGGAAAAAAGCTACCACCAAGAATACTCTACCTGGCAAGGCTTTTATTCAGATTTGAAGGACAGATAAAGAGTTTTACAGACAAGAAAAAGCTAAAAAGCTCAGGAGCACTAAACCAGCTTTACAAAAAATGTTAAAGGAACTTCTCTAAGCAGAAAAGGTCACAAATAGAAATATGAAGATTATGAAAGGAAAAGTCTCATTGGTAGAGGCAATATACAGTAAAGTTGGTAGATCAACCACATATAAAGCTAGTAGGAAGGTTAAAAGACAAAAGTACTAAAATCACCTATATCCACAATAAGTAGTTAAGGGATACTCAAAACAAAGCAATGTGAAATAGGACACCAAAAACGTTCATTGTTGGGGGGAGGAAGTAAAAATGCAGGGTTGTTAGAATGCATTCAAACTTAAGAGATCATCAGTAGATGAATAGGAAAGAAGATATGGTGTGTATATGTACAATGGAATGTTATTCAGCCATAAAAAAAGAATGAAATCTTGCCATTTGCAACAACTTGGATGGACCTAGAGGGTATTATGCTAAGTGAAATAAGTCAGACAGAGAAATACAAATACTATATGATCTCACTTATACATGGAATCTAAAGAACAAAACAAGGGAACAAACATAACAAAACAGAAACAGAGTAATAGATACAGAGAACGGGTGGTTGCCAAAAGGGAGAAAGTTGGGGCTGAGTGAAATAAATGAGAGCTATTAAGAAGTACAAACTTCCATTTCCAAAATTTACAAGCAGCTCATGCAGCTCAATAACAAAAAAACAAACAACCCAATCCAAAAATGGGCAGAAGACCTAAATAGACATTCCTCCAAAGAAGATATACAGACTGCCAACAAACACATGAAAGAATGCTTAACATCACTAATCATTAGAGAAATACAAATCAAAACTACAATGAGATATCATCTCACACCAGTCAGAATGGCTATCATCAAAAAATCTAGAAACAATAAATGCTGGAGAGGGTGTGGAGAAAAGGGAACACTTGAACTGCTGGTGGGAATGTGAACTGATACAGCCACTCTGGAGAACAGTATGGAGGTTCCTTAAAAAACTACAAATAGAACTACCATATGACCCAGCAATCCCACTACTGGGCATATACCCTGAGAAAACCATAATTCAAAAAGAGTCATGTACCAAAATGTTCATTGCAGCTCTATTTACAATAGCCCAGAGATGGAAACAACCTAAGTGTCCATCATCGGATGAATGGATAAAGAAGATGTGGCACATATATACAATGGAATATTACTCAGCCATAAAAAGAAACGAAATTGAGCTATTTGTAATGAGGTGGATAGACCTAGAGTCTGTCATACAGAGTGAAGTAAGTCAGAAGGAAAAAGACAAATACCGTATGCTAACACATATATATGGAATTTAAGAAAAAAAAATGTCATGAAGAACCTAGGGGTAAGACAGGAATGAAGACACAGACCTACTAGAGAACAGACTTGAGGATATGAGGAGGGGGAAGGGTAAGCTGGCATGAAGTGAGAGAGAGGCATGGACATATATACACTACCAAACGTAAGGTAGATAGCTAGTGGGAAGCAGCCGCATAGCACAGGGAGATCAGCTCAGTGCTTTGTGACTGCCTGGAGGGGTGGGATAGGGAGGATGTGAGGGAGGGAGATGCAAGAGGGAAGAGATATGGGAACATATGTATATGTATAACTGATTCACTTTGTTATAAAGCAGAAACTAACACACCATTGTAAAGCAATTATACCCCAATAAAGATGTTAAAAAAAAAAAAAGAAGTACAAACTTCCAATACAAAATAAATGAGTCATGGGGATGAAATGTATAGCATAGGGAGTATAGTCAATTATAATGTAATATCTTTGTGTGGTGATGGATGGTAACTAGACTTATCCTGGTGATCATCTTGAAATGTATAAAAATATTGAATCACTAGGTTGTGTGCCAGGAACTATCACAGTGTTGAAGGTCAATTATACTTCAAACAAACAAAAAAACTCGCAGAAAAAGAGTTCAGATTTGTGGTTACCAGGTGGAGGCTGCGGGGAGGGGCAACTGGATGAAGGTAGTCAAAAAGTACAAACTTCCAGTTATAAGATAAGTAAGTACTTGGGATTTAATGTACCACATGATAAATATAATGAACACTGTTGTATGTTACATACAAAAGTTAAGAAAATAAATCCTAAGGGAGTTCCCTGGTGGCGTAGTAGTTAGGATTCCGGGCTTTCACTGCTGTGGCCTGGGTTCAGTCCCTGGTCAGGGAACTGAAATCCTGCAGGCTGAATGGCATGCCAGCCCCCACCCTGCCCACTCCAAAAAAAAAAAAAGACAAGAAGTGAAATCATACATAAGAATGGCCCCATTTCTCATAGGAAATGTTTTATACAGCATATGCATGGAATATGATGGAGCAGTTTAAAAAATTTTTTTTAAGTCACTAGCACTCCCCTACTTTCCATATAAGAGATTTTGCTTTCCCTAATGTTTGATTCTGATGTTTATGTAAACTGGGGCTTTAAAGAAAAGGCAATAATTCTTCCAGAAAACTACAGGCTGTACCTGTTTCTTTAGTATGGTCACCTCAGAGTTTACACTGGGTTGCACAGAAAGTGAATGGATCCAGGAAGTCTGCTTTGTTTTCTTCGCAAGGTCCCTGTGTTTGGTTCAGCAAACCTCTCATTTGGTTTTTGTCCGTTTTTCCAAGTGGCCAGAGCCCTGTAAGCTTGCTCTTCTGTGGGCTGATGACCCACTTCTTTGCCTCTTAAACCAGATATGGGCAATCATGATATCCAAGCTGTCGCCACAGGGTTTTCTATCCAAGTAATTTCAGAAAAAGTTAAATGACTGTGAGAAAGCTGAGATCCTTACAGAATGCAAGTGATAAGCCACATGATTTTCAATAAACACTGATGGGGATGGTAGGTCAGTTTAAATGAAGAAACTGAAAAACCTCTAAGAAGTGATAATGAGATTATCTTGGTGATTCTTAGACTTATTTTTTTCAGAGATGATACAAAGAAGCTGATCACTCTTGAAAAGAGAAAGTAAGAGAATAAGCAGCAGGTAAAAAGAACTAAAGCATGATGGGGTCTTGATAGGTACCAATCGAGGGGAAAGTGAATTAAAAAAAAAAGAATAGGGCTTCCCTGGTGGCGCAGTGGTTGAGAGTCTGCCCGCCAGTGCAGGGGACACGGGTTCGAGCCCTGGTCTGGGAGGATCCCACATGCCGCGGAGCAACTGGGCCCGTGCGCCACAACTACTGAGCCTGCGCGTCTGGAGCTTGTGCTCCACAACAAGGGAGATGGCGATAGTGAGAGGCCCACGCACCGCAATGAGGAGTGGCCCCGCTTGCCGCAACTAGAGAAAGCCCTAGCACAGAAACGAAGACCCAACACGGCCATAAATAAATAAATTAATTAATTAAATTAAATTTAAAAAAGGCAAAACTCCTTTAAAAAAAAAAGAATAAAAACTTGGGAAGGACAGACTACATTTTCCCATTCTGTCCTCATTTTCTTAATTCACTGATGAATGTATCTTTAGGAGAGAATCAATTCTCATTTTTGTGGCAATATGGGAATACTTCTCCTTGATTGACTAGTTCAATTCCTCTTTTGAGGAAGAGTGGTGTTGCAGGGGTTAAGATGGAAGGAGAGATGAATAGGTGGAGCACAGAGTACTATTAGGGCAGTGAAACTATTCTGTATGATACTATAATGATGGATACATGTCATTATATTATACACTTGTCCAAAGGCATAGAATGTACAACAAGAATGAACTCTAATGTAAACTATGGACTTTGGGTGATAATGATGTGTCAATGTAGGCTCATCAGTTGTAACAAATGCACCACTCTGGTGGGGGATGTTGATAATGGAGGAGACTATACACAAGTGGGGGCATTTGGTATAAGGGAAATCTCTGTACCTTCCTCTCAGTTTTGCTCTGATCCTAAAACTGCTGTAGAAAAATCAAGTGTTTAATAAAGAAACTTTAAAGAAAGAAAACATAATAATGACAAAATTTTTAAAGAAGAGTGGTGCTGGAATAAACAGTTATTTGCATACACAGTATCCATTTCCCCCTTCTTCCTTCCTAACAGAACCCAATTCTGTTCAAGCATCCTCTTCACTTCCCCAAAGCCCAGTTGACCCAGGATAAACTGACTCTTTCCTCAGCTCCAGGAATAGGTCTTGATTAGTCTCACCTATTCAAGGTAATCCCACCATTCTTACCAGTGATTGGTTCAGAAACTCAGCCTTAAGGGTAATCAGTGCATGGCATTCCCCAAGCAACTGTGGTCACATGACTTTAGCCCACCCAATCACACTATAGGAAAGGACTTTTAGGACATGGTTGAGGAAGATGCTTTCTTGCACTCTCCCACTGAATGTGAGCAAGAAAGCACATTGTCCCAGGTGCTGCTGGCACTGGCAGCCACTTTGCAACCATGAGGGAAGTTAGATTGAAGACAAAAGAAACACATGAAGGAAAGCAGAGCCAAGAGAATTGAAAGAACAGTGCCTGAAGCTTGCATTACCTTTGGGCATGGTAATAGATTTCTGTATTTTTAAGCCAGTTTGAGCCTTATTTTTGTTACCTGCCACTGAAATAATCTGACTGATATAGGTGTTCCCTACTTGGTGCATATAAATTGGTTTTTACATCAGCTTTTGTTCACATATAATCATAATTATTTTTGCTGCACTCGGGCAACCAAGTATTTTCAAAACATATCATACACAGTCAATTGTGTTAGTAATATAATAATAAGGCTCCAATAAGACTAACCAAAACCCTAAACTCACAGGATTTGATCAGATCTGCCAAACTGGTCAGTCATGTGTTTATTCATCCAACAAGGAGTTACTGAGAGCCTAATATGCATCAAGCATTAAAAAATGTCAAGTCCTTCTGTCCCTTTAAATTATATTTGAGTACAAAGAAAATCAGGCAATCTGTGATGATGCATATATTCATTACAAACTACTGCACAAATATTTGGCTCATAACTATGAGTTAAATGGTATGACATTTCCATGAGAAAATCAATTACTTGAACATGTGTTGTATAAAATATGTTAAATCATTTATTTGGATGTTGTAGATTGCATATTAGTTTTTAACCAAAGGAAATACATGAAAAAAAAACATGAAATGCACACTCTATACATTGTAAATGCTGTGTTATGCCCAAGGGCCTATTGCAAGTGAACAATTTTTTTCTGGATGAGGAGAGTGGTATCTGAAAGATCATAAGATCATAGATCCAAAGAAGGGAGTCCTGTTGCAATGAGTTCTTCATGCGTTAAGGTTTGCACCTACTGATAACTTGTCTATTCAAAGACAATGTTTCATACAAAAAGCTACGTGTAAAGAATGGGTAGATTAATCATTTCAGATACCAAACTGTCATCTAAAATAATTTGGAATTCTATCTGCCTAGGAATTAAAAAATAAAGATTTATGGTGTGATGTTGAGTACCTACATTTTGATGCTTTTTATGGTTTCAGCAATTTTGAGGAAGAAGGATATATATAAAGATCAGTAAGTTAGAGACTGTAATAAATGCCACGCGATATAGACATACAATACTACAATAAATGAAGGTGCAAGATAACTAAATGGAAAAAAGTGAAACTAATAAAGTCATATACATACATGAACAAAATAAAGACTCTATTGAGAGCCAAGAAACAGTTCATGGATGGAAAGGAAATTCCCCAGGGAAGCATATGGGCTTCACTCTGTATGCTCCAGAGGGTATGTATGCTTATTCAGTCATACAGCAAGACCTTCTCCATATTAATATAGAAACTGGATAAGAGTGACATCCATCCCATAAACTAACCATGTTATAGCAGGTTTTTATTATATACACTTTGGTTTTAAGCCAAAAGATTTGTCCTTTAAAATATCCAAGCTCACATAATTAGAATGCCTTATATCAAACTTCTGATTCACAAAATGGTATTTGTCTTCCAAGTCACAGAATTGACAAATGACCTAATTTATTTCTCATTTTCTTAGCTTCAGTACAAGCATTCTCTAGGCTAGAATTATTTACTTGAAGACATTTGAGTTGACACTATACTTTTTCTGTAGTGCATTCCTTTGCTCTGATTAAGTCTTCTGCTTAGGTACGAGTGAGTGTTGTCACAGTTGCAGTGGATAGGGTGGGTTCACCAAGAGTAATGTTCTCAGAGACTGTGGACATTTTGTTTTAGAGGGCAATGACAAAAACTTTTCTGTGCTAACTTGGACACCGCCCGTGATTTGAGTGACTTTAAAGTATGTGGGTGGAGGTCACAGTATTGTTTATGTGGGATATGTGCGGGTTGGAGAGGAGGAATGTATAAAGAAATGTTCTCTGGTAAAACCAGTAACCTACACTTGTGATGGTGAATTTTATAAAGAGCTCTAATAATTATGAACCATTACAAACTTATTCTCCCGTCAGACAGAAGAAAAACAAATACTGTATGATATCACTTATATGTGGAATTCAAAAAGGCCAAACTTATATAACCAGAGAGTAGAATGGTTGTTGTCAGGGGTTGGGGGGGGTGAGAGGAATGAAGAGCTATTGGTCAAAGAGTACAAACTTCCAGTTATTAGATTAACAAATTCTGAGGATCTAAGGAACAGCATGGTGATTATAGCTAATGATACTGTATCATATACTTGAATGTGGCTAAGAGACTAAAATTTAAATGTTCTCACCACAAAAAAGAAATGGTAATTATGTGACAGGATGGAGGTGTTAGCTAATGCTCTGCTGCTAATCATTTTACAATATATGAGTGTATCAAATCAACACATTATATACCTTAAACTTATGCAATATGTCAATTATATCTCAATAAAGCTGGGGGGAAAAAAGACAAGGTGAAAGGCTAAAAAGTAACATAAGAAGTTAGAAATGAAACAAGTAGAAGGGAAGAATTTTAAAAAGGTAGAACAGAAATCAATAAAATAGAATACCAAGCCAGATCAAAAGGAACAACAAATTAAAACACTAGTTCTTTATATGAATATAAAGATGACAATTATACATGCTAGATACACCTGGATAAGCTTAGTCTCATATACTTAATTGTTCTGTTAACCAATAATTACTGTTAAAGTTTGTATTTCTCCTCATGTAACTTTATTTTTTCTAAAAAATGTTATTAAGTAGGGAAAAAAACCCTAAAACAAAAACTTACTTTCCAAACAAACACATATACCTGAATCCACATGTTTTAGGGACTGACTATATAACTGGGAGTCCTCCAAGCTGACTTACATGTAGAACACAATGTTTATGAAATGATAAATAATGACATTGTGCTAATTTGGAGCTTTTAACTTATTATTACAATGCAAAGCTTTAGTTTAGACCTTGAACTTGTCCAATACTAGCCATTAGCCACATGGGACTACTGAACATTTGCAGTGTAGTTAGTCCAAACTGAGATGCGCTGTAAGTGGAAAATACACACTTAGCGTGAAAAAAGTTATACAAAATATTTAATAATTTTTATATTGATTACATGTTGAATATTTTGGATATATAGTATTTAATACTTTGGACATATTGTGTTAAATAAAGTATATTATTAACATTAACTTCACCTACTTATTTTTACTTTTTAATGTAAATACGGGGAAATTTTAAATAACATATGTGGCTTGCATTATATTTCTTTTGGACAGTACTGCCCTAGACTGACAAAAGATTATGGAAAGGAGGAGTATTTTAACACTGACATTATTTAGAATTGTCAGTACAAGGCGAAAAATAGAAAGCAGACCAAATTCTAGGCCACTTTAATACTGTTTTTAAGTTTCCTATAGACAACGCACCCTCCTATTGCTTGCACTCAGGGCCGGATGCCCCCTCTACTCTACCCTTGATATGCCACTCAGTCAAACCTGTCTAGTTCAAACCACTGGAGGATCCTCACCTTGCCCACAGACTGCTCAGTTGGGTGTTCATGGTTCTCTCATTGGATCCTTGCCCCCTTTCCCCACTGTCCCTTCAGTTTTTCTGCCGTCCTCACTCCCATTTCCGGGCTTTGGTAACATTGCTCCCTCTCACCCAACATTCCATCTGAAATGCTCAGTTATCTGCCTCTTCTGTTTGTTGAAATTCCACTGCCTCTTCCAGCTCAAGACTCCTCCCTCAAATCTTCCTCTAAGACTCCAGTCCTAGGGGATCTCTTCTCTTCCCACCCTCTCGTCCCTGTCTTTTCTGACTTGAGGCAAGCATGGTCTGTGTTATTCACTTCAGTGGACAAACGGCACTTTGTCATTACCCAAAACATTTTATTGGAGTGTATGTATCATTGAGAGGTTCTTAAATAGCTGGGATTTACATGTCTTTTTCATCTCATTCAGGACCTAGTACAATGTTATGACATTTTATATGTTCAACAGGTAACTGTTGAATGAGTGAATAAATAAATGATTAACATCATGGGTTAGATTTATTAAAATGAGTTCATCTGTGAGTGATAGATCACCCAAAAATAACATATATTTGCACAAGATAAAAGTTTATTTTTCTCTTACATAATTGTCTGGGTAGATGAAACAAAGCTCTTTGGGTACTCAACTGTGTAGCGTACCTTGACTCCTTCCAGCTCTTGGTCTGCCATTCTTAGGCTACGGCCCTCACCCTTCTGGTTCAAGAGCACATCTTACACAATAGCATCAAAAAGAACAAAATACTTAGGAATATATCTAACAAAGGAAGGGCATAGCTTGTACACCGAAAACTACAAAACATCATTGAAAGAAATTAAAGATTATTTAAATAAATTAAAAGACATCCTGTGTTCATGGATCAGAAGACTTAATATTGTTAAGATCAAAATAGTCCTGCAAATTGATCTACAGATTCAGTGCAACCCACATCAAAATTCCAACTGACTTCTTTGCAGAAACTGACAAACTGATCCTAAAATTCATATGGGAACTCAACAGATGCAAAATAGCCATAACAAGCCTTCAAAAGACCAAAGTTGGAGGAATGAAGCCTCCCAAATTCAATACTTACCACAAAGCTACAGTAATCAAGACAGTGTGGTACTGGTATAAGGATAGATCAATGGAATAAGAGTCCAGAAATAAACAGTCACATTTATAGTCAATTGATTTTTGACATGGGAAATAATAGTCTTTTCAATAAATGGTGCTGAAACAACTGAATATACTCATGCAAAAGAATTATGTTGCATCCCTACCTCTAACTATATGTAAAAATTAACTCAAAATGGATCTTAGGCCTAAAGTTAATAGCTAAAACCTATAAAACTCTTAGATGAAAACATATGTCTCTCATGACCTTGGATTTGGCAAAAGAGTTTTAGACATGACATCAAAAACAAAAGCACCAAAAGGAAAAATAGACAAGTGAAACTTCATCAAAATCTAAAACTTGTGCATCAAAGGACACTCTCAACAAAGTGAAAAATTAACGAAACAGAATGGGAGGCAACATCTGCAAATCATACCTCTGATAAGGAATTTGTATTCAGGATAGACAAAGAACTCATAATTTAATGGCAACAAAAATAGGCCCCAATTTTTTTTTTTTTTTTTTGTGGTATGCGGGCTTCTCACTGTTGTGGCCTCTCCCATTGCGGAGCACAGGCTCCGGACACGCAGGCTCAGCGGCCATGGCTCACGGGCCTAGCCGTTCCGCGAAGGCCCCAATTTTTAAGTGGTAAAGGATTTCAATAAACGTTCCTTCAAAGAAAATATCAAATGGCCAATAAGCACATGAAGATATGCAACATTATTAGCCATTAGAGAAATACAAATCAAAACCAAAATGAGATCACATTTCATACCCACTAGGATGGCTCTAATAAAAAAAGACAGATAGTAATAAGTGTTGGAGAGGATGTGGAGCAACTGGAACCCTCATATGTAGGTGGTGTGAATGTAAAATTGTGTAGCTGCTATGGAAAAGTTTGCCAGTTTCTCAAAAAGTTAAATATTTAACTTTATTAAAGTTAATAAAGACTCGGTAATTCCACTCCTAGGAATATACCCAAGAGAAATGAAAACATATATCCACACATATTATTCATAATAGCCCACAAGTGGAAACAATCCAAATGTCTATCAACTGATGAAAGGATAAGTAAAATGTGTTAGAGTCATACAATAGAAGATTATTTGGCAATAAAAAAAGAAATACTGATACATGCATGCTACAGCATGCTAAGCAAAAGAAGGTAGTCACAAAAGACTACATATTGTATGGTTCTGTTTATGTAAAATGTCTAGAATAGGCAACTATATAGCAACATAAAATAGATTCATGACTGCCTAAGTCTAGATGAGGGGTGGGAGGGGAGGGAAGGGGAGTGACTGCTAATGAGTTTTGCTGAGGGAAGATGAAAGTATTCTAAAATTGATTGTAGTGATGTTTGCATAGTTTTGTAAATATGCTAAAAAACTATTGAATTATACACTTTAAATAATGATTTACATGGTATAGCAATTATATTTCAATAAACTTTCATTTAAAAAAATGAGGGAATTCCCTGGCAGTTGAGTGGTTAGGATTCTGTGCTTCCACTGCAGGGAGCACAGGTTCGATCCCTGGTAGGGGGACTAAGATTCTGCATGCCACACAGAGCAGCCAAAAAAAAAAAGGATCAAGAAAAAATGGTGAAGGGAATATACCTATGATTTCTTAGGAAAGTTCATGGACAAATTCATTTAATCTTCACAACCCTATGAGAATAAAACTATTATTATCTCCATTCACAAGTGAAAAACTGAAGCATTTATTTAAAAAAAAATTATTTAAGCAACTTTCTCACCCACAGGCAAATAGGTTCAGTAAAATAACCAAAAAAGTACATCCTATATATTTGGAAATTTAGAACACAATATAAATAACTGACTGGTAAAAGAAAAAATCATAAGAAAAATAAAGTTCTTAAACCGAATAACAATGAAAATGTTACATATTAAAAATTGTTACCTAGAGGGGTGGGATGGGGGGGTGGGAGGGAGGCTCAAGAGGGAGGGGATATATGTATACATATAGCCGATTCACTCTGTCGTACAGCACAAAGTAACACAACATTGTAAAGCAATTATACTCTAATAAAAATAAATAAATAAATAAATAAAAGTTAAGAGAAATTTAAAAAAATTGTTGAATAGAGACTTCTAGTCCTGAAAAGAAAAGAGTAGACACACTTCTTCCTATTTCTCCCACACAGTATAGCTAAAAACACTGGATACTGTATATAAAACAAACATAAGATTTTGAAAGGGGGAGAGAAGAAGGCAAGCCAGTTAGGAACCTCAGGACCCAAAGAATGACACAGTAGTGAGTTCCTTGGGTATTCTTTTTGCCTTATATATCTCAGACTGGGTGGTACAGAAGTTGCCAACCCAGAAATGCCAGCAGGCACAGACAAAAAAAGTCCCTATAAAATCTTGCTCTTCCTAGACAAAGGACCAGGAAAGGGGAAACCTAGCAAGCCAGAGAACTTTTGGACAATAACCACTGTATTCCAGCCAAACATCATGGAAAAAACTGTGGCACACATCAGAAAATGACAAGGGGAGAGAGTAGACTTCCATCTTTGCCAGGCTATAGCAAGGTGCCCAAAGTCCCCTGCCAGGGTGGTGTGATGAAAGACCAAGGTGGGGAGGTAAGACTCTCATCCCAATCAGACAATAATGAAATGTCCTTCCATGGAGTCAGTGGAAATCACATGTGGAAACAGGACTTTCACTCCCACCCCGTGGTAACAAGGAACCTTTCCTTCCCCCTGCTAAGATGGTGTCAGAGAAGGTCTAGTGGAGAGTCATTACTTTCACCACCACCTAGTGATGACAAAGTGCCACTTCCAACCCCGAGGTGTCAACAGAGGCTAGACTTCCACCCCCAACCTGGCAGAAAAGAGGTTGTATCCATATTCTCCGGAAAGCATGGTGTCAGAGGAAGCCTACTAAAACAGAAGAACTCAGTAAGATTCAGTGTATCATAACATAATACTAAAAATGTCCAGGATACAATCTAAAATCATTCATCATACCAAGAGCTAGGAAAATCTCAACCTGAATAAGAAAAGACAGTCAGACACCAACAATGAGGTGTCAACAGATACTGGAATCATCTGACAAGGATTTTAAAACAGCCATCAGAAAAACTTTTCAAGGAGCAATTATGACACAATAAAAACACATGAAAAAATAGAAAGTCTAAGCAGAGAAATAGAAATCTTCAGTAAAGTAATAGAAGATAAAAAGAATGAAAAGGAAACTGAGACTGAAAAATATAATAACTTAGGTAAAATATCTCACTTGATACGCTGAACATCAGAGTGGAGAGGACAGAGGAGCAAATCAGTGAGTATGAAAATAGACCAATAGGAATCACCCAGCCTAAACAACAGAGATAGAATAAGAAAACAACTGGAAAAGAAAAAGCCTCAGGGACCTATACAACTATAACGAAAGATCTAATACTCATGTCTTTGGAGTCATGAACAGAAGAGGAGAAGGAGTGTGGGACTGAAAAATTATTTGAAAAAAATAATGGGTAAAAATTTCCCAAATTTGGCAAAAGGCATGAACCTACAGGTTCAAGAAGCTGAGCAAACACAAAATAGGGAGTCAAAGAAATCTATGCCACAATATACGATAATAAAAATTCTGAAAACTAAAAACAAGTGAAAATCTTGAAATCAATGAAAGAGAAATTATACCCCACCTATAGCAAAAACAATTCAAATGGCAGTTGGATTTCTCATCAGAAATCATGCAGGCCATAAGAAAGTGACACGAAATTTTTCAAGTGCTAAAAGAAAAGAACGGTCAAACTAGAATTCCGTATCCAGTTAAAACACTCTTTAGGGATGAAGAGGAAATCAAGACATTCTCAGGCAAAGGAAACCTAAAAGAATGTCACCAGCAGACCCACCCTAAAAGAATAGCTAAAGGAAATTCTTGAAAAAGAAAAGATATGGTAAAAGAAGGAGTGTGAAAACATTAGCAAGGAATAAAAAATAAGGGAAAGAGTAAAAACACAGGTAAATAAAATCGACTTTCTTTCTCTTGAGTTTTCTAAATTTTGACTTTTGAAGCAAAAATAGATAATATTATGTGATGTGGTTCTCAATGTATGCAGAAGAAATATTTAAGATAGTTATAAACAAGGGAGAGGAAAACAATTAACAGGGATGTAAGATTTCTACACTTCACTCAAACTCATAAAATGTAGACAGTAGTAGGATGTGATGACTTATCTATGTGTAATGTAATACTTAGTGCAGCCATTAAAAATCTAAACAGAGAGATATACTGAAAAATACTATAGTATCTGGGGGAGGAGGTTGAAGATGCTACTGGTATCTAGTAGTAGATACAAGTTGTACACTGTATAGCTCCAGAAGTTACCGTTTGCCCAGACTGCAAAGTAAATAGCTCCCCCCTAGAGTTGTACAGTACACAACCAGCATAATTGGTCCCCACAGCCCTAGACTCTCACACACTTAATGTTGATCATAAAAGCAAGTCATAGATGAATATATACAATATTACACCATTTACATGAAGTTTAAAATGTCAAACTGAAGAACGTATTATTTCAGGGTACATAAAAATATAGTAAGCCTATAAAGACCTGCGTGGTCTTGGTCATAGTCTGCTGTTTCAGCTAGATGGTAGATTCATGAGTGTTTGTTAGCCATATAACATTCTTTTTTACATACAAAATAATCCACACTCAAGAAAGAAAAGCAAATGACACGATAAAATAGGAAAAGTAAATAGAGATCAATTCAGGATAGTAGTAGCCTCTGGAATAATTGAAAGTGATATGACAGGAGAAAGATGTACAGGGAATCTAGTAGTATTTATTAAGTTAGCTTGCTGAGTACTTGTCACATTTTTCTTCATACCTTATACATTGATTGCATATCTTCTTTTGTTTGTGGCTGTCAGAAGATGGAGACCATAAAGTCAGCAGTGAACAGAATGGTCCCTTAACAAGAATTAGTCCCATCTGGGTGAACCTTGTGGTACCCAGAGAGTACAAAGTAGAGACAAAGTCTAAACTTCTCATTCTAGAAAGGCCATAGGTAAGCTTGTAAACAAAGAAGAAATATTCAGCTTCTCCTTCCAAGATTCAAGATGATAAGGGTAAACTCAATCTAAACCAACAGTACTAAATATCATAAAAGTCGAGGTGGGAGGGCATTAAAATTATGAGATATATGTTTTGTACTGAATATCATCTGAAATGGTTGCAGATGTCATCATATCATACCTCTGTGGAAAAACATGAGAAAAGAGCCCACTGTCCAAGGACCACTCGTTGTGTTTGTATCATGGTTAAATATAAAAGACCACCCAGACAAGTGAAAGGGAGACCATTTCTGTATTTAGACTCTTTCATTGTAATTGTAACAGCAATATTGGAAGAGCCCATTTTACTCTTTAGATTCCTAAATTTCCATCCAGCATTTTGAAGAGTCACTCTGAAGCAATGCAATGTTTGTCACACATTGTCCCTTTTCAGAGAATCGGTATGGCGTTCTAAAGAGGTAGTTTTTGAGGAAACCAAGCGTATGCATATGAAACCATTTAAGTCCTTCGTTGTGACAGTAAGTAAGAAATTGAGTAAGCTATGTTTCAACAAAGAAGACTTCTCTAAGAAAGAGAACAAGGACTCTGAAAGACACTGTGTGAGGATGAAATCTACTCATGGTTCAGTTCTTCACAAAAGCTTTAGCTCTGTTTTCTGCAGACCAGTCCATGGGTGTAGTGGAATATACTTGTGAGTTACAGGCAGAGAATGTTTCCTAGATCTAGTCAAACACATAGGCAAAGGCAGGAGAATGCTTCTAAAACTTTCAAGCAGTCTTGACTAAACAATGGCTGAAGTAGACAGCTACTGTGGTCTGCCTCCCAATTTCCCTTTTTCTAGAAACAGCTCTCCACATTTAAGAGAAACTACCCCTTCTCCTACTCCACCCAGGTGCTCTCACTGGAGCAACCAGCTATACTTGTGACCAAAGAGATGACCTCACAGCCCCCATTTCCCCTTTAATTGGAGCAGTCTCTCTCAGAGACCAAACCTGGTCCAAGCTCCTATCATTTCTCACTTGGATTATTACAATAGGCAACTGGTCCCCCTACTTCCACCCTTGTCTCTCTACAGTTCCTTCTCAACACAGAAGCCAGAGCTGAATGCAGATCAGATAATGTTACTCTTCCTTGCAAAACACTCTAGTGGTTGCCCACCTCATACTCTCAAAGTCAAAGTCTTTACTATGACCCACAAAGCCCCATGGAATCTGCCTTACCTCCCTGGCCTCATTTCCCACTCCCGTTCCCCTTGCTCACTCCAGTTCAGTCTCAGTGGTCTTGCTGGTGTTCCTCACACATGCCAAGTGCACACCCACCTCACGTCCTTTGCACTTGCTATTGTCTCCAACTCCAGTTACCTGCATGGTTCAACCCCTCTCTTCCTTCAAGTCTTTGCTCAAATGTCATTTCCCTCGTAAGGCCTTCCCTGGCGGCCCTATTTAAAATGCAACATCATGGACCTAGAGATTATCTCTTTCTGAGAAAGACAAAGACAATACCAGAAAGAGAAAGACAATACCACATGATATCACTTATATGTGGAATCTAAAATATGACACATATGACACAAATGAACTTGTCTACGAAACAGAAACAGACTCACAGACATAGAGAAGAGACTTGTGGTTGCCAAGGGGTGGGGGAGGAAGGGGGCTGGGGGAGGGATGGATTGGGAGTTTGGGATTAGCAGATGCAAACTATTATGTATAGAACGATAAACAACAAGGTCCTACAGGGAACTATGTTCAATATCCTGTGATAAACTATATTGGAAAAGAATATGAAAAAGAATGTATATATATATAACTGGATCACTTTGCTGTACAGCAGAAATGAACACAACATTGTAAATCAACTATACTTCAATAAAATAATTTTTTTTTAATTGCAATATCCACCCCCAGCCCCAGCACTCCCTATCCCCCTTCTACGCTTGATTTTCTCTTTCTGTAGCACTTATCCCTTTCTAATATACTATCAAATGTTCCTCTTTACCCTTGTTCGCTGTCTGAATTTCCTCCCCTGGAATATAAAAACCTGTCTAAAAGAGGAAGCTGACACAGAGAAACCGGCACTCTCCACCCTAGAGGGGGACTAGCCTCTGTCACTCTACTCCCAGAAGTCAGCTGCATCTCTGCCTTTTCCAGGGTTTTCTGCATGAGCCAATAAATCCTCCTGTTTGTCTAAGGTGGTTCCAGGCAAGGTTCTATCATTTGCAACCACAAGAGTTCTAACACGTGAGCATTCTCTGCACGGACATATACAGAGCGAATTTTCCCTTTTACTAAGTAAAATCCTCTCTGCTTCATTTTCCGACCTCAGCTCTTCCTGACTTGGTGATGCTTCTTGTTTCCACACTAGGAGACTTCCGTTGCGATATCATTTACAGTCATTTGAAATCTCTGTGTTCACCAACCTTGTGCAAAACAGGATACAGAGTGAGGCAGGGTGTACTGTCTCCCGCGTCCTGCCCCATCCCATCCAGCCCTTCGCTGATCCAGCTTTATAGCCACCATACCCCAAACACCTGACCTCGAGACACTCACATATTCGCCTGTGTTGTCCCACCTCCTCTCTCTGCCACATTACCACTAATCCCACCCTGCTGGTCAGAAATCGATAACAAAGAATGAGGAAACCAAGGGGATTGTGACATATCAAGAACATCTTTGCAACCCACCAAAGTGTCCCAACCTACCGGTTGGGAGACAGCAGCTCAGAAAGCACCATATATGCTGTTCATTTTGCAAAACAGCCAGCCAGCCAAATGCAAAAGGATTCAAGGTGTTTGCAAGACTGTTTCTTGCAAGTGTAAAAGTCTGAATAAACACACATGATGTTATCATTGACTTACTTTGTAATTTCTTAGCCAGTAGGACTACACACTCACAAAACAGTTCTGTTAACAAGCCCTGTCGTTCTTCCACCCAATCATTCATTTAACAAACATGAATAGAATCCCCGTTATCTGAGTCAGACATTCCCAGGTGCTGGGCCCTGAATGGGACTCCCAGTCTGGAACGAGAGACAGACACACAAGCAGACACACAACTACAGCGTGGTAAAGAAGTATGAGTCGCAGGATATTTTGTAAGTACTGTGGAGAAACATCTCATTTTGTTTTCAGGAGCCCAGAAGAACATCTTTTTTTTTTTTTTTTCTTTTTTTTTTTTTCCCTCTTGGATCTTTTTTTTTTTTTTTTTTTTTTTTGTATAATTGCTTTACAATGGTGTGTTAGTTTCTGATTTATAACAGAAGAACATCTTAGTGGAGATAATGTCCAGGGATTCACCTTAAAGAATGAATGGAAGTTAACCCAAGAAAGGAGAGGAGGAACATTCTAAGAAAAGAGGCAGCATAAGCCAAGGCATGGCGACTACAAGCACTTTACTGCTGCAGGGGTATAAAGGAAGGCAGGGGTGGCAGAAGGAGAGGGGGTTGGGGGCATAGGGATGGGCATAAAGGGCTGAGAATATGGAGCTGCGCCTCCCAGCCGCCCTACAAGGAAGGACTTGATACCCCAGCTGTTGCGAGTACAGTGAGCAGACAGCCCTCAGCCCCTCAGGGTCTGCCTCAGCTGCAGAGAAGCACCTCACCCAAAATCACACTATTCTGGGGACAACCCACATACAATGACTGATTGAGGCAAAGGTATAAAGGCCTGATCATCTCAGCCCAGCTTGGGACAACTTTGAAGGGTCATCTAGCTCTAGAGCCCCCTGTAGTATAGGCTAAAGCTGTCTTCGGACCTGCATTGCAGCTCAACATTTCCCTCTGCCCACCCCTGCTTCCTTCGTCTCCTTTCCACAGGTGTTGATCTCAAGGGCTCTCCTTATAAACACCCTGCACGCTAAACTCAGTCTCAGCCTCAGTCTGCTTCTGAAGGGAAGCCAACATGCGACACGGGCCATTAATGTCTATTTAGAAACTTGGACTTAGAGCTATGCTGGGGTTTTAAAGAAATATCACTTCCAGCACTACAGCATTATCACCATATGTGTTCACCTTCAGAAACGGTGCTGTCAGACACAAGAGTCTTTCACTTACCCCAGTAACCATGCCTAAGAGTGGCTACCTAAGAGAGGTCCCACTCTGTCCTCCAGTTTGCCCTGAAGGTGACCTGAGTGTGTCTGAGAAGATGGGAGTATCCCTTCTAGAGAACTTCACCCATGACCCAGCCACAGCCCATCCATCCATTCATTTATTCATTCAAGAAACACGTCCTGAAACTATGCTAGGCACTGTGCTAACTTGGTCACTTCTTACCCTAGAGCTCATCTTTAAGATTATTTTAGAATTCTCAACTATGATCATTAAAAAATTAGATTGAAAGAAACTTTAGTCATAGGAACGCTGATGTGTATGGTTTGCCTTGAAATTCCTTAGCTGTTTTCTGAGTCCAGACTCTCTGAGGGCACCTTTGTTTGAGGTTTGCCTTCCCATATGGTGCTTGCAGTGAGAGACAAGGCCAGCCGGAGGGCTGGCAGAACTCTCTGCGGCTAAAGTTGCTATTGAGAACCCATAAATAGTCATTCTGGACTCCCTTTTTTGTGCAATCAATTTATGAATTATGGGATACAACAGGGAAATTCTTGGTTCCAAAAACAAACTCGAAATGCTGGCCCAGAGGTGGCATTCAGCTCAACATTTATGAAGCTCTTTGTGCAAAGCACTGTGTGAATACAAAGATAAGCAAGGCACATTCCAGCCCTTACCAAGCATGTAGGCAGATGAGACAAGGCCATAAATGATGGGCACAATCAATAAAGATACAAGATATGATAAAGGGAAGAAGAAAGGAGAGCGTGGGAGGATCTCGCACTTGGGCACCTGCAATGCACCAGGCATTTTATCTGTGTAATTCCCTTTAGTGTCGACAGCAATCTTATGAGGTAGCCTTTTTTTATTATTATTATTTTATTGATGAGAAAAACTGAAGAGTCTGTGTTCACACGGCTAGTAATTAAAAGAATACCAGCCTGCTTGACTCCAACGTCCAAGCTCTCCCCTTACAACCTACCAGCTCCCATAGCACCGTAACAGAAATATGAAAAGAACATTACTGGTGGCCTTTCAAGAGTGCAAGGGCTTCTGGGTTCAAAAGTCAGGAAAAACTACCTGGAATAGGTGATGTTAGGGAGAGGTCACGAAGTCTGGGTAGAGTTTTAACTAGTTGAGGATTATAGGGAAGGCGTTCTGGGTGGAGAGAATAGCGTGATCAAACATCCCAATGTGTGGGAAAGGCCCAAGGACCTGCAGGGTGTGTTTCATCTCAGGTTGCCCAGGAAGCAGACTCTGGGATGGAGTTTAGCATTTCGGAAACGTATTAGGGAGTATCCTTGGGATCATCCCCTGTGGAGGAGACAAGGAAATATTAAGCAAAGGAAGGTGCTGGGCTGCAATATAGCCACACCAAACAAAAAGCCTGAGCCAATCTCATAGATTGGTCTGAAGCTGGAATAACTTTTCAGAGTTGCCTTGCCTTGAGACAAGGGGGATGGGTCTTGATAGCACCCTCTCCACACACACCTTTTTTTTTTTTTTTTTTTTTGGCCGCACAGCGCAGCTTGTGGGATCTTAGTTCCCTGACCAGGGATTGAACCTGGGCCCCCAGCAGTGGAAGTGCGGAGGCTTAACCACTGGACCAGCAGGGAATCCCCACCCCTTCTGACCAGTCATTGGATGTAGCCTGTCCCTGGGAAGGGAATGTGAACCTTGGGTGAGGTGGGTGTCTTCATCTGAGAGCAGACTACACGGCAGCCATCATCCACGAACACTCCTGGCAGCTGGGGGAGTGGGTACCTCAGTCCCGAAGGGAAATTCTGTCTGGGTGGCCCACCACGAAATTCACTACAGGCTGCGTGTCCTGGGCAGTAAGCAGGCTGCTCTGGCAAAACACGAGAGTGCAAGACTAAGAAAAAATGTAGTTGGAAAGTTGAGAGGGGGTGGACGTTGAAGGCCAGACTTTGTGTTTTATAAAGAAGGAAAAAGAGTTACTGAGTTTTGCGTGAGGCAAGGTCATGGCTAGAAAATGCACTTGTCGTAATGCATGGGACATCTGAGAGTAGGGAGAACCTAGAGGAGAGCCAATGGGTTCTTCCATAGTCAAGGCGGAAGGTCAAGAGCAGAGGAACGACCGGGTGGCAGTAGTGAGGGGAAGGAGGGGATAGAGGCAGCAGAGGTGTTGAGGTTGCACAGACCTTGCATGCTAAGCACTTTCTACAAAAGGCCTATAAGACTGAAAAAGAGACAATACCTTACCATGGTTCAACCATTCCGTGGAATACTAACCAGCTTTTCGATGTAAACTCCATGTAGGCAGGGACTGTTGTTGTTTTCCCAGCATCTAGAGCAATGTCTGGCAAATAGCAACTATTTGTATCCATCAGATTTTGCTGTGATCAGGCCGAGTTACAAAATTCCAAAATCTCAGTGGCTCACAGCAACAAATGTTTATTTTTTGCTCATGGTTCTACAGTCAACTGCAGTAACTCTGTTCCGGGCTGTGAGCTGGGTTCAGATCTGCTCCATGCATCTTCCTGTGCCAGAGACCAGGCTGAAGGACATGGGAAACATACTATTCTTTGAATGGAGGGCAGGAGCTCAAGAAGGCTAGCAGAACTTGCAATGCCTCTGAAAGCTTCTGCTAGGATCTGACACGCTGTCAATTCTACCATCCACATTCCAGCGGCCTAAGCAAGTCATATGAGCAAACTCCACATCAACGGGGCAGCGAAATATACTCTTCCCCTGAGGAGCTGGGGAAAGGAGAGTGAATATTTGCTGAACAACAATAAAATCAGTATTGAGCACAGTGGTGCTCAATAGATATTTGTTGAATGTATGAATAAATCCACGTGTGTTGATATGGAAAGATCCCTAACACAGCCCATTAAGTGAAAAAGGCAAGTTACAAAGCAATACATACACTACGATCCAATTTATAAACACACATACCAAAAATAAAACCATACACTGATATATGTACATATTTTTTCATAAATGCATAGAGAAGGGGCTGAAAGTAGATACAATAAACAGTTAACAGTGTAACTTCTGGAAAGGGGCGTCAGATTGGGTAGGAATAAAAGGGGACATTTGCTTTTTTATCATTTGAAAACTTTTTATGACAAGAAGGTATTTGTGCTTACTTTGTATGGTTTTTTTTAAAACAATGTGAAAAAAGGAAGAAGAAAAAATAAGGCAAGGTCCATTGTGAAGCTCTTCACACAGTCTGGATTGGAAAAATGTCAAATGAGTAATTTGGAGGAAGGAAGTTAATGTCATAGTAAGAGTGACAAATTAATAACAAAATGTGCCCTCTTATAATTGTTCAGTTACTGCTCTGACATTTAAAAACATTACAACCTTTATGGTAAGTGCCTTTATCTGACTTATGAAATGATTATGAAATTACTTTGACAGTATCTTGCACTTAGGTTGTGTAAAAGGGAACATTTACTTAACCCATGCCATGTACATAGTAGATAGTCAGTGTTTGTTGTACTTCATAAGCAAAACTCCTAGCAAGTCTATTAATAGTTTAGTATTTCCAAACTACATAGGAATATCAAGTCTTCTTAATGAAGAGAAATAACCTCTAAATGGCATTCTTTATCTTGAAGATGCTGCAATAAGCTCTACTGTAAAATACATTGGACATTCAACGTTCCACTCCTTTCTCTAGAACCTCATGTCTTATCAGGGTAGTCACAGATATAAACTTTCCGAAAGACTGAATCACTTTATCAAGTAAGATCTTAGAACATCTTACCAGGGCTGTGATGGCTACTTTTCATAACTAACATCTCAGCAGCCACGCAAAGGATCACTGTTTAGTGGCTGAGGTCTTAGAAAAAAGTAAGTAAATCAATCAGCCCCCAAACCCTCACTGACTTTCTATACAGTGCATCCAGGATCTCAGATGAGTGAAAGACATTTCAAAGAACAAATACCAACCCCATTCCTCCCTCAAGAGAAAACAACAAATAGATAATTTTTAAATACGGTGTTTTTAGGTAAACTGTAAGGGTTTTTTTTAAAATTGCCACTAGTCACTTCTGTTCTGGATGTGATTTTCAAATGTGCGGGTTCAGAATTCAAATGTGTTAAATTATCCCAGGTTGAGCTCACCAGTTGGACTGGCTTGTGACAATCAGATTCACAGGAGGTTCACTTATAACCAGACCATGAGTTGATTCACTTACATTACCCTACAAAATACCTCCCAGAGAAGGAGTTTCACTTGCTATATGGACTCCCTTCCCAGAAAAGAAAGGCTAAATTAAGTTCAAATGAGTGGTTGACAAACACTGGATTCAAGAAGATGGAACTGTGTGGTTTAAATAAAGGTTATTGATTTGTGGGACCACGATAACCTCACTGTTAATAAAAATATCTGCCTGGTTGATTTTACACCTGGGTCGTTCTACCGGAACAAGCCTCTTCCTTGAAGGTGCCAGGGAACCCTGAAAAACTATCCTCATCAACTCCTCATTAAGGATTTAGTTCCAATGTTGGCCTGTGGCTACTGGGGGTGTCCCCAACCGCCAACTGGTCTTGATTTCCAATTATGTTAGTGATGTTAGTTACTTTCTTTCAATCAGAAGTATTAGAAAGTTAAAACTCAAACTAGATTAGGTAAAAAAATGTAACTTACTTGCTCATCCCTGAACCAAATATGGGGGGCAAAGGGATAAAATATGCTCATTGTCTGGGCCTGGGTTTCTCACTCACCCCTAGGATGAATCCTACCCCCCAAAATCACAAGGACTGAGGGAGGACAGACTTTCTCCAATGGAAAAGAAGAAAGACTGGATGTTAGGCAGGCAATTAATAATAATAATAAGAACAATAAATGTCTACTACACCAACTTTGAGCCTGAGATTCTTGGCCATACTTCCCTCCCCAGCTCAGGGTCACTTTCAGTGGGTAGAGGAACATTGACACCAATCACAGGTACAATGATGAATTGTTGATTCCCTCTGGGAGGAAAAGCAAAAACACAAAAAGGGGACACTGGAACAGGCTAAAGACTGTAAATTAAAATTTACCCTTCTATTTGCCTTTCAGCCTATTTTATGTTTCACCTAGTTCCCGTTATCCTAGAAGCTCAGTATCCGAAGACAACATGACAACTTAATATAACAAATACTAATTACGCAAGTCCTGTGTGCCTTGATTTAAAGATTACAATTTCAAGTTTAAAATGTTGATGGGTCAACATAATTTATGCCTCGTGAAGATATTAGGAACTCGGAAGAACAGGCAAAGTTATGAGAATCAGGGAGTCTGGGTCATTATATGGGGGACCGACTCACAGCTAATATAATGAGCTGGTTCCCTCACTATTTGGGACTAGAATTTTGGCCTAGAAAAGAAGGAGCTCCGTAACTACAGTTACAAACTTGGTTCCAATCTAGGCTTTGCCACTTACTAGTAGTATAACCTATGGCCAAGTTACTTAAAAAATAATAAAAATCAACATTTCCTGAGCTCTGACTCAGTACCAAGCACTTTACATACATAATCTTTAGGCTTTATAAGAACCCTGGAGGGTATGCATTACCAAATCCCTCAATTATCAAATGCTATCAACACTAAGACATCATCAATGTAATAGCCGCTTTATAGGGTGAAAAATGTAGGACGGCAGTTATAAGGTACACTTCAATTTCAAACATTAAAATAAGAAGTGAAAGATCACCCATGTTACTAATCTCTCTTCTGAACAATGTAATTATCTTTCCTGTTCTTTCCTGTGTGTAAAAATATTTATTGGTTTCCTTTTTGACCTGCTCATTGTCAGTGTTTAGGAAAATATGGGAGAGTAAAAAATGAAAGTAAAAGTCAACCAGAAAAAAAAAAAAAGAAGTGAAAATAAAAGTCTCCTTAGAACACAAGAAAATGGAGTGTGATGCCATTTTACATATGAAAACACTGAGGCTTAGAGAGGTTATGTAACTTATCTGTTCAAAGTCACACAGCTTATTTCTGGACATGGAGTCACTTAAGACACTGTCCCTCCAATGTCACAGTTCCTTGGTTTCCTCATGTATAAAATAGGGATGGTATTAGGTACCTCCCAAGATTATCATGAAAATCAAATGGTATCTATGAAAACATAAGTGCCTAAGAGGTAATCGGTGCTTATTATTCTTTTTAACAACAAAAGAACCATAAGATGTACCAAGTGAATAGAAAAGAAGATATTAAGGAGGCTGGGGATTAACAAAATAGGAACCAGGCAAACTTTAAATTAAGGTAACTTTTGCTTTGGGCAGGACTTCTTTTAAATATCCTTCTGGCCAAGAGGTCAGTCCCAGAACATGGAAAATCCATATTATAAATTTGGGTTTCAACTGGTTGAGTTGTATGTGCCAGGTACTACATTAAGGTTGCTCAAATAGCCAAGGACTTCCTTTGCCCAGACTCTCCCAAATTAAACAGTGAATTTTCTTCCAACTTAACTTGATAAAAATCAATTTCTTTATTAAAATGTTTAAACACAACTAAATGTAAAATCAAGAAAAGGACAAAGTCTGAGCCAAAGGTGGTATAAATTCTGAATCAACTGGGTGTTTTTTTTCCTCTATCCCTTAACTGTTTGCATTCCTAATCCTTTTGTTCTTTTATTCCCATGCTCCACTTTAAAGAGGAAATGCTCACCTACTTAATTCTATGCCAAAAGTCTTTCCTTAATACAAGATAAGGCCACTCAGCTGACTTAATCTTATTTGCTGTGGTTACTTTCCTTCTCAACCTTCTCCTAACTTGCCTTTATTATAGTTTTTATTGCTGTTTTCTTTTGGTTCATTTAAAGTGACTATTCTCCTTTAAAAGGGGCAGAAAATAAGCTTTTTCATTAGAAGAGCCATGCATTGCAGATTGCCAACCACATACTTTGTCTTTCAATGCTCTGCTCACTCTCTGGCATGATGAAATTCGTAGGGCTTTCTTTATGGTGAGCATCTCTATTAGTTTCCTAGGGTGCCATAACAAATTATCACAAACTGAGTGGCTTACAACAATAGAAGGGTATTATCTCACAGTTCCGGAGGCCAGAAGTCTGAAATCAAGGTGTCAGTAGGGCCATGCTCCACCTGAAGTTTCCAGGAAAGACTCCTTCCTTGCCTTTTCCAGCTTCTGGTGGCTGCTGGCATCCCTTGGCTTATGGCCCCATCACTCCAATCTCTGCCTCCATAGTCACATGGCCTTCCCCTACATTTTCCCACTCTGTTTCTCCTCTTATAATAAAGGCACTTGTCTTTGGATTTAGAACCCACCCAGTTAATCCAGAATGATCTCATCTTAAGATCCTTTACTTAACTATAACTGCAAAGACCCTTTCTCCAAATAAGATCACATTCAAGGAACCAGGGGCCAGGACTCAGATATATCTTTTGAGGAGCCACCACTCAGTCCACTATAACATCCAACTTGGAGAGGTATCACTTTTAATCTAATAACCACTTAAATCTTATAAATGTTTCCCCTTCTCCATTTTTTTCCCCACTTTTCTATATTTTTGTTATGAGTATATATTCCCTATATGATGGAATAAAAGAAGACATTTTAAGTGTATAATTCTTTAATGTCCCCTAGTTTCCAATATTTGAACATCACTCAAGTTTACAAAATTTCTTTACATTTATATCTCCTTAGATGCTCCCAGCAACTCTGGCTCACAGGCCTAACAAATATTACCACTTTCGAAATTCAGAAACTGAGGCTCAAAGACTTGTCCAAAATCTCCTGTCACTACAAGTTGGGGTTTCCTGAATCTTCATCTTTTCATTACACATCACATAACAAAAGGTGATTTTTAAAATTTTAAATATATACAGAACATGCTCATCTTGAGTATTAATCTTGATAGAAGTGAGAAACTCCGCTAGCATTTAATCTTTAGGACGTAATTAGCTTGCTCAGTGTGATGGCATCTAACACATATTTGGAAACCATTTATTTGTGGTCATCTGGTCAAAATATGACCTCTGACCTCCAGTAGCTCATTCTTATATAGTTATCTATATAAATCCAGTACAGGAATGGTGATAGTCTGAGTGGTTTTCATGAGTGTCGTCTTTCCTTCTGAAAATAGCAGTCCATTCAGGCTGCTATAACAAATTATGGTAGAACCATGGCGGTAAATAGACAGGCTCAGCCCAGTAGGAGGACTTCCCAAAGAAGGTCACTTTGCACAATGCACAAAAGATGTGCTTCTCCCTTTTAGAAGGACAAGGAGTGCTGGAAAGCTGGTATGAAGGAAGAAAATAACAACTATTATATTCCCATGAACTTTAGAGAAAACAATATACAATTGTCATGAGTAGTGTAACCTTTGGACTGCTCTGGAATGCAATATCCTTTCCAAGTGGGCAAACCCTTGAAGGTGTTGATTTGGTTTTGTGTTTGCTTCGAATAATAAAAGGGAAGTGGGAGATTTCTGGTGGCGGGCAGCCAAGCCATTCATCTGAAGATTTGGTATGTGTGTATGTGTTTGCTTTGAATTATATAGTTATTCCCATTTAATCATTTATACCGACTTTAAAGAAGTAAACAGTACCTACGTGAAAAGTTAAATTTATCACGTGCTACATTCAGCAATTGCTTCAGAAGTTTCCCTTTTCAAAGAAAACAGTGATTTGTCTAATCTCAATCAAATCCAGCGTGCGTGGAACAGAAGATCACAGAGCCAGAGACGGAATAAATAGCACCTGCTGGGTCTTTTGAGAGGTACATAAATTATGAGGGGGGGAAATTCTTCAGTAAATACGATGTAATGCACATCTCTATGTGCTATCTGTTCTATCGGCCTCTCTTGCTTTTCCTCTCTCTCTCTTTGTACGCCAAGGCTCTACGGACTTCCTTGTGGCCCCCATTTCAGCACTCTACACGTGCACAATGCCATACCCCAGGATACTTTAAGAAGAAAAGATGACCTCCCAAACACTAGATGTTAGTTATTATCACAGCTTGCAACCTATAGGAATTTTCTGTAATGAAGATAGGCGTGCAGAGCAGAAGTTCAGTTGCACTGGTTCCCTGGCTTGGGAAAGGTGTTGAGCAGACTGATCGCAACACTGACCCTTATAATGGACACTGGTGGTGCCTCGTCCAAATCCCCTTTTCTGGGCCAGTACACCCGTTCCCCCAGCTGCCGGGAATGGTGGTTGCTGAGAGCTCACAGCTGCCCCCTTCTCCAGAGAATTGCTCTTGGCCAAATGGAACCATCTGGCAAGGAAGATTACACCTTACCCCATCACCCCCAGGCAGCCCAAAGCTCTGACTGACTGTCTGCAGGCAAAGTACAAAAGGCAGGACACTTGCCTCAAGGTGCGAAGTATTGTGTGGTGCCATCAAGCTGCAGAGCTTCCTGTGGGATCCAACCGAAGCTGGTGGTCAGGTGAGACCACCTCTTTTCTTAACATTTTCCTCTGCTCCATCCTTCTCCCACACTCTTTCTTCTGAGAACACTCCCCTAATAAACCCCTCACTCAAGATTCTCTGTCTCAGGTTCTGCTTCTAGAATCAGCACCCCAACAAGGATGATCTACCTCTGACCTCTGACCCAAGTCAGATTCTCCCTCTCCCTCACCCTTGTCGCCCATGAGCCACCAAATAAAACCTCTATCTCCTCAACATCTCAACGTCTTGTCATTCTAAGCCCTCCTCAGTCACCACCCGAGTTTAGACTCTCGTGGCTTCTTAACCAACTTAGTATCATTGCTTCCTAACTGGTCTTCCTGACTCCAGGCTTGCTAGCTGCCTGCTGGAATCTTTCTGAATGACAAGCATATGATCATGTTACCTTATCCTCAAACACTCTCATAGGCTGCCTTATTCCTATCAGAATAATAATAATTGCTACCCTTTATTATATACTAAGTGATTTACATTCATCTTCTTGTCCTATAAAGTAAAACTGCAACAAAGTTATAATCATCTTCTTTCACAGGTAAGAACATTGAGTCTCTGGACCGGTAAGGAATTCACCCAAGGTCACACAGGTAGTAAAGGGTTGATCTGGAAAGAATTCTAGCTGACTCCAAAACCATGCTTAGTCTCATCACTATATTACCTCTCAATAAATCCAGACTCAGCATTCTGGCTTTATAAAGCCCTCTGTGGACAGAACCCAAACTAATTTTTCAAATTTCTCTCTCCCAATTCATCACACTCCCCACCCAAGCTACACCAGGCAACCTGCCATTCCTTCAACATCCCTCTTTCCTATTCCTGCGGTTCTGCCTAGAAGGCCCTTTGCCCACACCTCCACCTGCCACACCCTTGTGGCAGACTGTACATTCTCTTTGACAATGTGACCTTGATCCTCTTCCCATTGAGAGGTGGGGCCCATGACCCCTTCCCTTGAATCTGGGCTGGCCCTAGTGACTTTCTCATTACCAACAGGATGTGGCAGAAGTAATGCTGCGTGACTTCCAAGGTTAGTGCGCGCAAGTTCTGCCTGAGGCCACCATGCTACAGAGGCCCTGTGCAGGCACTCCAGTGGCAGCCCAGCTGAGCGCCCAGCTGCGTTCCCACTGACAGCTGGCATTAATGCCAGCCCCGTGAGTGTGCCATGTTGAATGTCCAGCCACTCGAGCCTCCAGATGACTGCAGCCCCAGTCGCATCTGATCGTAACCTCTTAAGAGACCCCAAGCAAGAACTGCTCATCTGAGACCTTCCTGAATTCCTGAACATGAGATTTTTTAACAGAGTAAAATGATTGTTTAATGCCACTAAGTTTTGGCGTAAATTGTTACACAACCATAGTAACGATGATAGCCCTACAATCTTCCAGGGCCCTAATTAAATGCCAATTCCTGTAGTCAGATTCCCTAGTCAGATTTAATTTCTACCTTCCTGAAACTCTCAGAACAACTAGCTTCTCCAATATGTCACTTATTCCAGTTGGCCTCATATTAAAGTTGTGTGTTTGCTTTTTCCCCCTAATCCACACATCTTGAGTGTAGGAAGAGTGCAGTATTGATATTCATTAATCTTTATATTCCATAACTACTAGCCCTGTGGCTGGTATCAAGTAGATACTTAATAAATGTTTGTTGTCCTGAACTAAACTGAGGCAATGAGGAATATCTTATTCTCCACTGACAGGAGAGAGTTATAAATCTCTTGGCCTGATGGAACTACCGTCTTTTGCTACATTTCAGACCCAAAGAGAAGAGTAAAACTTGCCAATAAAAGAGTAAAAAGCCCACATTAAATAGGAGAGATGGTATTGTGTTGTATCATTGAAGAGTATGGGTCCTGCCAGCCTGGGTCAGAATGTTAGCTCTACCACTTCCTAGCTACATGATCGTGGTAAGCTACTTCTCATCTCGGAATTTCAGTTATCCCCTCTATAAAATGGATTGATAGTGCCCACCAACTAGAGTTCTCCTGAGGAGAAAAAGAGATAATTTCTGTAAAGCACTTAATTTGAAGCTTCAATAATAAGCCTTCAATAAATGGTAGCTATTAATATTATAGGTGGCGAGTATACATTAAAATTCCTGAGATGACATCCATTTCACAGTTTCATTCTTTTCTACACAATGATTTGTCACATAAATCACTAAAAGCTATTTGTAAGGCTCCTTTTAAATATATTCACAGGCCATAAATAATCCCTTGCCAGACCACTTGTTCTGATTTTTGTTTGAAAAAATATGGTCACCATATCCATAGACCAGAGGACCAAAATCTCCTGCCTTTGATGGGTCACCCCCTGTGCTGTGTGTACCATGAGGGACCAAGCCTTAGTCACTTCCACATGCCAGCAGTGTTCAGAGGAAGGAGAGTATCCTAAGCTGGATTTGATTGCCAGCTTCTGACTCAGGTTGTTGTAGCTTGAACTGTAGATAATGCTTTCTAGAGACACTAAATGAGGCAAGACTCCGAAAGTGCCATTGGGAAATAAAATGTGGACATTACTAAGTGACGCACAATTCCAGAGCTCACCATTTACACTGTTGAATTCCAGGGGGCGCCATTCACATAGGGTATAATGTAATAGTGTCTTTTGGAGTTGTGTAACAACATGGCAGCCTAGATCTTGGAGTGTGTGCCTTTACCTAATCTGCCTTCCCTACTGCAAAAGAAAAAAAAAAAGCTAAAAGCAGACTCCACCCCAATTTGCATCTGTAAGTTCTCTCAAGTGTGGGTACCAAGAAGTACTTTATTCTGGAAGAGAGGATAAGTAATTTATGCAATAATTATTTTACAAGATGTGAAGACATACTCTCAAACTATTACCTAACATGAAAGGCTCAAGACAGATCTGGCTTTTTCATTTTTTCCAAAGCAGAGAAAATTCTGTCCGCATAAACTTTTCTTAAACAAATGTTCCAATTTTCTTTTCTCAAGAAAGCACCCCTTCTTCCACCAAAACAAATAAGCCAATAAAGTTGTTCACAACCCTACTCGTTATACAACAACAACCTTTATGAACAGGACAACAGTGGGGAATATAATGAAAGAGGATCATTTGAAACTTACCCCAAAATGATTTTAAACATAATGAGGGTTTAAAAAAAATAATCCTTGGGAATTCCCTGGCAATACAGTAGTTAGGACTCAGTGCTTTCACTGCCGTGGCCTGGGTTCAATCCCAGGTCAGGGAACTAAGATCCCACGAGCTGTGCAGTGCAGCCAAAATCATCATCATCATCATCATCCTTGGCTTTGTTCTATAATGTGTGCATTTTGTATTATATGTGGGGATTCCTTTGGGTGTCTTAGATAATACAAAGCCAATGCTGAACCATAAAGCTGGACTACACTCAAATAAACCCAGAGGCAATGTGTTCACGGTATGGAATCTTCTAGCACTGAGGGTCTTGGAAGATCTTGCTTAAGTCCATTCTAACCCCCTCTGCTACAGCGCCTCCATTTCCTTTTACGTTGTCCTCAGTGGAAATGGGAAAACTCCCCACCATTGAAACCCCTTGTCATATAGGCAGTCAGTCCTTCCTCTTGAACACAGGTTATGGGGTTCCCAAACATTTACCAGCAGAGAAAACCCTGACACCCGCATGCTCTGGCTTTCTTTTATTGGCTGTCTATGCCAGCCCCTGAATGAACTGAGAGATCAAGGCAGTGAGAGGGGAGTACGGGTCTTCGTTAGTGTAAAAGAATTGGAATAGGACAACGTGAAGAACTGGTGAAAAGTGGGGCTGTTGTTCTCCAGTGTTGAAACCTTTCCTCAAAGTTAAGGAGAGCTCTCCGATAATAATAACCACAATTCCTACTACCTTTTCAGTACTCTTTACAGAACCCCTACCAGGGACCAAACGCATTGAATCTTCATAATAACTTTGCAAGATAGGTATTATTATTACTGTTTTACTGAAAATGAAACCAAGACTCAGAAAGATAAGGGCATAGAGTTAGAAGGCAGCAGAGCTGGGATTGGATCTCAAGTGTGCTGACCTGAAAGCCCACAGCAGGCTGCCTCTGGCTTATGCAAACCACACTGCCGCTTAAACCATCTACCCCCTAAAAGCACTAGTCAAATTTGGGCTCAGAAACAGAATCTCCCTATGAGTCCCAGATATTTTCCTCACAACTAGGTAGTCTGAGCTTTGTCAAGGTTTAAAAACTGGAGACCTTATAACTTGTTATGTCCTAAAGTATCCTAACCCTTCCTACCCAGTCCCTTTGGCCATGGCCCTCCCCACCATCTACATGGCAAGTGGAAAAGCCATGGGGTCACTGGTCACATGGCTGTTGAGATGGAAACAACTTTTTAAGCAGACAGTTGTCCCAGTTCCTCTGGAAACAAACACATTTTTAAAAGTAGGGGTACACTGCTCCAAATATACTGTCACCCAAGTAAGATACAGCATATAATCAATCTTTCACTAATACTTGATGAGCAATTAAGATGATACAATTTTCCCTAACACTTCCTTACATTGCTAGGATGGATCTAAATTGGTACAACCTCTATGGAGGCAATTGAACAATATCTATGAAATTTATAAAAATTACGCATGCACCAAGAGATCATATGTTATATGATTTTATTTATTTGAAATGTCCAGAATGGCAAATCCGTAGAGACAGAAAACAGAGTGGTTGGTTGTCAGGGGCTGAGAGAAATGATGGCTTACTGGGTATAGTCTTATTTTGGGGATGATGGAAAAAAATTTAGAAGTGAATAGAGGCATTGTGTGCCAATTGTGAATACACTAAATGTCACTGAATTGTATACTTTAAAATGACTAATTTTACGTTATGTGAATTTCACCTTAATAAAAAAAAATGTGATTTAACAACAACAAAAAGATTACATGTGCACATACCATTTGTCTCAGACTAGGCTCCCCAGAAACAGGGGTTGAAACAGGGATTCTTGTACAGATGACTTACTGAGGGAATGTTCTCAGGAGAAACCTGCAGGGGAGTAAGGGAAGCAAGATGGCAAAGGAAGGAGATAGGGCGAGATGTGGCATAAGATCTGTCTAGCCCCAGCCTCAGCCTCATCCCACAAGGAACTCCTGAGTGAAGATTGCACCACAGAGGCTGTTCTGCACAGGCTAGCCTGTGACACCCGCACATCTGTAAGTCATTAGCCAGGGGCTATCCCCAGAAGGCCGTGTAACTTCCAAGACATCTGCGGGCCAGGCAGCAACTGTCAGTCAACAGCAGTTCCCCAGAAAAGAAAGTAGATGTGAGGACTTCCTTGGTGGTCCAGTGGTTAAGACTCTGCGCTTCCACTTTAGGGGGCATGGGTTCCATTCCTGGTCGGGGAACTAAGATCCCGAGATCCTGCATGACACCAGTCCCATAAAAGAGGTCAGGGCCAGGCACGAATAACACCTGCCAGCATTTGACCCGGTAATTCCATATCTAGTAATTTATCCTCAGATGCGTTTGCACACAGGCAAATTTATTCATTGCAACATTGTTTATAATAGGAAAAGACCCACCAGTAAGTGACTAGTTAATTACATTCTGGTACATCCGTACAATGGAATATTAAATGGATATGGAAAAAATAAGAATAAGGAAACTCTCCATGTATGAATATGGAATGACTTTAAATATATATTTTTATCTACAAATAGCAAGGTACAGAATACAATATGTATAGAATGCTATTATATATGTTTTCTTTAAGAATATATATATGTGTTTGTTTCTGTATGCTCCAGTTGTCTGGAAGGATAGACAAGAAACTGGAAACACTGTGGTTGAAAGACAGATTGGGAGGGACAGTTTTCAGTTTATATCACTCTGTGCCTTGTGAATTTTACACTATATGAATATATTACCCATTCAAATGAAATGAATGAAAATGGATGGTAGGTAGGTAGGTAGATAAGTTGATTTGCTCTGAGACTCAGCCAGAAGTTTCTGCCACTCCTTTGACCACCAAAACAAGCAGAACCAAGGGACATTTTAAAATTCAGTTGTTGGGACTTCCCTGGTGGTCAAGTGGTTAAGACTCCAAACTTCTAGTACAGTGGGTGTGGGTTCAATCAAGATCCCACATGCCATGTGGTGCAGCCAAAAAAAGAAAAAAAAAAGAATATTAAATAAATAAAACTCAATTGTTTTCCTGTCCAGACGTAATTTCCTTCCTGATGATTGCTGATGTATTCCCTGCACTAGTGTGTAATTTCTGGTTTAACGAGTAGCCTCTTATTTTCCAGTACGATATTTCAGATCCTCCACCCATCCCTATTATTCATACCTCCCCAAGGAAGTTTGATTTCTTTATCAAGATGAAGTCAATTAACTATTGCAACTGCAACAAGTTCTCTTTCTGAATTCTGAGCCAAGCTAGAGTCTGAAGCTATAACTGAAAAATTTTATAATTGAAAACTGTATTAATCAGAGTGTTAATTTTATCAATCAGTTCCTAAGAGATGTCTAAAGACAGAATGGCTCTGTGGCTAAATAAATTTAAGCTAAATTTATTTAGATTTCTGTACTGCAGGACTTATCAGAGCCTTTAATATTACAAGGTGCATTTTCAGTCTCCTAAGATGCAAGATTCTCTCTAAAACTATTTGACTGCAGAATTGGAGAAGGGCTCAGTTGGGCTGTTCTTGTTTGGACTCTCTCAATGACTGAAATCATCTAAAGGCTCACTGAGCTGGACGTGCAAAATGACTCACTCATACATCTGGCAGTTTGGTTGTTGGTTGGGAGTTCAGTTGGGCTGTCGGCTGGAGCACCTCCACGTGGCCTCAACAGCATGAGGGTCTCAGAGTGGTTGGATTTCTTACGTGGCACCTGGGGTCCCCCACAGCAAGTGCCCCAAGGGAACCAGGCAGACGTTGCATTGCCTCAAAAGTTATGTGAATCATTTTGCTGGTTCTGTTGGTTACAAATGAGTCTCTAACGTCAGTATAGATTCAGGGGGAGAGGGCATAGAACCCACGTGGGAAGGGTGCCAAAGGATTTGCGGACATATTTTAAAACTGTCACAATTCATTATTGCTTTGATTGTACAGATGGGATCCCAAAAATGTATCTGACCAAAAACAATTGACCCATGCTGCTGAAAAGACAAAATGGTAGTATACATATTTCAGCCTCAAATACAGGGTTTCCTTAAGTTCTTGGAGGATGCTGTATAAACATGTATTGCCATTTAATCAAAGGCAAAGCTGGTTTCTGCATGAACCTGCTCTGGACCGTGAATCATGTCTATTTGTCATAGAATCATGCCATGTGTTAACCGCATGTTTCACTGACTCATTATTTTAAATTGACAAATAAGACAGGTTCCAAGATTAATTACAGTGTATAAGAAAGAAAGAGCTGTCAAGTGTTCTATGTCAGTCTATTTTATAATCATACCATTTATGGCAACTATGAAGAAAGGATAGCATTTCTGATCAATAAATTTCACCATGTTTATGAGTACTGAACTTGCATCCTTTTTGAAACTAAAATTTGAGGGGATGAAATAATGCTCTATGGTTTACTTTGACAAATACAATATGAAAACCCATTAATCTTTAGTATAGGAATTTTGAGTTCTGTGTTTAGACTATCATTATTACTTCAATCTTTCAATGGTATTTGTCTATGGAATTGAAGTTGAACATCTAGATAAAAGAAAATGCTGACTGCCTCTACCATCTGACTAAAGGAAGAAAATACCAGAAGGATTTTATTTCATCAGGACAATGAATCAAAATTGAGGACCCCCACTTAAGCATATTATGGTGGTAAAATACCCCGTCAGCAAGTCTGAGGATTATGTAAGCACTACAAGTAACTTCTCCCCAGTCCAATAAAATGACATTAGCAGCAAAAGCTCAGAGCATGTGAGTAATGCATAATTAACACATTTTGAAAACCATGTGACTAAGGCGAGTAAATCTTTCACAATCTCTTGATACATGGAAGATTTTATATATTCAGTGAAGAGAGGTGAGCAAAACAGGCTGACTGAAGAAGAGGTTTGAAAAAGGAAGGTATGGGTCTTTGTCCCAGATCCTTTGTGCGTTTGGTCAAGCAAATTGGTCAAGGAGACAGGGGGCAAAAGTGTTTCTCTCCCCTCCAGCCACGCTGGAGGAATAACAACACCTTTCACGGATCAACACTGAGCAGTCAGCTGGGGCAGGAGAGCACATCTTCATTGGCAGGTCACAGCATAAAAATCAGGGGGCAGGACCAATGGGAGATGGCTAAGGATTGGAGGGAGGGATGGTTTGTTCAGGAAAGCCAGAATTATGAGAAAAACTGCAGAAACATTGGGCTTTGCCTTCCCAATCACAGGCCGGTGTGCAAGGGGCTCTTGTCACTTGACTAAGAGTCGTCCAGCTCCCCAACCTTGCACGTTTTCCTTGCTACTGATGAGTCTACCGGGGACGCTCTCTGGACCTTGATAAAGAGTCAACATATCTTAAAACTGGAAAGGACCCTAGAGATCTTTTGGTTCAGCCATTTTTGCTTGAGAATTGTGGTTAATTTCCTATGGAACTTCTGAGAACCACCTGCCCCCATCCAGTGCTTCGTGCCCGTAGACCCTCACTTCCCCAGCTTCCCCACGTCGTGTAAGCCCTCAGGCCCTTGGTTTCCCGCAACCCATAGAGTGGCTCTGTTTTCCTCACCAAATCCCGTCTTCCTGACAAAGTTTGCTTGTATTGAGAGATGTTCGAACTCTCCCCCTGCATAGAGAGAGCCAAGATTGTTACTCCAAAGCAGGAGTTCTGGGAGCAGGAAGTCCCAGAGTGTAAGTGCAGTGATGCTTGGCACAGAAATCACAAACACACTGGATCAAGGGATGCCCAAAAGACATGTATTTGCTGTACCTGTTGATTGCTAGTATCAGAAACCCATTGGAGCTAGCTTAAGCAAAAAATATATATAAGGGAGGGGTAGAAGGATACTGAGGTGTGTCCTGGAATTAAAGGAAGAGTTAGACAGTCAGACTTCAGGAAAGACAGAGAACAGGGCTTGAGGAAAATGGGGAACTCATGAATTCCTCTCTCTTCATCTTTTTTGCTTGTCTCTGCATTTCTGCTTTGTTCTTCCCTTTCACATCAGAAAGGTTTTCTCTGTCTCCCGAGCAAATGGAAGCAAAGATTCTAGATTGGTTTCTCCAGAAGAAGCAGCTGGAGATAGAAAGAAGGCCATCCTCCTGTACCAAACCTCTACAGTGGTCAAGCTCACAAAAATTTGAATGCAGTCTGTGTACACAGAGGCTGGAGCCTCAGCCTGGAAAGAAGGCATGGCTGAGGACCCGGTAAGAGAGAAGGTGAGCTGGTGCAGAATCACATTCCAAGAGGTACCACAGGTGCTGTGTGGAAGTGGTGGTTTCATTTTCCACAGACAGTGGTTCTTCAATAGTATATGGAATGACAAACCTAGGAAACAGAGGGTGTGGGTGCTACCTGTATTCAATTTCCTGCTTGCTAAAGGGATGCCGAGTTGAGGCAATTGCCAAACCACTCAACAAAGTCAGGATGTAAGTGAAAACAAAACAAAGGAAAAGGAAAGGAAAGGAAAAGACACTCCAAATGAATGTGCAAACAAAAATTCTAGAGCACATGAAGAAATTTCACGCTACAGAGAAAAACTTCTAACAAAATAATCTGATATGAATCCAATACAGGTGAAGTCAATGTTGCAGAACAGAAAAAAAGTACTTAAAAATAATTATGTTTGGGATGTTCCAGGAGATCAGTGAAGGCATAACACTCATTCAAAGAAGGCAGGCCCCTTTCCCCCTACCTGGGCTTCTGACCACAAGCATCTGGCCACTCAGCACTGCCGCTCCCCCTCAGACCCCACTCCCCTCTCCCTTAAGGCCACAAGGCCCATGCAGTGCGCCCACGGTTGTTCCTTCTCTCCTGGGGTCTCTGCTTGGGTGTGACCTCAGGAAGCCCGACCCCCTTGTCCCCTCCAGGTTCTGGGCTCGGTGACTGCTCTCCACTGTGCTCCAGATGCCACTCTCATCTGGTAGATTCCTCCTTGTGGAAGGCCTGTTCTGTTCTCCCACCGTATGAGTGCTTTTTTTTTTTTTAATTAGTAGACTATTTTAGAGCAGTTTTAGGTTTACAGAAAAACAGATCAGAAAGTACAGAGAGTTCCCAAATGTCCCCTCTTCCCCACCAACCCAGTTTCCCCTATTATTTACATCATGTATTAGTGTGGTACGTTTGTTACAATTGATGAATGAAGATGGATACATTATTATTAACTAAAGTCCATAGTTTACATTACAGTGGTTCACTCTTGGTGGCCGTATATCCTATGGGTTTTGACAAATGTATAATAACATGTATCCACCATTACTGTATCATATAGGACACTTTTGCTGCCCCCCAAAAATCCTCTGTGCTCTACCTCTTCATCCCTCTCTCCGTCCTAACCCCTAGCAACCACCAATCTTTTCACTGTCTCCATAATTTTACCTTTTCTAGAAGATCATATAGTGGAAATCACACAGTATGTAGTCTTTTCAGGTTGGCTTCTTTCACTTAGCAACATTCGTTTAAGTTTTCTCCATGTTTTATCATGCCTTGATAGCTCACTTCTTTTTAGCACTGAATAATATTCCATTGTCTGGATGTACCACAGTTTATCCATTCACCTACTGAAGGACATCTTGATTGCTTCCAAAATTTGGTAATTATGAACAAAGCTGCTATAAACATCCATGTGCAGGCTTTTGTGTGGAGTTAAGTTTTCAGCTCCTTTGGGTAAATACCAAGGAACAGGATTACAGGATCTTATGGTAAGAGTATGTTTAGTTTTGTAAGAAACTGTCTTCCAAAGTGTCTGTACCATTTTAAATTCCCACCAGCAACGAATGAGAGTTCCTGTTGCTCCACATCCTTGTCAGCATTTGAGCTTGTCAGTGTTCCAGATTTGGCCATTCTAATAGATGTGTAGTGGTAACTCGTTTTCCTTTGCATTTCTCTAATGAAATATGATGTGGAGCATCTTTCCATGTGCTTATTTGCCATCTGTATATCTTCTTTGGTGAGGTGTCTGTTCAGATCTCTTGCTCATTTTTTAATTGGGTTGTTTACTTTCTTATTGTTGAGTTTTCAGTAAGTGCTCTTTTTTAATGACTGCTTTTCAAAGAGCCACCTCGCTGTTGCTGAGATGTTGTACAAACCTTGAGTTGGGATTTTGCCTCTCTTTCCTGACCCTCACGAGAGCTTTTTGATCTGTGGACATGGACCGTGGGAGTGCATGGGCCACCATGGTATGCATGCTTCAGGGCCCAGGTGCTAACTAGAGCTGTGATCAGTGCATCTGGCCCATCCTGCCTGCGAGAGATCATTTGCAGCCCCTGCACTTGTGACAAAGAAACCAAATGGTAAAAACTGCCAAGACTGTTTGTAGTCATATCAGGACCCAACAGGATCCAGTTCGCCTCTCTCCCAGGCCCTCTGAATCTCACATTTTTAAAGAAATCTGGGCAAGAGGAGGTTGGGAGAGCAGAAGAGCATTGAGATCCTAAGCCGGCTGCAGCAACTGTTCTGTTGACCCAGAAAGTGAGCGCTGCCCAGAGTACTACCCAGAGCTGGTGAAGAGTTCACAGGATGGAGTGGCAGGTCTTCAACCTGGAAACAAGGTTGGAAAGAATCATAGAAAAGACCATATACGAGACTTGATTATCGTGGGGGGTGAGCACGATGAATCTCATTCTTCCACCAACTGATTTGGACTTGAAATATATGATGAGCTTCTTCAAATGGTGCTTCTCTGACCACAAAGTACGGAAGATTTTACATTAACCCGAGAACCCTGCAGTTACAACAAACATCAGAATCTGACAACGACTCTACTAAAGAGAAGAGGGGGAAAAAAATCACCAAAGAAGAAGAAGAAGCTGCAGGAAGGTAGTGAGAAGGGAAGAAAGAAAAAGGATGACACTTTCAACAGGGAAAAGAAATGAACAGAGCTCAGCTTTTCCCAAAGGAGCTTCACAGCTCTCAACGCTGGTAAGGAGAAGAAGAAGAAGAAGAAATGTTCTTGAGGCTCGAAGTGATAAAGAGATGTTAAAGAAATTTCAGAATGAGAAATCGGCCCGGGAAAAACAGGCCTGAGGATCATAAGCCTGTGAGAATAGGGTAGCATCCCTCGCTCTCAATCTTCTGCTCGGCTCCTGAGAGCAGTTTGCTCTAGGAGGTCACTGTTACTGTCTCTCTGACTGATTTGGACTTGAAGCAGCTGCCCAGTGAGTCTCCAGAAGGAAGCCCCTTCTGTGATATGGGTGATGAAAGAGATTCCCACAGGGTGGCATTGGACAGGGAATTCACAGTTTTCTTTTCTCCGCAAAGGCCTGCCAGTGGCTGTGGAGAAGTGTCTTGAGGAGTTGCTCCAGCCTGCCAGGACTGCTGATGGACAGTGCAAAAGGAAGCTCTTCACCCAGGGTATCCATGAGATCTTCCTGGGCACGGAGGTAGAAACCTGGAAGCTGAACAGCCAGGTCAGTTCTGAGGAGCGTGGCCATGTGACTTCATCCCTGCTCTGCAGCAAGGACATCCTGGCCACACTTGCCCCAAAACTTCATCTCTGTGTGTTGGGGGCAGGGGGTGCAACTGAAGGCACCTCTACAGAAACTTAAAGAAGCTATTGGCAGGGCAATGCCAGAGCAGATGGCCCAGTACCAGGATGAATTCCCGGTACACCACAAGCAAAGACTGCAGAGATGCTGGAAGAGGAAAAAGACAAGGAGCAGAGTGAACAGATTTGTTCTGGTAATGAAGAAGGAAAGGGGAGCAGAGCCCAGAAGACATGTCAATGGAATGCTGGAATCAAGAAGGTGCTCTTTCAGGTGGTAAAGATGGAACCAGAGGGCTATGGTCTGGAAAGGGATGAGAGCCAGTCTAGGGAGGACTGCATGGAAGCTCTTCTAGATGCTGAAGCGCAAACTCTCTGGCCCTAAAGCTGGGTGCACACCAGGTCTCTGTGTAAGGAGAGCAGACCACACCATGGGTCCCTGACATCCCTCCTGACCGAGAAGAAAGTCATGGCTCCTTCAAAGTCAAGGTGAAGGAAACATAGACTAAGCCTCCTAAGAAGGTTCTCATCTGATTACCCCGAATGGGCAACCCCATTGCTTTGTACAAAAGTCACGGGTCTTCATGTACAAAAGTAAAAAGGGAAATTTCCAAAGCCCAATTCTCTGGACCATCACTGTCTAGAGCTCTGTAATCACCCCCTCAATTTTCTGGCTGAATGGACAGTGGCACTGGAGCAGTCTGAGGAGAAAAACCCCAAGAGTTCTGGCTACAAAGAGCTCTTTGCCAGGCCCCCCTCAGCAGAGCTTTCCAGAAGAACAGAGGTCTCAATGGCAGTACCACAGAACCCGGACCCAAGCCAATCTTGTATGCAGTCACCGAACAGCACAAAGCTTCACTCCCACACCTCACCTAGTTCCACTTGACAACAACCTCCCCAAATCTTCCTCCTTCAGCATCCATTCCTCCATGGCAGCCTCTCCAGGAAGCTTCATCCTACACTTCCCTGGGCCACATGGCAAAACGACATTCCGCCAACTCTTCAGGACTGTCTTACTAGTCTCCCCTTCTGGCTCTACCTCCCAACATGAGGTTCCTTCTAGAGGCTCTCCTACGGAAGAACAACAATCCAGAACTCTCCTTCCTCCCCAAAACTTTCTCCCATGTGTACAGCCTCCCTGCATGGGACAGTCTGTCAATGGACAGGTCCCAAGCCCACAGTGAACAAACCTCTGTTCCTCAGAAGCTGACCTTGGGGGTACAAATGGAGATTCTAGTGATGGGAGCCAAGGAGGCACAAAGGTACTGACCTTGTCCCTGAAACCCACCATGGTTAGCAGCCCGTGTTCCTCAAAAGGAATTTGCCTGGTCTCTGGGCTTCACAGTTGTGTTTGTTGTTGGACAGTTAATGGCGAGACCGATCTTGGGATGGAGAAAGTTCTGAATTTGGTATATGGGAGCATAAGTGGTTCTGAATTCCAGCACTGTGGCAGATCAGTTGGTGCAGCTGCATTTTAAATCTGCCAAACACCTTGGCATTTGGTCAGAATACCTCATGGAGTCCCATAGGCCAAGGGCTCCTTCTGGCCACAAGAGGATCCATGGGATGGTCATGGTGTCCATCTCATCCTTGGATGGTGTGTTCAACAGGACAGAAACCTGGACTAAAGCCACAACTGAGAGAAGTAGCTTTGTCTCTGAAAATATATTCAGAGCACTTGATACATACTCATTGTATGGGGCCAATTTCTCCTCTGAACATGACAATGAAGCTCTTTTAAAGACCTGTAGATCCATCAATCTCGAGACAATTGTGATAAGCCTTTTAAAGGCACTTCTGCTGGGTTCAGCTTTTACCATTACCACTAAATGCATTGGATAGAATAGGACTGTTCGTGGCATGTCACATTATAGGAAGACATGACTCCAGTGCCTTTATAGTGGAGCAGAATTAGATAACTCACATCCTCCATTTCAGCCCTCTGAGTACTTTTCAAAGACCTTTTAAAAAAGACATGTCTGTTTCTGAGACAGAACCAGTTTTATTTAGTTGAGATTTTTACAGTTGAATTCTGTAAATTTGTGGCATCCTGACTTAAAGTTCATCTGAGCCCAGAAAACTATATTCCCAATCTAACCAGAGTTCCAGGGGTTTTTTTCCCCCAGAGTTTATACAGGTGGACCCCAGATCTACAAAGCCCTTGTTGGTCAAATCTTCATCTCTTTATGGGCAGAGGTCATGAGGGGTTCCAAGTCACAAACAGACATGTCAGTTTGTTTTATTCTTAGAAATCCTCTTAGGCAGGGCTATAGTAACAGGCCTCTATGAAGTCACCTGTCATATAGAAATAGGCCTTGAAGTCTTGGAGTTTTCCAAGCACTGGAGTATATATAAACATAAGGGCAACATGCATTAAGCTTGGAGGATGGATCAAGGACAGATAGATATTCCAGAGTTCCTGAGCCACCAAGCTGTTCACTAAACTAGTGACTGTTTCACAAAGGTCTTTAGAGTGCTTACTTGTACCTGTGAAATGCATATCACAAGGTGTACTTGAACTGTCTGCTCTAGCTAAATGAATTCAAATACGTCAAGTGTAAACAGAATCTGGGTGAATTTTATGGTTATGTAATTTATGCAAAATCCACAATGTGGCAGCCTCTATAGAACAAATGACTCATTTTCTTCCACAAATAAATTAAAGGGGGGAAAAAAGAGGGAAAGGAAACCTCTAAGCTGAAAGAAACTTAAGATACATATCAACTGAGTGCAACGTGTGAAGCTTGTTAGGATACTGATTTGTAGAAATCAACTGTTTTGTTTTGTTTTAATGAGACAATGGGAAAAATTAGAACATTTATTGGAGATTTGATGAAAAGAGGAATTGTTTTAATTTTTTAGGTGTGATAATGGTATTGTGGTTGGGAAGGAGGGAGGGAGGGAGGGAGGGAGGAAAGAAGGAAGGAAGGAAGGAAGGAAGGAAGGAAGGAAGGAAGGAAGGAAGGAAGGAAGGAAGGAAGGAAGGAAGGAAGGAAGGATGGATTTGGCTGGCTTTTATTGCCAGTTCCTGGGAGGTAACCTCTAAACCCTTAACGTTTCCTAAGGGACAGGAGTGGAATGTCTTCGTTACTCATGGTGGGTCCTTTAGACCCAGGCTGATAGTGTACGTCAAAGAGATGACTCAGGGTAAGGGCTGGCCACACCAGAAAGACCAACCCCGTGATTACACGGTTGGGGCTGTGAGCCTCAGGGTATCAGCCTGACCTCTGGGAGCAGAAGGGGGCCGGAGATCGAGTTCAGCCACATGGGTGATGATCCAATCAATCATGCCTACATAATGAAACCCCAATAAAAGTCTGGACATCAAAGTTTGGGTGAGCTTCCTGGGGTGGCAATACTCCATGCACATATTGCCACATAGCAATGCCGGGAAAGTAATGCATCCATGGGGACATGGAAGCTTTATATTTGGAACCCTCCCAATCCAAGATTCTGCCCTATGTGTATCTTCTAATTTGCACCCTTTGCCTGTAATAAAAGTGAATGTGAATATAATAGGTTTCTGTGAGTTCTGTGTGTCCCTCTAGCAAATTATCAAACCTGTGGGGTTTTGGGAAACCACTGAACTTGCAGTTGGTGTCAGAAGTCTTGGGCAGACTTGGCAGTCTGGAGGATGGTGCCCTTAACCTCAAGTTTTGCTAGTTCCAGTTAGAAAGAAAAGAAGTCCTTGTCTTTAAAGATACATATGGAAAGATTTACAGATGAACTAGTATGTCATGGATTTGCTGAAAAATAATCTGGGGGAGTGGGGAGAAGGAAGTCGAGAGCTAAGTGGAACAAGATTAGCCATGTGGAATCGCAGAAACTGGTTACTGGGAACATCAGGGTTCATGAAATTATTTTCTCTTCTTTTGTATATGTTTTAAATTTCCAAAATGAATATAAAGTAGTGATCCACATGGAAAAAATATGAATCATTACTTTATATGATGTGGTAGGCAGAATTCTAAGATGGCCTCCAAGATTACAGGCCCATGGTACACACACACCTTTTCCTAGTTATTTATTCAAACACAAATTGAGGTAGTGCTGTTTAGGGGTTTTGCAGATGTAACTAAGATCCCAAATCAGTTGACCTTAAGATAGATTGGGAATTCCCTGGCGGTGCAGTGGTTAGGACTCAGCGCTCTCACTGCCGGGGCCCAGAGTTTGATCCCTGGTTGGGGAACTCAGATCCCGCAAGCTGTGCTGTGCGGTCAAAAAAAAAAAAAAAAGATAAGAGAAATTATCCTGGGTGGGCCTGACTTAATCAGGTGAGACCTTAAAACCGGTAGGACTCGTCCTGAAGAAGAAATTCTCAGTCAGAAAGATTTGAAGCATGAGAGAGATTCCACACAAGGGAGATTCTTTGAAGATGGCTTTGAGAGGAGCTGAGAGCAGCCTCTGGCTAACAGCCAGAAAGGAAATGGAGACCTCAGTCCTACAGCTGCAAGGGACAAAATTCTGCCACAACCATGTTAGCTTTCAAGAAGACTCCAAGTTCCAGTTGAGCACACAGACAGTCAACAACTAGATTTCAACCTTGTAAGATTCTTAGTAGAGAAGTCAGCTATTTTCTACCAGACTTTTGTCCTACAGAACTGTGAGCTGATAAATCTGTGCTGTTGTAAGCTGCTATGTTTGTAGTAATTTGTTACAGGGCAGTAGGGAACTAAAACACACAATTCAAAAAATAAATTCCAGTTGTGAAAAATAAGACTTTACAAATTTTTGAACAAAATTTAGAAAAATACATTTGTGGTCACAGTACAGGGAAGGATTTCTTAACATACAAAAGGCAAGATTAATAAATTCAACTATATTAAAATGACATACTTCTGAACTATAAAATGTACCAAAAGATAAAGTGAAAAGAAAATCCATGGGGGACTTCCCTGGTGGTCCAGTGGATAAGACTCTGCACTCCCAATGCAGGGGGCCCTGGTTTGATTCTTGGTCGGGGAACTAGATCCCACATGCATGCCACAACTAAGAGTTCACATGCCGCAACTAAAGATCCCGTGTGCCGCAACTAAGACCCAGAGCACTCAAATGAATAAATAAATATTAAAAAAAAATCCATGGACTAGATGCTATTTTCAAGACATAAAATTACAAAGCGTATTTTTAAAAGAAGCTCCTACAGGGAAAAACAAGAAACAAGCCAACAGAATATGGATTCGTAACTCACAGAAGAGGAAGCTTAAAAACCAGTAAATATGTGAAAAGATGTCCAATATGGCTATTCATCAGAGACATACAAACAGTAATGAAATGCAATTTTACCTCCAGTGGACCAACAAAAGGTAAAAATCCAGATAATACTGAGTTCTGGTGAGGATGTAGGGTAACAGAAGCTCTCATGTCCTGCTGATGAGAGTGTAAATTGGCACTAGCATTGCGGAGAGCAATGTAATAATATCTAGTAAAATTAAAGATGTATATACCCTTTGACCCAGCAATTCTACTTACGGGAATATACTCTAGAGAAAATCTTCTACATAGGCTCAAGGAAGCATCTACAAGTATTCCACCATTATTTGTAATATTGAAAAAGTGCAGACAACCTAAATGTCCATTGACACGAGAATGAAGTTAATTAAGTTTTCATTTCTTTCCATCCTCAGTATTCTCCTTTAATCTTGACTGGCAACCCATCTGCTAATCTGCGAGAGAATCACACCAGTTGAAAATGAACTGCTTATTTCACCGGTTCTAAGAGTTACCCATGATTCTCTCAATTGTTGTCATTCACAGAAAAAATGTTTTCACTGACTGTGATCTTCAAGGAAGGCCTCTGAGCCAAGAGGGATCAAAAGTGCCCAATATATCTGGAAATGCACTTCCACCCGAGGATGAAATGACTTTCTAAACTGAGCTGGAAACTGCTGAGCTGAAAAAGAATATGGATAATCCAAGTGAGGCAAATGAATGCTTCTATGCTACTGAAAAAAGAAGATTCTTTTGAAAGGCGCCCGCAAATCACATGAGAATTAATTTCATTTAATGAAGTTGAGCGTAAGCAAAGCTTAGTGTCTAAAAGTCAATCTGTGGATCTTCCAAACATACTAGCACAAGATAATCATGTCCTGCTGTTTAGAACACATCAGATTTTTAAATTACCTCCGAAGTCTCCATCTTTATTTTATTTATACCTTCCTATCTCATCTGGGAAAAGTCTGAATAAGATACTGGATAGTAAATATACTCAAGAAGTACTTATGTTTGGATTTAACAAAATAACGAAAATGGAGAAAGGACTTTTTTGTCTTTTACCTGTCCATGATAAACATTCACTTTTAAAGCATGTTTAATGTCCATTCCAGACCCAATTTATATTTCTTTATTTATATTGGATGTTTATCAGGGAGTATACATTGGAAGCAGATATACGCTGTATTATTTATAATTGTATTTATTGAATACATCTAACACTTTCCATTGCAATAACTGACTAAACCAAACTAGCCAAGATACATTTTTTTCATTTTTGCTGATAAATAGTTATAATGGAGTGATATTTTAAAATTCAGATAATATATTTTCCTAAAATATTCCAATTGCAGAGTTATGTATGAGATGCTACAAAATAGATGTGAGTTTGATTAACAGTTTTATGAATAATCATATCACATAATTACCCAGATTTATCACTTTAAAATAAATGAAAATTCTTTGTGGCAGAAGGTTTGTATGAATATCAAAGTGTTGATTTTTGTTCTCATTTGCTCAGTTTGAACCATGCCACATTGTGACTTGCAAAGCCATTTTCTCTTTGTGCTAATTATCCAAAAGTGAGTTCAAAGTGCTTTTCCATTTACCTAAGTGTGCAAAATCAAAAACCTAATTGCAAAGTCAAAGTGTTAAGCAAAGGCTCTAGATTTCTTCAGGTCCAACCCTAATGACTCTTAACATGATGACTATTTTATCAGGCCAAGGAAGGCTCTACTGCTTAAAGCAATTACTAAGCTCAAGGCAAAAGAATGTCTCATTATAATAAACTGATGAGAGACTAAAATAATAAATAAGACCCTGTCTTAGTCTGTTCGGCTGCTATCACAGAATAACATAGACTGTGTGGCTTATAAACAAGAGAAATTGATTCCTCACAGTTCTGGAGGCTGGAAAGTCCAAGATCAAGGCACCAGCAGATTCAGTGTCTGATAAGAACCCGCTTCCTGATTTATAGGCAGCCATCTTCTCGCTGTGTCCTCACTTGGTGAAAGGGTCCAGGAAGCTCCCTGGGGTCTCTTTATAAGGGCACTAATCCCATTCATGAGGGCTTCACCCTCATGATCTAATCACCTCCCAAAGGCCCCACCTCTTAATACCATCACCTTGGGGGTTAGGTTTCAACATACGAATTTGGAGAGGACACAAACATTCAATCTATAGCAGACACTTTATATGATATTCAGGGGGAAACGGGCAATATCATACCCTAAGAAGTCGTTACAAGAACGACTTGTAACAGGAGGGGCTGCCCATGGTAGTCATCTTTCCTGGACCAGAGCCCTGCTCCGATGAGCCTGAGCTCTCCTTTTGCTGTCATGTGGCCAAGATGTTGGTTGTCACCTCCTTTCTGGCAGCCTCCACATGGGGTCCACACCAATTTCTGTTCTCCTGAGATAATTCAGTTGGGCCAAAGCATTCAGAAGTGACTTGGATTTTCTGAGGTAGATGTAGGAAGGGACTGCGTCACGCCCAGCAGAGCAAATTCAGTCCATCTTGCTATTTCTCGCTTCCATGCCCCATTAGTTCATCTCGCCACAAGATCGCCCCTTCCTGATCTCCCGCAGCAGGGCTCTGCCACCTCTTTTCTTCTGCTTCTCCAGGCTTCTGCTTCTGTCCTTACTATCTCAGCTGATTCTTTTTTTTTCTTCCAGTTTTATTGAGACATGATAGACATGCAGCACTGTATAAGTTTAAGGTGACAGCATAATGATTTGACTTACATACATCATGAAATGATTATCACAGTACACTTAGTGAATATACATCATCCCATATAGACAAAAAAGAAAGAGAAAATTGTTTTCAGCTGATTCTTACTAAAGCAGTTTACTCCTCTCATAAGTCCAAACTTGTCCCCCATCATCTATTCAGCAAACAAAGGGTCCTCCATTTATGGGATCCCCCCTCCTTGGGGTCCAGAGAGGGATTTCAATTAACAAAGACTACAAAAATGTTTCATGTTCTCTCATATCTATCTACCTGCTTTGGCTGCCTCACAGGATTCAGAGATAATACAAGTGAAAAAAATTTTTTAGCCATAACATGCTACATACTTTTTCTCAGTGATTCTTTATTCTAACCTTCACATTTTACAGATGATACAACTGAAGCCCAGGGAGGTTAAATAACTTGCCCAAACAATTAGTGGTAAAGATTGACTTTAAACCGGGTCTCTAGCCTGCTGCCCTATCATTCCTTCCATTAATCTGAACTGCCTAGGGTAATTTGTGGATTTCTGGAGCTCTGCTTTCCCACACTCCATTAATTTGGGATTAAATGTGATCATTTTCTTGGGGGTCTCCACCACACTTACGCACATACGTGTGATCATTCACACAGACCCTGTGGTTGAGGAAATTGATGGGAAGGCTATTCACTCTTTTACTAATTCATTTGTTCCACAGATATTTATTGAGCACCTACTAGGTTCCAGGTGCTGTTCTAAATTCTGAGGATATAGCAGTAAATAAAATAGACAGAAAACCCATGTCCTCATGGACTTTGCATTCTAGTGGGAAAAAGATATGATAAGCAAATGCATAAAGTATTTAGCATGGTGAAAAATGCTGTGAAGAAAATAAACCAGGGAAGGGGGATAGGGAGTGGCACAGGGGAGAGGGAGGAGGTTGGAATTTTAAACAGGGTGGTCAGAAAAGTCTTCCCTGGGACTTCCCTGGCGGTCCAGTGTTTAAGACTCAGCGCTTCCACTGCACAGGGCGCGGGTTCGATCCCTGGTCAGGGAGCTAAGATCCCACATGCCACATGGCACAGCCAAAAAAGTAAATAAATAAATAAAACAAAACAAAAACACAAAAGTCCTCCCTGAGGGGATGACATTTGAGCAAAGAGCTGAAAGACATGAAGTGTCAAACCATGTAGCTTTTGGGAGAAGAGCATTCCCAACAGAAGAAACAGCCTGTGCAAAGGCCCTGCATGAGAAGCAGGCCCGGCACACTGAAGGAGCAGCTAGGAGTCAGTGTGGCGAGAACAGAATGAACAAAGGGAAAATCAGCAGAGGAGGGCAGAGAGGTGACAGGGGTATCAGTGCAGAGGCCCTTATGGGTCATGGTAAGGACTTTGACTCTAAATCTGAATGGCAGGGCAGCCAATGGACAGGTTTGAGCTGAGAAATGACTTCTGCACCCACATCATTCCTGCTGCCTTCTCCCTTCAACGCCACCCACTCAAAGTTTCAGGATAAAGGGGTCAAGTCATCTAGGTCCAGGTGGGAAGTTCAGGCATCACATCTTCTTTCACTGGGATATCTGCTCTTTAAAACTGTTATCTTGAGGCTTCCCTGGTGGCGCAGTGGTTGGGAGTACGCCTGCCGATGCAGCGGACACGGGTTCGTGCCCCGGTCTGCGAAGATCCCACATGCCGTGGAGCGGCTGGGCCCGTGAGCCATAGCCACTGAGCCTGCGCGTCCGGAGCCTGTGCTCCGCGATGGGAGAGGCCACAACAGTGAGAGGCCCGCGTACCGCAAAAAACAAAAAAAAACACTGTCATCTTGGCAGGAAAAAAAGAGTTAATTGGAGAATTTTTGAGAATCTGGGGAAGTGTTTTCCAAGACCTCTGTGGGTTGCCTAAAGTCTCTTTGCAGAAGAAGAGGTTAAAAAACTAGGAAATAGGTTAGGAGAGGCAGCTGACAAAGCATGAGGAAGTTAAGAAATGGGGGCTATTGCAGAGGGAGAGGGCAGAAGTGGGGCTAGAACACAAGTAGAGACTCCTTACCCAGCACTTCCTGTGCCATTGTTTACAGTTTATATATATAGCAGTAAACAAAATAGCCAGAAAACCCAAAATAGATAAGTGGGGCTACATCAAACTAAAAAGCTTCCGCACAGCAAAGAAAACCATCAGCAAAATGAACGGCAACCTATGGAATGGGAGAAGATATTTGCAAATCATATATCTGATAAGAGGTTAATATCCAAAATATATAAAAATGCGAACAACTCAATAGCAAAAAGAAAACAAATTATTTGAAAATGGGCAGAGGAAGTGAACAGATATTTTTCCAAAGAAAATATGCAAATGGCAAACAGGTACATGAACAGGTGCTCACCGTCACTAACAATTAGGGACATGCAAATCAAAACCACAAGACTATCACCTAACACCTGTTAGAATAGCTGTCATCAAAAAGACAAGAAGTAATTATTAGCAAGAATGTGGAGAAAAGACAACCCTGGTCCACTGTTGGTAGGAATGTAAATTGGTACAGCCATTATGTACAATAGTATGATGTTCCTCAAAAAATTTAAAAGCTGCCATATGATCCCCAAATTCCACTTCTGGGTGTACAACAGAAGAAAACAAAATTGAAGAAATATCTGCACCCCCATATTCATTGCAGCATTATTTACAGTAGCCAAGACATGGAAACAACCTAAGTGTGTGTGAACGGATAAAGAAAATGCGGTATATATACACAATGGAATATTATTAAGCCATTAAAAAGAAGGAAATCCTGCGTGACAATGTGGATGGACCTTGAAGACATTATGCTAAATGAAATAAGTCAGACAAAGAAAGATGAATGCAGTACTGCATGATCTCACACGTGGAATCTAAAAAAATCAAACTCATAGAAACAGAGATCAGATTTGGTGGTTGCCAGAGGCCTGGGGATTGAGGGCAGGGGAAATGGGTGAAGGTGGGCAAAAGGTTCAAACTTCTAGTTATAAGATAAATAAGATCTGGGAACATAATGTACCGTATGGTGACTATAGTTAACAATACTATATTGTATATTTGAAAGCTAAGAGAGTAAATCTTAAAAGTTCTCATCATAAGAAAAACACATAACTGTGCAGTGACAGATGTTAACTTATTGTGGTGATCATTTCACAACATATACAAATATCAAATCGTTATATTGTATACCTTAAACTAATACAAAGTTATATGTCAATTATATCTCAATAAAACTGGAAAAAATAAATAAAAATTTTCAACTTATATATAAAAAAAAAAAAACATGCCCTTATGGACTTTGCATTCTAGTGGGGGAAAGATATGCTAAACAAATATGTTAAATATTTAGCAAGCCTGCAAGACGCAAAGTTTCTAAAAAGGAAAATGAAGGCAGCCCTCCTCAGGAGGAAAGCTCTGTGGTCCGTGGGTAGGACTTAGTGAGACAGGAATGAGCCCTGAGCGCCTCTCCTGATGGAATCTGGTAGTGGGTTCCCTCCAGGGGAGGAGCCACCCTGGCTGGTCCAGTGTAGCCTCAGTCTAGACATAGTTGATGTTGGAGCCTGGGGCTCAGCCCCTCCTTCCCAAGTATCCTTCCTAAAAGGTTCAGCTTCTAGAAATCCCTCTTACTCTAAGGCCCTGGTCTCCCACACACTGCCTTATTTTCTTTCCAAGTCCTGGAAGTCAGAAAACAACAGAGCAGGGCTTCCCTGGTGGCTCAGTGGTTAAGAATCCACCTGCCAGTGCAGGGGACACGGGTTCGAGCCCTGGTCCGGGAAGATCCCACATGCCGCGAAGCAACTAAGCCTGTGTGCCACAACTACTGAGCCTGCGCTCTAGAGCCCGCGAGCCACAACTACTGAGCCTGCGTGCCACAACTACTGAAGCCCACGTGCCTAGAGCCTGTGCTCCACAACAAGAGAAACCACCGCAATGAGAAGCCTGCACACCACAACAAAGAGTAGACCCTGCTCACCACAACTAGAGAAAGCCTGCACGCAGCAATGAAGACCCAATGCAGCCAAAAAACAAACAAACAAATAAATAAGTAAAATAAATCTATAAAAAAAAAAAGAAAACAGAGCAGGGGGAGAAACTGTTACCTGGGGCCTGAGAAGCTGAATTTTTGGCCTTTAGTAAACTTGCTCCCTCCTCCCAGTGGGCCAGAGCTCCTTGACATGGCTGTCCCTGTGTATTTTCCCTCTACTAGCCATTCCGAGGCTTTTCCATATTTTACTTTTTGGAAGAGTGCAGTAAAAATATTACCAGTTGATGGCATTTTTCGGACAGTTCGTCATCAGCCATTATTGTACATTTAGTTACAACTCAGTGAAAGCCTGCTGTGTACATGTCAAGAGCTGCATTAAGTGATCTACATAAATTTCTCAAGAACTACAAAGGGTCTGAGGTTTTACCCTTCTTGCAAGCTAAGAAGCTGGGCTGCCACAGTTTCATGGACACTGCAGAAGACAAAGGATTAGGGACAAAGCATAGTTTATTACTCACAGTAGAGGCAGTATCCAAAGTATCATCATTTGCCCGGTTTCCCAAGCTCCAGTTCCCCAAAGGTAATGCAGTGAAGGCCAGGTGAAACCTGCACACATAGTGGGTTGTATTCCAGGAGAGGAACCCCAGCTTAAGGAACCCAAATCTTTTATAATGGGCAGTAAGTCTGCCTGACTCTTGCCCCAGAAGGAGATGTTGTCTATATTATACATGATAGCAAAAAGTCTGCCCTCTGCTCCAGGGAGAGACACTATCTCCAGCTTTCACGGCTGTTTGGCAGACAAACATCCTTGAAAACATGGTCTGGAACAAAAGCTCTGTTTTTGTGAGCAGTGCCTCTGCTTACCAACCTGGCAGATATGCAAGAGACCTATGGAGATTTGTCTTCCAACAATGTTATCCCGTTTAAGCTGACACAGGCATGGTTTTCCCCATTTTTCAGATGAGGAAAATGAGGCAGAGAAGCTAACTTGTCCAGGATTCCACAATACAGGAGGCAAGGTCTGTGTGAGCCCAAAGCCTGGGCCACGTCCTTGGGTATGTAGAGGAGATAATGGTCGGGCACCCACTGTGTCAGACACAGAGGACGCAGAGACTGAAGGGCACAGCCCTGCCTCTGAAGGACTTACAACTAGGGAGACAGAACATGCCCACCATACCCCTGAGGAGTGAGGGGGAAGCTGGGTGGGCGTCCAGGGTCACCTCTAACCACCTACAGCATGCATGGTCTTTTCCCACTTTTCTCTCTCTCTCCTTCCCTCTCCTTCTCTCTCTCCCTCTCTCTCCCTCTCTCTCTCTCTCTCTCTCTCTCTCACACACACACACACACACACACACACACACATGCACACACGCACACACACGTGCAAGAACAACTTGCTAACATATTTGTTATAAGTTGTTCTCTCTTTGGTGCTTGCTATCGCTTATCTGCTAGAAGCCAACAAAATAAATAATGCATAAATCATATATCGAGGCAAAACAATTGTCTTTTTGCAGAGACATGTTTGTTCCTGGCTGTGATTTTCTTAATATGTCATACTTAAAATATAGTCTTATTTTTGAGAACTGTAATCATTCCAGGTTGCTGTGAGGTAATTAAATATCCCAATATTTTGTGTCTTTCCATAAAGAGCACCCTAATCCTAGGGGCTTCCCCACTTCAGCCGGTCACAGAATTTCTGATAGGCGCTCAGGGTGGAATGTGGCTTGTTGGGTTTTAAAAGACAAGAATTAAGACAGTTTGGCGGAGGCAGAGAGGCCATAGAGAGGGAAAGACAGTGACTAGCCGGACAGGTATGAAATCAGGAGCTGGTCCCAGGAGAACTTAAATGCCAGGATGGATTTTGCTCTGAGCAAACAATCCCTGAAAGTTTTTGAGCTGAGGCTGACTTGTACACCTTGAAAGGGTGAATTTTATGCATGTGAAAGAAGGAAGGGAGAAAGGAAGGAAGGGAGGGAGAGAGGGAGGGAGGAAGGGAGGGAAGGAGGGAGGAGAGAAAGAAAAAGAAAGAAAGAAAGGAGGAAGGAAAGAAAGAAGGAAGGAAGGGGAAAGAAAGAAAAAAGGAGAGAAGGAAGGAAAGAAAGAGAGAGAAAGAGGGTGGAAGGGAGGGAGAAAGAAAGGAAGGAAGGGAGCATGGAGGGATGGAGAGGGGATAAAAAGGAAGGAAAGGAGAGGAATAAAGAGAGAGAAAGAAAGAAAGCTCCCCAGCAGGTCCCAATGTACAGATAGACAGGAGAGTCACTACTCTAGAGAAAAGGAGACTTTTCTGCTATGATCCAGACCCAAAGTGTGGGGTGTGGCAGTGGGACAAGTCCCAGTGGAAAGGTCAGCTGTGAGGAACAGTAGAGAAGAAAACAGACCAGCAGTCCAATATTAATAGCTGATTGGTTGCAGAAGGTGAGGAAAAGAAAAAAGAAAGTAAAGACTTAAGCCAATGTTTTGAGCCTCGGTGACTGAAGAAACACAGATTTGGTAGGGAAAAGGGGACACAACTGGAGGTGAGTTCCATTTGGACATGTTGAATTCAAGATGTTGCAAAGAATTTCAGATGTTCAGCAAGCAACTGGAGGTTGAAATAAAAGCCATACCCTATGACCACAAGATGGGGAGCACGATATACAGCAGTGAGGACTGGATGATTCCTCAGAGGCCATTTCTTTTTTTAAAATTGGAGTATAGTTGATTTACAATGTTGTGTTTGTTTCAGGTGTATAGCAAAGTGATTCAGTTATACAGATAGATAGATTCTTTTTCATATTCCTTTCCATTATAGGTTATTAAAAGGTATTGGATATAGTTCCCTGTGCCATACAGTAGGTCTTTGTTGTTTATCTTTTTTATGTACAGTAGTGTGTATCTGTTAATCCCAAACTCCTAATTTATCCCTCACCCCCTTTCCCCTTTAGTAACCATAAGTTTTTTTCTATGTCTGTGAATCTATTTCTGTGTTGTAAATAAATTCATTTGTAACTCAGAGGCCATTTCTTATCCAGTCTGCTACTTATGGCTGTGTGAGTTTAAACAAGCCACTTAACCTCTCTGAGTCTGTTTGCATATATGTGAAATGTGGTTAATAATACCTGCCCTGCCTACCTCACAAAGCTGTTGTATGAACGAAATGAACATGAAAGAGCTTTGAAAACTATAAAGTGTCACGTGACTGAAAGGTGTAAGATATATATAGTCAAATGATTTTGAACAAAGGCACAAAAACAATCCAATGGAGAAAAAAGCCCTGTCAATAAATGGTGGTGGAGTAACTGGATATCTATATGGAAAAAAATTAACCTCGATCCCCTACCTCACACTATACAAATGTCAGATGTGGGCTTTTTCACGTGTTAACACTTGTGGAAACATTAAGTATTCTTCAGTAAATGAAATAAATAATTCACCAGTAAATATTATTCATGTGATTTGATTTTGCCAAGTCAGCTGTAAATCATTGGATCCATAAATCTCTGCAATTACCACCCTTCTCTATTATAAAGAGGGTCACTCAAATGATGCCTTACATTGCTGCCAAGGACCTTAAACACCTATTGCTTTACTTGACTTATTAGGCTGACCATGTATAAAATAGCAGATCAAAAAGTTAGCTCTTTCTTATCAAGCAGATAAGATTCGTTTTCTTTACCTTAGCTAGGTGGAGGAAAGGTGAGGGGAGGAGAAATTTTCCTACAGATGGAGCCATTAAAGTGAATTATGTTAACTCTGAGCTAAAATCTTTTTTTTTTAATTAATTTATTTATGGCTGTATTGGGTCTTCGTTTCTGTGCGAGGGCTTTCTCTAGTTGTGGCAAGCGGAGGCCACTCTTCATCGCGGTGCGCGGGCCTCTCACTATCACGGCCTCTCTTGTTGCGGAGCACAGGCTCCAGACACGCAGGCTCAGTAATGGTGGCTCACGGGCCCAGTTGCTCCGCGGCATATGGGATCTTCCCAGACCAGGTCTCGAACCCGTGTCCACTGCATTGGCAGGCAGATTCTCAACCACTGTGCCACCAGGGAAGCCCCTGAGCTAAAATCTTGATTGAACCAGAAGGGAAAAATCTGTTGGTAGCTTGGGTCCAGTTGATACTGTTCTGAAACCCAGCTTTGGAAGTGCACTCACATTTTGAGGTGGAGGGTAGCCTTCGGTCCCTGTCAGGGCCGTAGCTTCTTATCAGGAACAAAAGTATAGGGCCCCTTCTTTCCCTAGTACTTCTTCAAGATGACATCCAGGCCTCTAGGTGGGCTTCCAAGACTGCACCTGTCCACCCTAGAGAGTTATGGAAATTCCCCACATATCACGAACTGCTGAGAATGGATAATCTGAGTCATGGCTTTCGCCATTCTCTTCACTTCTGGATAAGAGTCCTCTCTCAGAGAGGGAAAGGCAGGAGGAGAGGCAGAAAAAGGCAGGAAAACTCAACTCAACAAGGCACTTGTTAGACTATTTCAGTGAAAGTGAATTTGTAACCAATGGAAAATATTAAAAACTTGCATGATGTAAGAGTTTCGCTGTTGTGTTCTCATATCCCTACTGCATAGGCATTAGGGAGTCAGTCTCACAAAATTTGATCTTTACTTATTAAAAGAGTTTCCTAGGACTGCCAGAGCAAAGTACCACAAACTGGGTGGCTTAAAACAACAGAAATTTATTGTCTCACAGTTCTGGAGGTTAGAAGTCTGAAATTTAGGTGTTGGTAGGACCATGTTCTTTCTAGAACCTGCAGGTGAATCCTTCCCTCCTTCTTCCTAGCTTCTGCTGGTTTGCCAGCAATCTCTCGTGTTCCTTGACTTGCAGCAGCTCCATCACTCCAGTCTCTGCTTTTGTCATCACATGGCATTCTCCCTGTGTTTCTCAGTCTTCGCATGGCTGTCTTCACATAAGGACATCACTCATATTGGATCAGGGGTCTGCACTACTCAAGGATGATTACATCTTCCTCATATTAACTCATTGCATCTACAACAACCTTATTTCCAAATAAGGTCACATTCTACGGTACTGGGGGTTAGGGCTTCCAAGATATGTTTTTTCTTGGCTGTGAGGGGAGGGAGGAAGGAGGATACAATTCAATCCATAACACTGTCAAAGGACATCAGCTCATACCAGAAATCGCACATAGGATCCAAAATACATTTTTCTACCTGGAAGGAAAAACCAAAACTCAAAAAAAAAAAAATCATAAACTGTCGTAAGATGCAGAATTTTGAAAAGTTAAGGTTTTACAGAAAGAATTTAAAGGCAACTTGAATATTCCATTCAGGTTGATAGCATGGAACATATCAGAAAGCAAGATTAAAAAGCTGACAAAGTGACATCAAAAATTAAAGGTAGTATATTATAGTAAAATAGAAAATGGAGCAATAGGTAGTATAGTCTAGTGTCAAATCATCTTCTGGTTTCAAGCAGTTTACCATGTCAGCAATGCCATAATCTAAACCATTTACTTCATTTATGGTGAGAACAGCATCTAAGCACTTCCTTCCTAAAGCCAATCACAGAATCCTAACATTGTTGTATGTCCACATAATCTGATTCAACATGAAATAATTTGTTTATTTAGTCAGTGCTACACTTAGCTGCCATAACTAGAAAAGAACAGATGTTGTGAGAGGAGGTCTATTTATTTAGGATTTTCACAAATGTGAAAATTTAATCCTCAACCTACAAAATGTACCCTGATTAAATTCTTCATGGACCGTGTAAGTAAGACCAAACTGTATCTCATATCAAACACTATGTGTGTGATTGAATTTTGGTCAACCTCATCGTAATACAAACCAAGAGTTGGCAAGCTTTATTCGTAAAGGGCCAGATAGCAAATGTTTTAGGCTTTGTGAGCCATATGGTCTCTGTGGCAACTCTTCAGCTCTGCTCTTGTTGCACAAAAGCAGCCACAGACAATACGTAAACATATGGGCAGCGTGGCTGTGTTCCAATAAAACTTTATTTAGAAAAACAGACAGCGGGACAGAGGGCAGACCGTGTGAAGACACAGGTAGACGACAGCCATCTACGAACCAGGGAGAGAGGTCTCAGAGGGAATCAACTCTGCTGATGCCTTAATTTTGGACTTCTAGCCTCCAGAACTGTGAGAAAATACATTTCTGTTGTTTAAAAAAACACAGATATCAGCCGAGATTTGGTCCATGGTTATAATTTACTGACCCCAGATTAAACATACTAGAAGGCAGCTTGTTCTGTAAACTAAATTTGTAAGGTGTTCTTTATGACATGAAAAAGTCCTTTTTTTCCCCTGTTCCCCTGCCCCGCACACTTTTGTTTTTGAAATTGAATTTAGAATATTGGATTTGCTTTAAACAAGGTAAACACATACTGAATGTGATTTCCACTAGAAGGAATCTTGAGCAGTGATTTTGCTTAGTCTCCTAACATCAAATAAACCTATGTCTAAATTGCCTCAGAAAGATGAGAATTTGACGATCCACTAAGAGCTGCAAGAAAGAGAGATCCATAATTGCCTTATAGTCCATGCTCTACTCAAAATAAAATCGTTTTTCCTAATAGCTAATCCCATTCTCTTCCAGCTACTTAAACCCATTTCTTCTATAGAGCGAGTGGGCATCCAGCTTGTCACTTCCTTCAGTATCGCCCACCTCAGGCCAATAATTTATTCATAAAGTCCGCCAAAGATAATCAAGGATCATTTGGCTGTAAGATAGCTTGTCCTCTTGGGCAGTTCTTAAAGCCACAAGCACGTTCATAGAGGCAGTGATGTCTTAGCACAGCATTTATAATCTTTTATGCGTCTTTTTTTTTTAATTGGGGTATGGTTGCTTTACAATGTCGTGTTAGTTTCTGCTGTACAATGAAGTGAATCAGCTATATGTATATATATATCCCTTCCCTCTTGGACCGCCTCTTTTAGCAAGCCTTTATTGCCATCCCCATCCCCTCCCTGCAACACTCCAGGCAGGTACAGTAATTATTAAAGAAATTAAATGGTCATTGGACTGGTTAAAATATGGTTTTTAAATATCCATTATTTAGTCATTTAGCACATTTGGCTTCCTCTGTAAAACTCATGCGTGAGCCTTGAGAAAAGAGCTGACCTGTGAGAGAGAACTAGAGAAATCCACACGGGAAATGTACAGACTGCCTGCAGGAGGAATCTCACAGGCTTGTCACATCTGGGACTCCTCTAACCTGGCCGATGTGGTTTTACTGTGAAACTTCAGGGCCCCTCACTGCATGGCACCTTCCAAGGCCCCAGGGAGGAGTCCTAGCTACGCGCTCACACAGTCAGACGTTTCTGTAAAATATGCAAAAGTCAGTGTCTTAGTTCGGGCTGCTATAACAAAGTACCATGGACTGGGTGGCTTAGACAACAAACATTTCTTTCTCACAGTTCTGGAGGCAAGATCAAGGTGCAGGCAGATCCGGTGTGTGGTGACAGCCCACTTCCTGGTTGGCTGTTTTCTTGCTGTATCCTCATCCGGCACAGAGCAACGGGAGGGAAAGCAAGCTCTCTTGTGTTTTTTTATAAGGGTACTAACCTCATTCGTGAGGACTCTGACCTAATTAACTCCCCAAAGCCTCACCTCCTAATCACACTGGGGATTAGGATTTCAACATATGAAGGGGGTCGGTGTGGGGACACAAACTTTCGGTCCATAGCAGTCAAATACTAAAATTCCAAACAGCTACAATGCTGTCTCTTTCCACTCCAGCTCAGTGTTGTGTTAGTTTCAAGTGTACAGCGAAGTGGCTGAGTTTCATATATATATATATATATATGTGTGTATATATATATATATATATACACACACATATATATATACATATATATATATATATATATATTCTTTTTCAGATTCTTTTCCATTATAAGTTACTACAAGATATTGAATATAGTCCTCTGTGGTCCTTGTTTATCAATCTCCAAAAAGGTACTCTTTTTTTTTTTGCGGTACGCGGGCCTCTCACTGCTGTGGCCTCTCCCGTCGCGGAGCACAGGCTCCGGACGCGCAGGCTCAGCGGCCATGGCTCACGGGCCCAGCCGCTCCGCGGCATGTGGGATCTTCCCGGACCGGGGCACGAACCCGTGTCCCCCTGCATCGGCAGGCGGACTCTCAACCACTGCGCCACCAGGGAAGCCCCAAAAAGGTACTCTTCATCACACTTTCCCTCCTGTAGTGTGGCGGCGGAGTGGCTGTGGACATTCTTAATAAATATTCACTTCAAATTGGATTTACTTCTGAATAAATGTTCACACTCAAATCTAATTTTGGATATTTTTTTCTTAATGTGAGCTCTCACCCACCCCCAAACACACACACACACACACACACACACACACACACACACTCACATACACACCCCCCACTCCCAAGATCTATCTCTGTATCCTGACTATAATCTCAGAAAGGAAAAAGACCAAATGTGGTTGTAACACATGGGATGGAAACTAAGTCAACCGAATTGCACCTGTTTGGAGAAAGTGTGGCCCCCAAAAGGGAGTAGTCAGGCTCCAGACTAGAAAAGGAAGCCCAGAAACCCAAAGTGGGCCATGTTTATCCTACACTGGCCGAGAAGAAACACACACAGCCAGGATGAACAATCCATTGTAACAATCCATTACTCACCACATCTCTCTTGATTCCATCGTTACTGCTTTCTTTTATAACAACTCATTCATCTCTCCAAATTCCCTCAACAAGAAGACAGTTACTATGGCCAAGAGCCATGAGTCTTCTGGCAATTGAAACGGTATATCTCCCATGCTAAAAGATTGATAAATTGTCATTCTGCCTCTTTTAAACATGGGTCAGCCCCTTCAGAGTATAAACAATGCTGTGACCATGGAAACCAAAGTTCAGGTTCTGGATCTGCAAGGCTGAAGCCAACCTGGTCAGCCTGGTCTGGGCAGCTAGCCAAGTCCCCAAGGGACAATCCTTTATCTTGATGTCGCCACCTCCAAACTATGGCGCTTTAGAGAAAAGGTGATATCCGGGAAACCAGATGGACCCTAAACTGTTTATGAATTAGCGCACCACAACCATGTCACATCCAGGAAGATATTCTCAAAGAAAAACAGATTAATAAGTTCCCAAAATGTATTCATACTTCTTTTGGTGATGAAAGAGAATCTCAAACTTTGTATAGGAAAATAAATTTTCTACTGGTTATCATGAAGAAAAATCCTCTCTGCTGTAGTTCTGAAGAGTTTCTCTTTCCAATTCTCCACCCCTCAAGCCTACAACCATCTCTTCTGATCACAGCTACTATGTGCCAGGCACCAAATATTTACTACTTGCAGTTCTTCCAACTGCTTTGCCAAGTAAACATTATTGCTTACACAGATGAAGAAACCGGTTGAGTAACTTGTCCATAATTACAAAGCCATGAGGTGGTAGAGCCAAAATTAAAATGATGCTTTTCTAAGTATTATGCTCTCTCAGAATTGTTAGCATTTTCCAGACTACTTTGAATCCAGAGTAAATAGTGGGATATCAGTTCTACCATTTATTCTTTTTAAAAAAGTACGAATATATTGACAGTAGGTGTTAGGCACCTAGGTATTCACCTGTGACTGGAGTGGCAAAGGAACAAAGGCATATATGAAAATGTGTTACTCTAAAAAAATATACTTCTCCAGGGACCTTCCTGGTGGCGCAGTGGTTAAGAATCCGCCTGTCAGTGCAGGGGACACGGGTTCGAGCCCTGGTCCAGGAAGATCCCACATGCCGCAGAGCAACTAAGCCCGTGCACCACAACTACTGAGCCTGAGCCCTAGAGCCTGTGAGCCACAACTACTGAGCCCGTGTGCCTAGAGCCCGTGCTCAACAAGAGAAGCCACTGCAATGAGAAGTCCTCGCACCGCAACGAAGAGCTGCCCCTGCTCGCCGCAACTAGAGAAAGCCCGTGTGCAGCAATGAAAATCCAATGCAGCCAAAAATAAATACAATTAAAAATATATATATATAGATACTTCTCCAAAGAAGACATACAGATGGCCAAAAAGCACATGAAAATATGCTCATCACTAATCATTAGAGAAATGCAAATCAAAACTACTATGAGGTATCACCTCACGCCAGTCAGTCAGAATGTCCATCATCAAAAAATCTACACACAATAAATGCTGGAGAGGGTGTGGAGAAAAGGGAACCCTCCTACACTGTTGGTGGGAATTTAAATTGGTACAACCATTATGGAGAACAGCATGGAGGATCCTTAAAAGACTAAATATAGAACTACCATATGATCCAACAATCCCGCTCCTGGGCATATATCCAGAGAAAACCATAATTCGAAAATATACATGCACCCCAATGTTCATAGCAGCACTATTTACAATAGCCAAGACATGGAAGCAACCTAGATGTCCATTGACAGAGGAATGGATAAAGAAGATGTGGTACATACATACAGTGGAATATTACTCAGGCATAAAACAGAATGAAATAATGCAATTTGCAGCAACATGGATGGACCTAGAGATTGTCGTACTGAGTGAAGTAAGTCAGACAGAGAAAGACAAATACCACGATATCACTTGTATGTGGAATCTAAAAAAAAATGGTACAAATGAATTATTTACAAAACGGAAATAGAGTCACAGATGTAGAAAACAAACCTATGGTTACCAGGGAGGAAAGGCGGGGGAGGGATAAACTGGGAGATTGGGATTGACATGTACACACTACTATATGTAAAATAGATAACTAATAAGGACCTACTGTATAGCACAGGGAACTCTACTCAGTACTCTGTAATGGCCTATATGGGAAAAGAATCTAAAAAAGAGTGGATATATGTATATGTATAACTGACTCACTTTGCCGTACACATGAAATTAACACAACATTGTAAATCAACTATACTTCAATAAAAGTTTTTTTAAAAATTAGAAAGTAAAATAAATATAAAATTTTAAAATATACTTAAAAAATTTTACTGCCACTTCAAAGCTTCAGAAGAGGAGGCCTCTTTTAGATTGAAGATTCTTGGCTTCACTAAATACCATGGAACCTCTGGCATACTGATAACATTCTCTACCTTGATTGGTTTCACAGGTGTATACTTAGATGAAAATTCATGAGTTATGCCCTTTACTGGATGTATATTATACCTCATTTAAAATAAAGAGCATGAAAGCCCAGGACCAGATGGCTTCACAGGCGAATTCTATCAAACATTTAGAGAAGAGCTAACACCTATCCTTCTCAAACTCTTCCAAAATATAGCAGAGGGAGGACCACTCCCTAACTCCTTCTACGAGGCCACCATCACCTTGATACCAAAACCAGACAAGGATGTCACAAAGAAAGAAAACTACAGGCCAATATCACTGATGAACATAGATGCAAAAATCCTCAACAAAATACTAGCAAACAGAATCCAACAGCACATTAAAAGGATCATACACCATGATCAAGTGGGGTTTATTCCAGGAATGCAAGGATTCTTCAATATACGCAAATCTATCAGTGTGATAAACCATATTAACAAATTGAAGGAGAAAAACCATATGATCATCTCAATAGATGCAGAGAAAGCTTTTGACAAAATTCAACACCCATTTATGATAAAAACCCTGCAGAAAGTAGGCATAGAGGGAACTTTCCTCAACATAATAAAGGCCATATATGACAAGCCCACAGCAAACATCATCCTCAATGGTGAAAAACTGAAAGCATTTCCACTAAGATCAGGAACAAGACAAGGTTGCCCACTCTCACCACTATTATTCAACATTGTTTTGGAAGTTTTAGCCACAGCAATCAGAGAAGAAAAGGAAATAAAAGGAATCCAAATTGGAAAAGAAGAAGTAAAGCTGTCACTGTTTGCAGATGACATGATCCTATACATAGAGAACCCTAAAGGTGCTACCAGAAAACTACTAGAGCTAATCAATGAATTTGGTAAAGTGGCAGGATACAAAATTAATGCACAGAAATCTCTGGCATTCCTATATACTAATGATGAAAAATCTGAAAGTGAAATCAAGAAAACACTCCCATTTACCATTGCAACAAAAAGAATAAAATATCTAGGAATAAACCTACCTAAGGAGACAAAAGACCTGTATGCAGAAAATTATAAGACACTGATGAAAGAAATTAAAGATGATATAAATAGATGGAGAGATATACCATGTTCTTGGATTGGAAGAATCAACATTGTGAAAATGACTCTACTACCCAAAGCAATCTATAGATTCAATGCAATCCCTATCAAACTACCACTGGCATTTTTCACAGAACTAGAACAAAAAATTTCACAATTTGTATGGAAACACAAAAGACCCCGAATAGCCAAAGCAATCTTGAGAACGAAAGAAGGAACTGGAGGAATCAGGCTCCCTGACTTCAGACTATACTACAAAGCTACAGTCATCAAGACGGTATGGTACTGGCACAAAAACAGAAAGATAGATCAATGGAACAGGATAGAAAGCCCAGAGATAAACCCATGCACATATGGACACCTTATCTTTGATAAAGGTGGCAGTAATGTACAATGGAGAAAGGACAGCCTCTTCAATAAGTGGTGCTGGGAAAACTGGACAGGTACATGTAAAAGTATGAGATTAGATCACTCCCTAACACCATACACAAAAATAAGCTCAAAATGGATTAAAGACCTAAATGTAAGGCCAGAAACTATCAAACTCTTAGAGGAAAACATAGGCAGAACACTCTATGACATAAATCAAAGCAAGATCCTTTCTGACCCACCTCCTAGAGTAATGGAAATAAAAACAAAAATAAACAAATGGGACCTAATGAAACTTCAAAGCTTTTGCACAGCAAAGGAAACCATAAACAAGACCAAAAGACAACCCTCAGAATGGGAGAAAATATTTGCAAATGAAGCAACCGACAAAGGATTAATCTCCAAAATTTACAAGCAGCTCATGCAGCTCAATAACAAGAAAACAAACAACCCAATCCAAAAATGGGCAGAAGACCTAAATAGACATTTCTCCAAAGAAGATATACAGACTGCCAACAAACACATGAAAGAATGCTCAACATCATTAATCATTAGAGAAATGCAAATCAAAACTACAATGAGATATCATCTCACACCAGTCAGAATGGCCATCATCAAAAAATCTAGAAACAATAAATGCTGGAGAGGGTGTGGAGAAAAGGGAACCCTCTTGCACTGCTGGTGGGAATGTGAATTGGTTCAGCCACTATGGAGAACAGTATGGAGGTTCCTTAAAAAACTACAAATAGAACTACCATATGACCCAGCAATCCCACTACTGGGCATATACCCTGAGGAAACCAAAATTCAAAAAGAGTCATGTACCAAAATGTTCATTGCAGCTCTATTTACAATAGCCCGGAGATGGAAACAACCTAAGTGCCCATCATCGGATGAATGGATAAAGAAGATGTGGCACATATATACAATGGAATATTACTCAGCCATAAAAAGAAACGAAATTGAGCTATTTGTAATGAGGTGGATAGACCTAGAGTCTGTCATACAGAGTGAAGTAAGTCAGAAAGAAAAAGACATACGGTAGTATGCTAACACATATATATGGAATTTAAGAAAAAAATGTCATGAAGAACCTAGGGGTAAAGCAGGAATAAAGACGCAGACCTCTTAGAGAACGGACTTGAGGTTATGGGGAGGGGGAAGGGTGAGCTGTGACAGGGCGAGAGAGAGTCATGGGCATATACACACTAACAAACGCAGTAAGGTAGATAGCTAGTGGGAAGTAGCCGCATGGCACAGGGATATTGGCTCGGTGCTTTGTGACAGCCTGGAGGGGTGGGATGGGGAGGGTGGGAGGGAGGGAGACGCAACAGGGAAGACATATGGGAACATATGTTTATGTATGACTGATTCACTTTGTTATAAAGCAGAAACTAACACACCATTGTAAAGCAATTATACCCCAATAAAGATGTTAAAAAAAAAAAAAAAAAGAAATAAAATAAAGAGCATGGTACAGGACAGTGTGTACAGAAAGCTTGCATTTGCATAAAAAAGAGTGGGGAGATTCTCTAAGTACTTGCTTGGATAGGCATATAATGTGTCTGGAATGATGCAGAAAGAGCTGGCAACAATGGTTGTTTGGGGCACTGAGCGATGATATAAGGTGGACGGAGACATTTGCACTGTATATCCTCCTGCATCTGGTGAATTTTTACTATGTGAATGGCTTATATATTTTAAAAATTAGTAAATAAATAATTTCAAGGAAAAAGAAACACACAAAACCCACAAAATTTCCATGTATGTACCAAAATCAGTCCAGAAAGTCGGTCTGCATTTGTGATGCTTGAGGGAGTGCAATAATAAAGTGGAGATTTTCAAATACGGTATTCTATTTTTTCAGTAGCAGGAGAAATTATGAGGATTTGCACTCCCTCTCTCCATGGTAGTTGGTATGACACTCAGATAATGATGGGGGATGAGGGTGAGGTTGGTGGGTACATGGAAAAGGAACATCTAACTTATTCAGAGGCAAACCTGCGTTGGTAATTACCATGAATGAATAATTGTTTCTGGGTGTGATTTTACATTTTTGCTTTTGTCTTTCAACTCTTTGCTTTCCTTCTATTTTTATTCTTCTCGAGTATGTGCATGTCATAGAAAGTAGAGATGAGAAATTCAGAGCAAACTCTGTTCAGAGGGCATCAATTGAGATGCTATTGGGGTTAAGGAAACAATGATGTACATGAAAACTAGAAAAACAGATCAATCCATGTGTCTCGTTTAGACCCCTATTCCAATACGACTTGTCCCTTTCCTCCCCAACTCCCGAGATGGCTTGTTCTTTCGTTAGGAGGTGTTTGTGTGTGGCAGCTGTCATCTCGAAAATGTCGAGTTATTTGTCCCTTGTTATCTGCAGATTTCAGACCACTTTGCAAAAAAACACATGATTATTTTAGATCTAAATGAATTAACAAATGAGGAACAGAAGAAATTAAATGATGAGCACAAGATACCTCAGTAAAATAATTTCACAAGCACAACAAGGATCATTTAAAAAAAACAAACAAAAAAACTTTTCTTCAAGTCTTTGTTTCCTCTTAGTTTTACTGAGCTCTCCTACAGTGTGTTGAAAGAACTTTATGCTCCACTTTGTTTCTAGGTACCTCTAGAGATAAGTTTACCATTTCCTACAACAGGTTTCTCAGCCTCAGCACTACTGACATTTTGGGCTAGATCATTCTTTGTTGCAGGGGGCCGTCCTGTGCATCCTGGGATGTTCAACAGCACACCTGGCCTCTACCTACTAGATGCCAGTAACACACCCAAGTCATGACAACCAAAAATGTCTCCAGATATTGCCAAATGGTGCCTGAGGGGCAAAATTGTCCCCAGTCGAGAGCCACTGCCCTAAAAGTTAATATCTAGAGATCTTTATTTTAGGAAATACACCAGCATCTCTTATTTCCAGAAAACAGGCACATGTGTGCAACAGTTTATATGTATATCCACAGACTCCAGCCTTAAAAAAAAAATGTATAAGCTTTTAAGAGGAAGTGTACTGGTGGTCATTTATTTTGAAATATTTTTTTTAAATATGATGGAATGAGTGATAGATTGATAGATAAGTGATAAAACAAGTACAGTAAAATGTTCATTGTAGAATCTAGGTGGTAGGTATATGAGTGGTCACTGCAACATTCTTTCAACTTTTCTGTATGTTTGAAAATTTTTCATCATAAAATGTTGGAGGAAAAGATTTTATGAATATTTGACTATTGCAAGCTAGAAAATCAAGAGGTTCATTTTACTTAATTATCTTAGAGAAAAAAAGGAACACATCTCACTGTCAGTGCTAACAGGGATATTCTTTTTCTTCCAAACCATGTTGTGAGGCAGATCAAAATAGTGAGCATTGATTATAGCTGAAAGAGGACTTGGTTTCTTCATTTGCAAAATAGGACCCTTAGTGAATCTAAGTCCAGGAGAGAGCATGCCCTGTATCTTTAAGGAATTGCTTTAGGGACTTCCCTGGTGGCGCAGTGGTTAAGAATCTGCCTGCCAATGCAGGGGGCACAGGTTCGATCCCTGGTCCGGGAAGATCCCATATGCCGTGAAGCAACTAAGCCTGCGAGCCACAGCTACTGCAGCCCGCACGTCTAGAGCCCATGCTCCGCAACAAGAGAAGCCACCGCAATGAGAAGCCCACGCACTGCAACGAAGAGTAAAGAGTAGCCCCCGCTCTTCGCAACTAGAGAAAGCCCGCACGCAGCAACAAACACCCAAAGCAGCCCCAAATAAAAATTAATTAATTAATTAATTTAAAAAAATAAAGAAATGCTTTAGACAGGAGTCTTTTTCTAGTCTTCTAGCTTCAAGGATTCTGTCAGTGAACGTTTATTTTAAAATAATCTTAAACACTATTTCCCCCTGGGAGCCTCAAGGCCCAATAAAATAAGATACTGAAATATTCAAGTTAAACCAGATACATCACCTTCTGAAAAACCCTTCCTACCCTTATAGTGACTGTTGCCTTTAAGCAGTTCATTAGACCATAATTCAGCCAATGTTTATTCAAAATATCATATGTCAGGAACCATGTGTACAGTACAGACAGTGAGAGCATTGTGAATTGTGGAGATTTATACCAATGTGAAATGGCTGTGCTGTTGTCCTGTTGTCCTAAGACTTTTGGAATCAGATGACTCCACAGGTACAGGCTAGATTCTTTGAGTTTAGTATTTTACAAATTTTTAAAAAGCAGGCACGGAATGAAAGATGCTCAAAAATCATCAGAAAATGCAAATTAAAACCATAGTAAGAGACTACTATACATAACCTCCCCCCAGAATGTCTAAAATTCAAACACCTGATACTTCGAGGTGTTGGCAAGGATGCAGTACAAACTGGAACACTCATACATAGCTGGTAGGAGTGCACGATGGTACAGCCACTTTGGAAAACAGTGTGGCAGTCTGTTATAGAGTTACACATAATCTACCATACAACCCAGAAATTCCATTCCTAGATATTTGCCCAAGATAAATGAAAATATGTCTAAACAAAGAACTGTACACAAATGTTCATAACAGCCTTAACATGGCAGCTAAAAGCCAGAAATATTCTGTATCTATCAACAGACAAATAGATAAACTGTGGGTATATTCATACAATGGAACAGTAGGCAGCAACAACGAGGAACAAACTACTAACACAACATTGATTCATTTCAAAAACGTTACACTGAGAAGAGGATTCTCACACTTTGAGAACCACTGCATTACTCCAATACTTACAAATTGTTCCATCTCATATAGCTACTTGTTTTCATGATATCTTTTCTCACTGATGCAACAGACGTGACACTCCATGTTACTATGAGCATATGGTCTAAGAAGTAACTTGTAAGCACTGCAACAGTAGAATCAGTTTTAGAACTATACAGGAATTGTGAGGTCAACCACCACAATTTCCCAACCCTTTTCAAAAATCTCCTTAAAGTGCACCAGTTCTGCCTTTTCCCTTGTCAAACCCAGAATGCTGAAAAACAGAATTTTCATCAATTTAGGACCCTGCAGTTCTTCATCTGAAATACCAATTTTTATTTTATAACATTGACCCATGTAGACAGCAGGAGATATGCAGGTTTATCTGCATCTTTGTGGTTTCCTTTGATTTCTACTCCTGCAGCTTCCCATCTCTAGCAGTTCTTTCGGACTTGGTTTCCCCCTTCCCCTCTCTCGTCCTCCCCCATTGGGTCAGTTTATTCTCAAATTAAGAGCACTTCTTTCATTGATTTTTTTTTTTTGCCTTTTTTTCTCAGTCAATAAATGACCGATACTGACAGGGTTTTTGTTTGGTTGGTTGCTTTTATGTTGTTTTGTTCTGATATGTGTCTCTAGCTGTAAAAATTCTATCTCTACAGTTTTACATACCTTGATTCTTTCAAATCTTTTCAGACTCTCCAGAAAATTTGCAACACATGTGCCATTTTCCTGACATTTTACTGAATATTTATATAATACTCTCACATAAAATATGTTCTCAAGCAACCTTGACTCGGGGCGAGAGATTACAAATTAAATTACTACCCCCAGGCACCTAAGCACTGACTTTACTAGCCAGCTGATCCCATTCATTCACATTTGGCCAGAGAATGTCTATCATCTCAGCTTCATCTACACTCCCAATCAACTCTTGTTTTATAGAAAACAAAATCACCCCTACTCCTTTCAATTTAAAAATGAACAGGTGGGGACTTCCCTGGTGGCACAGTGGTTAAGAATCCGCCTGTCAATGCAGGGGACACAGGTTCGAGCCCTGGTCCAGGAAGATCCCACATGCTACGGAGAAACTAAGCCCATGCACCACAACTACTGAGCCTGCGCGCCACAACTACTGAAGCTCACGTTCCTAGAGCCCGTGCTCCGCAAAAAGAGAAGCCACCGCAATGCGACGCCCGCGCACCGCAACAAAGAGTAGTCCCTGCTCGCCGCAACGAGAGAAAGCCCACCCAGCAACAAAGACTCAACACAACCAAAAATAAAAATTAAAATTAACATAAATAAATAAATATGAACAGGTAGAATCCCTGGCGGTCCAGTGTTTAGGACTCTGTGCTTTCACTGCCAAGGGCCCAGGTTTGATCCCCGGTTGGGGAACTAAGCTCCCACAAGCCACGCGGTACAGCCAAAAACAGAAAAAAAAGAACAGGTAATCTGTTTCTCAGATTACCATAAAGCAGAAACCCTCCAGTGTAGTGGAGGAAAAAGCTCTCCTCAGCCCTTTTAGGGTCCCAGGCTGGGTCTGAAAAATTAAACTGACAAAGACAGATTAACAGGAGAAAAGCATATAAATTTATTTAATGTAAGTTTTACATGACAAGGAGCCGTCATAACGAAATGAAGACCCGAAGAAACAGGTCTGGGAATATTTATGCTAGGTTTGATGAAGAGTGGACAGTTGTGGAGAAATAGGAGAGGCAAGGAGTACAAGATATATGTAGCAAACTGGGGGAAATTTAACAAGACCTCTTTGGACTCTTCTCAGGGTCCCTTTGTCTTTGGAGATAATGATGCTCCTTTCTTCCAGGTATAGGGAGGGTACCTATCACATGAGGGTTTTATGATCTTCTCCAAAAGGGATGCGGGGGAGGGGATCAGAGTGACCTTCCTGCTTCTGCTCTTTCTCAAACTCCCTCAGCTTAAAATATTCAATACACCAAGGTGTTATATTTGGGGGAAGCATATTCGCAATCCCAACACCAGTCTTTGTTAAAAATAAAGGTACTCATTCGAAAAGATGAATTTTCTCCAGTGTTGGCTATAATAAATTATTGCACTTCCTCAATCTGAACAGCAAATGTAAGGCTCTGTTTCAGCTCTACAGCTTACACAAATTTAACTTTTTAAAAAAGAGGTTGTACATTCACATGATTAAAAGAGCAAAGTGAGGGCTTCCCTGGTGG